>NW_026534337.1:3276172-3294875 GCF_026225885.1 Hylaeus anthracinus | reverse complement strand
ATGTTTTATGTTTTATGTTTTATGTTTTATGTTTTATGTTTTATGTTACTCAGTTGTATTCGACCCATTTTGTTCTACTAGTATTATGACACCAACCGGTAACAAAAGGAGGTAAGATTGACTATTTATATAAACACTACATAAAACAGCTAAATGCAAGTCACAAAAAAAACTTGTTGAACAACCTAATATGTAACAGGTTTGTCCATTTCTGTTTGAGACTATTCGACACAAGGTTATAATTTACAGGTTGGTACAGATGGGATCGATACCGTTTGGCATCTATACGTTTGATGATGTTTGATTTTGATAGTATTGATTCGGTACCATTCTCGTCGCCGTATGACACCTTCTGTACGAACATCGACGTTAATTATTTGCGATCCAAGAATACCGCGAAATTCCTCTATTGTAATGTTATAGTCACACCCTGTGTGTACATACCACTGGAGGGCTCTGCCCTCGAATTAACATACAAGTTTGCCTACGCGAAGCCACGCGTCGAATACACCTCCTAGATTTTTGCTGACCCCTATAACGTGACGCACCAACGCCGTCTCGTTCGCCCAGCGCGACTAATTGCGTTAGACGTGGAATTAATTATTCATCGTGAACTGAAAGGTAATCCCTCCTCTTATCTGAAATTTATCTCGAATTACCGCTGTTAATACCTGCTTTGGATATATTTAACCATTTTGGCATTGAATTTCTTTTTTTGTGAAAAATGTTTTGAAACACATTATAGACTTCAATAAGAATGTAATTATAGTTAACGTTTAGACCACTTATTTTAGTCCTACTCGATAACAACAATCAACATGATATATAAAAATATAGATTATATTAAATTATACATGAAAGCAAAGTAGATTTAAGGCAAGAAGACAAATATAAATTTAAAGTATAAGTTTAATTTTTGAAATGTTCTAATTCTATTTTGACAATTGACAATTGACAATTGACAATGAATAGAGTGATATCAATTTAGATTTTACGCATCTTCTGTCACGAAGATGACGGTTCAAAAGTATCGGATAAAAATAAAATGAAAGTAGAGATCAATGTGAAATATGGCATTTTTATTTAAGTTTGATAAAAGTATTTTGGTCATAATATGTTGATCTTTTCACGAGTTTTAGCAGAGTAAACATTCAAACGGGCAGACGTATAAACAAACAATCCAAAAATATATTTTTGACTTTGTTATCAGTCAACAAACCTAAAAATATCGAAAACTCAGAGAATTAACAAAATTACAAAGATACGTTTCCTTACAGGTTTATTTATATGCATAGATTTTTTGTATAAAAATTCATCAAAATGTAAATTAACGCAGTCTAGAGTATGAATTAAAATTTCACGTAAAGAACAAATATTTTTTTTCTATGAAATATAATATGTCTCGCAATAAAAATATTATTTTAAATGCCCTTATTCTGTATTAAAAAATAATTGTGCATGTATATTGTAATGTACAGCATACTTGAAGAGGTTAAAGGTTTTCTGTCTGATTCAGACTTGAGCAATTTTGAACTTCGAATTACACGTTATTTCATTTTGAAAATACAATTGCATTGTCTTATTTCATGAAAGCACTTTAAAGCCAATGTTTGAACCAATGAAATAGTGTACAAATAAAATATTCTAAAAGACAATAAACATATTTCAAAAATTTAATGTTTAATGTTTAATTGTTTAATAAGAGTAATTACAAACCTCACAAAATAAAACGAAAATGTTACATGATTCTTTATAAACTACTTAACTGTGTGGAAATATGATGCATCATTTTTTCAAACAACGATTGAAATAATGACAAAAAATACTCTATTCGAAACCCTTTATATTATTTCATTGCGCCGAAATAAAATTTTGATAATTACGATTTAATGAAATTATAAAAGGTATCTCGATTTCCTTTTTATAATAAAATAACGTACATATTGAAAAATAAAAGATTCTAACGAGTAGATTAGTTTTAAAAAGGAATCGTAGTTCGTATTAAAAATTATTGATAATAAATAAGAATAGAAAATTCATCTTTTCTAAACACTAGTGAAGACATATTTTAAAAATAGATATTACTTCAAATTCTAAATATTAACACTAAAATAAATTGTTATGAGGATTCTTATGAGTTTACTTACAACCACTTTACACGTTTATTCGTTCTTCGAATAATTCCTGGTATGCAAGACATTGACGCACGATAATCCTGAAAAAAGTTATGCAAGCAGCAAGAAAACTTGTAGATCTATAATCTTGTCACTCATGCGGTAGATTCTGAGTAGCGGAGTCATCGGAAAGATCGGTTCAAGTAATTTTACGAATATTACGAATTATCTATGACCTTTTCAGACGTGATACTCATCGTCTTGATTTTCATCGTTGCAATAGCAGTTTGGAGACATAGGATAGAAATTATGTGGAAATGTCTCACGGAGGACATTAAAATTATAATTTTTTATAAATCTAGTATGTATTCCTAATATACTTTATAATTTGTATATGTATATTATATAATAGTAATAGTAATAATGTTGTAAATTGAATATTCAAGAACAAAGAAGAGAAGATATATATCAACATTAATTATACATTACACACTGTTGTACATGTTCAATACTCAAAATCACAATTTTCGATAAATCCAGAATTATATGTTTTTAAACATTTAATTCACAACGTAATTATTATAATATAGTGATCATAAAGTATACCAAGAACTCGTTCTCCATATGTAACGTTAACATTATTACAGTTAATAATAAATAAATGTCAGCAAGTAATAACATAATCAGTTGGCAGTCTAATGTATGCATTCGTTTAACACGTGCATAAAAACACTTGAATTATCTAATTGCGAGGTGAATGACATGTCGAATCGTTAAATTCTGAAACGAAACACGTCCGCACATGCGTTTAAACTCGCTTCGAGCACGTTTAGTACGTGTCCGCAATATTAACATTTTTTCCTTGAAATTCCTCCTGGAGCGATTAAATTATCATTTTCAAGAAAATTAGACGCCGATTCGCCAGACGACATCGTCTTGGAAAGTAAAGTGTATCTACATCTTGCAGAAGATGATAAACTTTAGTTTCTATTACTGATTCCCACGAGTGTACATTATTCATTTTCCAATTTTTTAATTCAATTCTTTCACCAAACAGTGACGTCAAATTTTTTCAAACGAGCCATCCACGATTGGATTATATGTATCATGGTTCATTTTATTCATTAAACTTTAATTTTATATTTCAATTAATTTTGATTTGTGTCTGCTAATAGTAGTTTCATTAGCGATTTATGGTAATTGTCGATTGAAGAATTTCATTCAAATAAACTTTTAATTGATTAACGTGAAACATAATTTTAATATGTGACTATAATTGTAGCTTTTTCGTAAAGAATTTTTATTTAATGGATAAATAGTTGCTTATCTCTTAGTCGTCGTTGCAAATTTTTATCTAGATCAGAAATTTTTCTCTGAAATAATGCAGCGCGATTTCTCGGAAGAAGAAATAAAATTTTATATACCGTTTTGTAACTATGTATTTCTACGAAGAAGCGTGTTCTTCACTACTTTTATTATAATCGAGATATGAGAATGAAGTAAATGTGAAACCAGACTCGAAGCTATTACTTTCCACAGTTACACTTAAAACTTCTCGTTTAATTTTCCGAGAAACAGCACCATTTATCACATTGAATTTACTTTCTACCAGTTTCTTGTACAATGTCCTTTTGAAAATTCTTTTGTACTAGCAACGTACCTGTTACTTTTCACTCTGCTCAAGTTAAATCTATGTTGTGAAAGACAACGCATGTTATTGAATTTATTCATTTATTTTATTCCTCGTTTGCTGTAAGATAATTTTATCTGAAACACAAATAAAAAGAATTCCTTATACACAGGGATTTAATAATACTATTCAGAGAAAGAATTGAATTTGTAATTAATTGATGGGAAATAAATTCAAGGAAGACCCATGTACGAACGATAATTTGTTGTTACGTTTATTTCCGCCAACTTTCATTGAAAAAACTTAATTTATGTAGAACATATATGTAACCTCTTATAATACCACTGGAATTTCCTAGTCGTTTAGTAAAAGGGATTTCTTTATTCTTGATAGATGTAATTGAATAAAATTAAAAATCATTGAAATTAAGTAAATGTAGCTATCGTTATAGGTGACTATTTTTTAAAAATTTATCTAAGAACGACTGGCTTTTAAAAAACCATTTTTTTCTCGAAGTATCTATCGTTCTTTAACAAATCAATATTCTTAAGAATCCATACGTACAGCGATAGAGGCATTTATCTAATTTCTGAAAATTCTATTTCCACTCAATTCGGATCTTGAAAACCAGAAAGTATCATTTCACCATGCAACGTAAAAATCCTAATAACATGATACAAGAACCCTTCCATTTCCTAATACAACGTCTTTTCTACATCATTTATATTAAACATTCAGTGTCGACAGAAAAAATTCTCAAATACGAGTTTCTCTTCGGTCCGAAATATAGCGATTCCTTCGAATGAATATCCGTGGTTTCCAGAAATTCAATGTTTCAATGTATTTGAGTTAGTCAATAAAAGCAACCAATGTACCTCGTGTATCAACAAACATAACTGAACGGTGCTCCACCGCGTACGAATATAACTACCATCGTTACAATTTTAACGAAGCGACGGACCACTGTTCGAATTAAACATTCACGTCACGTGCGTCGACAAATAGGTATGTAGGTGATAGAAACTTTTTTCCACGTGCAGCACGTCTGGTGTGACTCAGTTCGGTTGTGCATCGTTCGAGAAATCGGCTCCGCATCCTGATCGGAGCACGATTTCCACGAAACGGCTGATTTCACTCCTTCGCCAATTACCTCAGTTTTCACGCCAACGCGCACAAAAGAATTTTCACGAAGCCGTGGGCAATAGTCCAAACAATTTAGTATTTTTTTCACTTACCTGGAGGCGTGTTTATTCCAGTCGTTGATACTATAAATATGACGCAACCAAGATTATATTAAACACCAATTTAGAAGCAAGTGCAGTATCAACCTCGCTCTCAAAAAGAATCCAGTTGCACTAACTAAAAATAAATTCAATCAAATTCGTTGCTAACAGCATAGCACTCAATGCGACATGAAACAAAAACTTTTTTGTAATTGTATTTTTATCTAGAAAAAAATAAGGAGATATTTCAGCATCAAAATCACTTGAACCTCTCAAAATCTTGCGTTTTTAAACATAGTTTTCAAACAAGAGCAAGTTTAACATATTTGAATTATATCCATGTTTGGCTGTCAATAAATTTGGAGAATTGTAAATGGTAAGATGAATCTTAAAAATTAGCGACCAAGCAAATTAGTAGATCGATAACAGTGAGAGGGTGTATTGGGGTCTAGCGGTGTTGGAACGCCATAACTATCGATAGAATAGTAGATAAATATATGTATGCAAATATTAAAAGATAATTGGAAGCAAAGTATGACAAAATTGGGGTTGTAAACAATTATTATCAGTATTAGTTTTACTATATTAACTTACATTAATGTATTAATATAAGTATTACTGAAGAATAAATCATAAATTATATACATCACATATTATAAACACTTTTACGAAGTCCAAATATCAATTTCATTGTTCATTTATGGCCAGAAATTGGCAGACTGCTTGGTAAACATATTAATTTTAAGGAAGCAAACAAAACAATAATTTTGGAAGTTTGAAATACAGACAAATACAATAAAACAGAAAATTATATCGTATATTACTAAAAATTTGGTTGGTAGCATATTTACAAACCGTAATAAATGTTCACGGTAGATCGCAAAAATATTAAAACTGTTTATTTGTATCGAAAGTGTACTACTAAGAAATGTAAGAAAAGACACCTCGTAGTTGACCACCAACGTACAAGTTGTTCGCTTGAAGCACAAAGGGTTTAAAATTCTGAGGCTTGGCCACCATAATTTTTCAACGTGGCAAGAGTGGTATTACCTGACAACCAAACGAATTTTTCGTCCCGTTGGTAATTAATTGCACCCGTCAGTCCACTGTGATCGTATAAGTGATTAATAAGGCGAGTTCCCGCGAATCGCCAACTTAATGGAGCGATAAGCTTTCGCGAATGAAAACGCCGGAAGAGGCGACACTTGTCGCTTTTTAGGGCTGATAAATTCGATGGCGATAGCCATGACACGGAATGATGATCGTGACTACGCGTAATTCACTGCGGAGCTTCTTTGTGTTCGCGTATGGGGCTCCGGAACTTCTACACATACTCAATTTATTTTAAAGTTATAAAAAGAATATAAGAATTATAAAATGTTAGACTGAGACTTCAAATAATACAAGAATAATTCTCAATTATTATTTTCTAATTATGTATTCTTATTTTTTAAATACACTTAGTGCTTAGCTTAAAGGAATAAGAATAATAAATATAGACACATACAATGAAAAATTCAGTGGAAATGTAATATAGAAAATGAAATTGTGTTCTTAACGACTGTGGTATTTTAGTTTCATCATCGGTCATTATTGCACTTATTCCGCGAACTTTTTAACTATACATATTTAAGTCCAGATTTTAACAATGATTATATTGTGATTATTATTGTAATATTATTTCCTGAATATTATGCATCATTTGATTTAATTATTTAATCTTTTAAATTTTCACACAAACTTGATTTCACAAAACAATTATTTTACTTTCAATACTAATTTTAACAAATAATAAAAATAATCCAATCACTCACAATTATCAAACTAATCAGTAATCGTTACTACTAATTACTTACTAATCACAATCATGAATTACATTTTCCCAACGTTAATTTCGCCACGTTTTGGAAATTTTATCCTACTTTGCCGATTGGTATTTCACGTGATCTGGTGTTCGTATTCGACTACAGATAATAAAAACGAAAAGTTATGCGATTTTTCGTGTCGTCAGGCGTTAGGATCATGCGGGCAAAATAAGTGCTACCCTCCGATTGCGCAACACCGTATGCAAACAATATTAATGTCCATCGATTCGCTTTCTCTCCCGCCTCCTTCGCACCGCGAATCGCATGACACACAGGCATGAACGGTGAACGAGCATTCGACGAAAGGAGATTGTCCCGCGGTCTATCTATCGATCGATAGATCTCTGTAGCTCGATCAACGGACTGATTGAAAACCGGTGAAAGTTCGCTGCGGTTCTCTGTATTCTGCTTCCATTACGTACGATTCCGCTGATTTCTTTGCCAGACTGTGTTAATGCAATTACAAAACCGCGAGGCTGCCAGTTGTCTTCCAGTTAAAATTCTGAAATGAATCCTTGTGCGATTTGATTTCATCTCGTAGACGAATGGATTCCCTTAACACATTGACCGCTACGTCACGACGCATCGCCTATATATGTATTAGATTGGTCTTTATGAAATGCTTTTTCAGTGTTTCAATTATCCAGACTGATAACGTATATTTGACTTTACTCTATCGTCAATTGTTGCCATTCATTAGACTGCGAATGTTTATGCAAATCATTATTGTACAGATTTAAATACAAAATTATGATTTAAATATTTTTTACTCTTGATATTTTATATAATTTTATATTTATGCACATCCTTGCACATGTTTCTTAAATCCAGAATATTCAAATTAAATAATCGTTGGAAAAGTTGTGTAGAATTATGTGAAATTTTGTTTCAATATGCAATGTTTTAAAAATACTTTGAATAGTTCGAGTTACATTTGCAAAAACATTTCATGTGCATCAACCTAGTGTAAATGATAAGGCTTTTTACTAAGGAAGTACAAAAGTTAATTCTGAGAGCAAGGCGTTAAAATCTACCGATTTAAAACTCAGCCGCGTCTAGTAATAGGCAGCGTAACATCTCGATGGAAGAATATTGGCGAATCAGAAAGGATTTATCGACAACGCGGTTGTATTTTTAGCAATCGTGCGACCTCTCACGTAGAACGTTCGACGATTAATCGGTGCGGTTAATGAGAAGATCGGTAACGAGAGACCAGGAACGAAATCACTAGGTCCAACGCGAACGTCGGCTATCTCACAAAGAAAGAAAAAAGTCTCCCAACTGTGTACGTACCTATCGTCCTTAGTAGGTCGAATCGATTACCTCCCCCGAACGTTCGAAAACAAGATTAATCGAAGAGAGGCGCATCGACGCGACGATGCTACAGAATACGGCCTCCAGGCAGTCTTATTTCGTTGATAGAGTTCTATTGGTTCTCCCCTGGTCACGATCGTTCAGTTCCGTCCAAACTGATTACTCAATGTCTCTGCACACGTGGACATTTTTTTACAGTTCGACGCGTATGCGAAACGTCTATTGTTTCCTTGCCACGATCCTGACATACTTCTGATGAGCGGTTCAGATGTGCACTTTTTAAATAACGATTCTTACAAATCGATTCCTGATGTATTCTTACTGTACTGTGTTAGAGCTGCAAGAAATATTATTTAAATCTGAAGTAACAATAATGTGACCAATCACTAATTTACGAAGTCTCACGACATTAACCCTTTTCTAGTCTAAGCAATTAGGCTAAACGTTGATAGTTATCTTCAAAGAGATTTTTCTTAACACTGATCCTACCAACAACTTAATTCGTACCAATTTGTACCATGACTGGTCAAATAACTGATTTCAAAGACACTTTTTTTCAGAATTGTATACAAAAGTTTGAAAATGGTCACCTGCAGTGGTATAGTGTTAAATTCGTCAGTTAATTTCCAAATTAATTAAATTCTACAATGCATAAAATTACGATCGGTCTGTTGAACCGATAATCATACAAGAGTAACCTTTTGGAAGCTTATCTTGAATATATTATTTTATCAAATAAAGATTGTATTAGCTTAAACAAAAATTTTGTTAAGCATTCTTTTTATTTGTTTCTTTTTAATTATTTTAACCCAATGCAATACATTTATAGAACGCATAATTTGTAAAATTTGTAAATATAATCCCATTCGTTTTAATTATCTATTTGTACAAATTCCGATATACATATTAAAATTAGCAAAATAAAAATTATTTAAATTTAATGCTGCATCGAATCATGCGGTGCATCAACCTAGTGTAAATGATAAGGCTTTTTACTAAGGAAGTACAAAAGTTAATTCTGAGAGCAAGGCGTTAAAATCTACCGATTTAAAACTCAGCCGCGTCTAGTAATAGGCAGCGTAACATCTCGTACCATACTTGAGGCTAGGCGGCTGTAGCATACAAGCGTTAATAAGGCAGATATTTTTATTGCCACGTATAGTTCTAAAAATCTAACAAAATTGGATATATAGTCTCATTTATTCCTTTTATTCATCTATTTTTGAAAATACCTCCACTCTAAAATGGAATAAAAACTATTAAAATGTAGCGTAATCCCATCCTGCACTATTAAGAACTAGGCTCCTGTTATTGTTATGTAGGGTATGAATTTTGTTTGTACTTCCGTGACGCACTATGACTCATCGATCTACAAAGTTAAATTGTTAATGTATGCTACTACGTAGTACTTTATTACTTACTGACGTCGTAATCTTGTTTGAAAATTGCTCGAAAAGAAGTCAAATGTAAGAAGATATTACACTTCGATAAATAGAAGTACCGTTCGTTGAGTAATAACAGAAAATTTACTACCAACGATGAACCGTTTGATGGCGAGATTTAAATGGTGCAACACTGTATCAATCACTATCGTTTCGGCAGGCCGACAATTTGCTTGCCAAATCTATAATCGATCACGAGGCTTGGGACTGCAATTTTCTGTGGATCGTTCGAGAATTCCAAAGAACGTCGTTTATCTTCTATTTCGATCGTGGCTGGTTCGAAATAGCGTTCGATATCGATCGAAGTGGCAAACTCGAATCTAGACAGACTGCTTGTAACCGTAATGACTGGTTGCAATCTGATCCGAGAAATTGTAATAACTAGTGAATTACTACGGATACTGTCGCGGATTTCTTTCTACAAACTTATCCAATACCATATTTAATATTTCAGCAATTTATTATTGTGTCAAATTATTCTACAGTATCTTCTACAGCGCCGAGATGAAAGTTATTCGAATAATGTGTAATTAAAAATAGTACCGCTAGTCTATTCTGATGATTAATTATCAGCTGTGAACTATTATCACGAATATGAGTAACTACTCTTCATTTATTCACCTTCATAATAAACTTAATTATTCGACATCTTAAAAATAAATACAATTGTTCATAGTTTATTCACCTTTTGAATAAACATTATCACGTTCCGTGTCACCGGTGATACACCCAAACATATTTATTTAATACGCTGAAAACATATATTTTATGACAAATTCTGTAAAATATATTTCCACCAAAAGAATGAAGCACAAACGGTACACGATGTGATAACTGCTCTAAACAAGCTAACTACGTATGGATTGATGATGTAATGAAATATTGTGCGATAATACGTCAATCTTTAGTCAAAACATTGAATTGCCTGATCATCAAGTTGGGCTTGGCACGGAACGTGTTATTAATGTCATAAAATCTAAAATTAAAAGTATCAGCATCATATTTAGCTTCTTCATTTCACCGCCAAACTGCGGAGCAGTCACTTTACATGAATTGTCATTAAGATCTGAACGTCCGCACTGTTGAACACAGCATTTTAGCTGCGCATAGTTGAAAACCACCGAATTTTACATTGTGTTACACAGTGTCGCCTTTGCACTGGAAAGGACTTTCATGTACTGGCAGCTCATTTAGATTGCACATCTTTTACTACTACTTTCTTGTAATTTTTTTATGGGGATCTTTTATTTTTCTATGATAACTCTTTGAGTCTTCCACTTTTTCATGTACTTGGCGTAATTTTCTTACTTTTCTGAAGTTTTTTATAGGAATCTCTCTTCTTTTTACAAAGATAATTTGTATAGTGAATGACTTCAAATAATAGAAAATGGGAGATCAGTTTGAATCCTTTAAGGTTTCAAAAGTAATTTATTCAAGAAAAAATGTAATCACTTTATCAGTAACATTTAAATGCAACAAGACTTTCTGTCATGTGTCGCGCGTAGTTTTGAGAATTTAAAGGACTAAGTCTGACCTCTTAAATTTCGAATTGTGTGTACTTTTGAAAATTCTAAGGACTGAATTTGATATTGCAATACGATAAATTGTGCGTTACAACTAGTGGATTTCTTTTTTCATTTCTCGATTTATCTTCAACATTCAAATTTCTTGCAAAAAGACTTTCTACCACGCGTTCTGCGTACTTCTGAACTTTATTCTAATACAACAAATTATGCGTTACAAATAGTTGATTTCTTTTTTTCATTTCTCGCTTCATCTTTAACATTTAAATTTCTTGCAGTGAGACATCCTGCCATGCGTTCTGTATACTTTTGAAAACTTTAAGGACCGAAGCTGGTCTCTTTCCTATATCTGGCTTCAGACACATTATGTATATTGTAGACTCTACGCTTACTATAATAAAAGACAAATGTTTTTCTATTTTAAGCTCTACATTAATTTGCAAGTAAAATAAGGTTTTTATGTGTTATTTACAAATAAAATTAATGTCATGTGAAATATATATATTCACTTTTGTTACTCTCTCTCCCTTTTTTTTACAGTTCATACGTACACAGAACGCGCGACAGAAAGTCTTGTTGCAAGCAATTTAAATGTTTATCATGAGGTGAAAATAAAAAAAGTGGTCCACTATTTACAACACACAATTTATTGTATTAGAACACTTATTCTTATTGCACAATGTTTCTTATTTGCACAAAATGAACATTTACTGAAATTTGTATTATGAACTGCACACTCAAACACCAAATTTATATATTTCTTTCCACAACGACATGGTAGATATTTTATCTCTCATAACCATAAACTTCCCAGTACAATATCGCTACACGTAGCTTTTAAAATAATTATTCAATTTGCGGCGTCGAAATGTCACAAATACAAACTGACAGGTTATACAGGTTAGAAACGAACGAGCGGCGTGAGCGGCAGCCATATTACAATTCCGGCCGACGAGCCTTGCCGACTGATTCCGAGAGTCGACGAATCGACGAACGGCCTTAGCTCCTATTGGCTAAGTGTTGACGAAAAGAATAAGAATAAGAATCAGAATCAGAAGAAAAATCTACAATTTCTGACCGATTCATGACATGATATTACGATATCTCAGTTGTACATGGACCGATTTTATTGGTTTTGGTTTTATTAGAAAGCTTATATGCGACTTACATTAGAAAAATGCCTTTGGATTTAGAAAATACAGCAGGCGTGACGAGATATTAATGACAGAAGTTTCGGGTTAGGTTGGAATCGCAGTTTTACAAGTAAAAGATACGTGGTAGCGCTAGCGCCAGTATACACAGTGGCGTATAATTTTTCATATACTTGGCGTCGAGACGCTACCGCATCTCTAGATACATTAGGAAATAAATTATATATAACAAATAATATATATTATATGCCTGTAATATAATTCTGACACATAGGTTAATAATTGCTTAAAACGAAAACGAAACTTTCTTCTGTCCTGAATCTTTCTCTTAAATGATACATTAATCTTGTTGGAAATACTTGGACTTTTACAGGAAATATTTGAACTTAAGAGTTTAATTCTTTTTTTTCATGGATTGAACACTGTAATTTTAACTTTAATTAAATTCGTTGCTGACTTTCCTTTAGCAGTAAACAAGTCAAGTATACCAAAGAACCGACGCGACGCGCATGGAGCCGCTAAGTGTTGCGAACTTACCTTGATGAACTCGAGACTGCACTGTACTAAGAAACAAAAATAATTGCTTGGTATCGAATGGTTTGTAAAGATGATTGCGATAAACGATACCCCGGGAGTTTTAAATCGACATTAAGTACGATTATCCGATACTGAGAACCTAATAAGAATACTACATTACTACGTTATTATTGGGCACGTTTTCTCGCGATAATGAAACTCGCATGTAGTCAATTGCAAGAAATAAATCTTCGCGAAGTCATGGCTAATTATTTTAGGTCTTTCAAATGCTCGGGGAGCGTTGTAAAGATGCCAATTTTTAATCAGATGTTTCATATTACGAGAGAGTCTGGTGATAAACAAGTAGTATTATTCAGTTGATCATGACATAATTAAATTAATGTATCATATAAAAGAATTTTAAATAATAAATTGTATGGATTAATTTTCAGGAAAATGATTATTTCATAGTCAAGTATGTTTAAAGTAACCGAAAATATAATTATATCTAGCAAGGACAGCTCGTTTAATTCTTGTTTTATTTATTACATTATTTGATACTGTTTTAATGATAATATTAATAACATAAAAAATATAGTAATTTGTACTTCAATTAAAATAAGTCAGTACGTACAGATAATGATGCTTTCTATTAGTTTTTTCGTCACTCGCTTCGCTACATTCGATACTGGTCGGCACGCTTTTATCATAGATTCATGCTTCATACATGAAAAATGCTCTATAAAAAAGTAAAAATCGCATGAAAATCCGTCAAGTGGTTCTGGAGGTTAGCCCGAACAACCAGACAGGCGCCAACTCGGGACACCATTCTTTGATTTATTTCTATACCTGATCATAATTGAAAGTTCTCTTAGTTTGCATGTAGGTTGTATAAAAATCTGAACAACCCGAGTGTCGGATATTATTCATCTTATCGCCGCTTAAACGTGCAAACAACTGGAAAATTCATTTTCTCGGCACACCGTAGGATAAAGTCGAACTTCTTGGTGCCAATGCGAATGACATTAAGTTACTGATCGATTACCATCGTTAATATTAATCGCGCCATAAATTACTCGTTACGCTCGACCTTAGGTAAACTCCAACCAATGAAACTGTAATTCCGTTTTCATTTCTATTTGTTCGCCGATGAAACGTCCAGTTCCACGCAAGAAACATCGCTTTCCATCTGCTTAATTGCGCCTTGCCATATCATTCAATCACACGTGTCATTTAGCGTCTTACCACCTGCGATTCTGCTTAACAATAATACGAAACTTTCTATACATAAATTATTTGAATCTATTCTGTTCGTTTCAGGTTTCATTCATTTTAGTTAAGGAAACAATTTTTTAATGTGAAACCCAACATGCATGATTTTACTTAAGCTTTTTCTACGAGGTTTGATATTTATCCGATTCTGCCAGTAGAAGATGCTAAGTATGTATTCAAAAGTAATTCGGCTAGATTCGGATCGATACTTGTCTATTGATTATTAAAAGTGAAGTAACTTAATTTAATTCAACTTGGAAATTTGCCACTTTGTTAAAGATAATATTTGCCCATAAAACTGAACATGAAAATACATATATTCTGAACGTGTTAAACTGATTATTATGAAGCATATTGGCCGTTTACTTAAAAAGTCGCTTTCCATTTGTCTCAGCAGACCATTGATTCCATGAGCATGAAATATAGATACTTCTTATTGGAGGTTATACTTAATTCAGAAATGGTGAAATTCATGAGGAAGTTAATTCGTGATGGAATCAAGAGTATATATTTGTAATAAATATTTATTTTCCTTCACGATAGGAGAAGAATAAGGAGGGAACATGACATATAGATATTTCTTATTGTAGGTTATATTTAATTCAGCAATGGTGACATTGACGAGGGGGTTGATTGGTGATGGAATCAAGAGTATTTATTTAAAACAAATATTTGCCTATGGGACTATTGGTTCACTCTTTGACATTAGCTACAAGTTCATACAAATTGTATGTCATTCTTCCACCCTCTTCTACAGACGCCAAAAGGGCTTGATTATAAACAAACCTTTGTCAACAAGTTTGTAGTAAGCCATTCTCGTCATTAACTTTCAGTAATTGTTCATCTGCCAAAAAGATCGTTCAGATCACGAAATGACTAGGATGCGGTCCATCTTTTTTCTAAGTAGAACATGATATGACGCAGATGAATATGATTATAGACAAGCATATGTTAATGAACTACCTCCTAACAAAATTTTGTCTGAAAAAATCAAAAATAAAAACCTTAATTTCGAATGATAGAACGGTGCCAAAAAAGAAACGCCGTATAATTATGCATCAACACAATAATATCGCTCCCTACATAGTCGAATTTTATCCATCGAAGTTACTTGCTACAAAATAATAATAATGTAAATGGGGTGCATAATCATCGTTCGTGAGAATTTAAAAGATATTCTCTAACGGAACCATGAGATTTCCCAACAAGTGCGTTTCGTTCTAGGTTAGTGGGGGACATTTGAGTAAGGCTTGTCTGGTAACCTTTGCCTTAAACGCAATTTGTGCTTGCCGCAATCACCGTCTATATGGAAATCATTCTTAGTCACAGGCCACAGCATCATGCCAACCCCCTGGACTAGATGAACATAGCGCTGTTGATCACCGAACGTTCGTCACGACTTGCTCGAAGTCATTCGTTATGCATCGTTCGGTAAATGTAAACGCACCGTAAGTATCTCTGGCCGCGCGACGTGGGTCCCGGTCGTTCCGGAATGAGCGTAATGCCGAGAAGGTCATTAATCGAGACACGCTGACCAACGAAACCGGAAAAATGCGCTTTCTGTCGGTTCCTGGTACGATAGAGCAACGTGCAATTATAGGGAAAGCGGCATACGTAGCGTTCGTTCTCCGCTAGAACAAGGTCGCACATCATCCAGCCGCTTGGCTTTTATGCCTGGTTGTTACGAATTACGTAACCGCAGGCAGACGTGCAAATATTTTTTTTCAACATTCCGCCAGCTTTTCTTTTCGCTTTTTCTGCGCGTAATGTTCGATCGTTTCGAACGGAAGCTCGTGTCGAGACCAGAGCAGGATTACCAGAGTGAAATTTAAAGCTGAAAACTATGGGGGATAATCAAGACAAATCCAAGCAAGATGTATGTACAGTGACTCATATTAACCCTTTGCGCTCGAGTGGCGCCTCTAAAGCGACATATGTAATTTAAAAGCAATTTTTGAACGTACAATTTCAATTTTACTTATATCAAAATACTGCTAATTATTAATTGAAATAATATACATTGAGTCGTGAATGTTTTTAGATGTTTCTTTACGAAGCAGAGTTTTTGGTTTTACAGAAATTTATTATAATGCAAAAAAATGCCTCGAGCGCAAAAGGTTAATATTAGAACAATATAGTACTTTATTCATTATTGCAATGTACACATGACCATGATTCAATTGATATATTTTTTGTTGTATGATATGTTAGAACGTATATTCTGTTTAACAGAAATGTACATTTTAGTTATTTAACATATCGAATTTGTAACGTAACAAACATTTTACTATGTACAGGTAGAACTTTGATTATCCAAATCCCCATTACCAAAATTCTCCATTAGTCGAAATCTCTGTTATTCGAAATCTTTATCATCCGATACAATTTTCTAAACGTTTTAAACTTAGGCGATTTATACACGATAAAGGATTTACTATTTAACAGTTTAGAAATAAAGCTCGTGTGGTGCAAGGTACGACAAGAATGTAACTTTGCCTATAGAATTAAATCTGTTAACAAATTTGTGTGATTTAGCAGTTAAATAGATTTGAAATCCTTAACACTTTAACCAAATGATGTTTCAGTTTAGTATTTGTATTATATAGTACAGTAATAATATTACGACCGAGCAATATTGATGACCTTCAAAATGTTAAGATAAAGATCTTCAAGAGTAAGGGTATCGACATATGAAGACGGCATCGAACAATAATAACTTCCTGTATATTTATCATTACTCGAATATTTGCGTAATGAACGATGAGAATACAATTCGCATATTACGACTGTGGAACTCAATAAATTCTTATTACAAAATAACGAAAATTGTTGTTTCTAGTTACCAATCAATAAAGGATGACATTCCAACTATTGGGAATATAGACGGTGGAATGAATGAGTTAGTCTTTTATTTAACTTGACTTGAAAACTTTATTAGAAGACCACGGAAGAGTACGTCTGTTTTGTTCGAAAGAAGCAGCTCGACTAAATGCAACGCGAGGTCAGTAACGAAATTCTTCGTTACTGAACCATAGACTCTATCGGTCTCATACTTTGTCTAAACAAGTCAAGATGGGACGCAGTTGCACTTTCTTGACTTGTGTCTAGAAATGAAACCCAAATGCGCACAGATGGTTTTTTGTCACGAGAACTTTCTCTTTCAAAGAAGAGAAAATCCAACACTAACAAAATAATATTAAACAATTTAGTTAAAATAAAGAAACGTTCTGATCGCTAATTACTAATATTATTCAGATAAGATTTTACCTACCTCTGAATAAAATCGGCATTTTTTTGAGAAAGTCGAATCATTTGATCATGAATTGAGGACGAAACCATAAGGAAACATTCCTGAAAACACGTGGTAGAAGCTGTTTTATAAGCATCCTGATGCTTCTTTAATTAATGAATTCGGGAGGCTCATCACCGGCGAGCGCCTTGCGTTTTTGTTTCCTCATCTACTTCTCACCACTCGTTTTTTTTTTCGTTGATGTTTTCCATAACAGTTTTATAATACTTTAGTCGAAACATTTTTTATATTGTTTTCTGCCTTTCGGTTGACGGACAGCTGTGATACAGTGAATGAGTGTTGCTATCTATTATCAATATATTCAATAGAAATTCGATTATTTCAATTACAACTAGATATACTAAAAGTATGTACTATGTTAAGAGACAAGACTTATTTATTACTTTCTAGTACTTTACATAGATAAAATCATATTTGAAAATTTGTTAAAATATATTTTTTATTCTCTGTTAAATCGACGTATTTTTGTGCAGCTTGATGATAGGTAATCAGTATCAAAGGTTATCTACATGCATTGATAAAGATACAAGAGAAGATAAGGGGCGGTGTTTGGCAAAAACTTGCGTTTAGTTCGTTTTTCATGTTTGTTGGCGTCTAATCGCTGTGTGTCAGATGCGTAAAAAATCGTCCACGGTAATCAAGCTTTAATTCGGAGAGGTCAGTGCGAAATCCAGAAGCTTTCGATATATTACCTTCGTACGGCACAAAAAATTCACAAATGCAATTCAAAAAATGCTTTATTAACAGATCCCTAAAAAACCAGATAGAAAATGATCAATCTACCATGAAAATTATTGTCTAAAATTAACGAAAATGCAAACTGTTATTGCATAACGCAATGAGCGTTAAAAAATAATTTCTTACCATTTTCAGTTCTGAATTAAATAGATTTTTACCATTATCATTGTTCAGGAACTTAGGAACTCATTTTTCTCAACAATATCATTAGATTGATTGCATTTAGATTTTCCTTTTATGGTTATAGAAGTCAGTATAATTTAATTTGCAAAATTTAATGAATATAATATTCATTACTTATTCTACGTTCTCACCTCAGTATAAGTTTTTCTCTTGGATTGATTAATTATATAATTCTTACTTACAAAAAGTAAATTAGATGTTATATATCATATGTAATCATCTGACGGTAAAAGAAACGAAGAATATACACTACTCCTAACAATTAGCGGGACACTTTTTCAAACCGTCGTAACTATGGGAGTTTTGAACCGATTGAAATGAAACTCCGTGAGGAGTACTTTTGAAGTACCCCTAGGCGTGTGTAACGTTGCATTGGCGAGAGTTGACGCGAAGGTGTTAATTCACACCCCCCCCCCCCCCCC
>NW_026534337.1:2960526-3275772 GCF_026225885.1 Hylaeus anthracinus | reverse complement strand
GTGTGAATTAACACCTTCGCGTCAACTCTCGTCAATGCAACGTTACACACGCCTAGGGGCACTTCAAAAGTACTCCTCACGGAGTTTCATTTCAATCGGTTCAAAACTCCCATAGTTACGACGGTTTGAAAAAGTGTCCCGCTAATTGTTGGGAGTAGTGTATAATTGTAGAAATTCTAAAAGGAAAGACAAAAACAACATATAGTTAATTTATTTCGCGTTCATATTGCTTAAAGGTATAATTATAAGCCATTTCCCTAAATAAAATTGTAAACATTAAGTAGTCCTCAGAAGGTAGGTTTAAAGTTCATATTTTAAATTCTCAGTTGTACTGTGCATATCAACACATAATTATAACGATATTAACATTTTATACAATTAAATTCGACGCTAATGTGCAAAACGCAAGTCTATTAAAATTGACGAATAATCGAATCGATGGTGTAACACACCGTTGCGGCAACAAACGACAAAAAATTCAATATAAATGCGAAGAATATGCGATTAGAATCCCATAATTCATACGTGATGGGAATTAATTATTTTTCATAACGCCACCGTCACGATGAAATTAAAGACATCCGTTTTATGACTTAGGCTGAGGCAACAGAAGAACTAACGAGCATGTGTTTAATCGTGATGTTAATTCTATGTCGTGGTACGGAAGAATCTGAGGATGATTGCAAAGTATTTAATACTACGGAATAAGAACTTTCCACTTTCACCTTCTAACCACTTTTGCTTACAGGGGTTCAGCTTCTCTGGAATTTTCTATATATACACACGAGCATTTCATCGATCACGTTTGACATGGAATTATATATAATAAATTAATATCTTATGGGTAAATGAAAATGAAAAGTTGTCACCTTACAAAATTAAAAATTGTTTGAACATGGCATTGCTTTAATCATTATTATAAATTGTTAACTTGTAACCAGTTGTCAACATCTATTTTAGTCTCCAACAAGCTTGGTGTTTTGATCTTCTTATAAAAATTTTCATAATAAAATTGTGTTATAATGTAATTAGTTAATTCTTTGTACAAATACGTTTATAGAATATTATATGAGGATTTTTATACTACGATGTGTTCGTAATTGGGTTCAAACACATGGTTTACACAACGTCTTGTAACAAACAATTTTTTAAAATCATACGTCAAGACCTTGAAAAATGATGGATTATTATTTAGCGAGGATTGAAAACATTACGAGTGACATTAACATGCAAATTAAAAAATTGTATTGCTACAATCTAAAAGAAATTTATAAAAACATCTTTTTATTTAAAGAAATATAAATAAAATATTTGGTTTTGATTTGATCCTTACATGAGTCTTAATTTATTAGGCTCGTCTAGAGAAAGTAAACTCTTCTTATCGTGTTTTCGTTAACTTTATTCTTTTTAATGAACCATCACAGTCTATCTTGATAGAACATTATAAACTTTCGTTGCATGAGTATGCCAATATCAGATAAGACTCCTACGCAAAACCAGCGATGCATTCGAATCGATTCAAGCCACGAAAAATGTAATCCATGATTACGGGAACGCGTTGGATTTTTTCAAGTGAAACCCGACCACGTTTCCTTGAGTTTCTAACGTGTTTCACCGATCGGCGCAAGGAAGATTTATACCCGGAAGAAACGGAGGAACACGGTCCCCTGCGATCGAAGGAAGTGATGAAAAAATACGATCAATTGCACAGTAGGACAAAATAGCCTGAACGTGACTAGAATGTCTAACTGGGAAATTCTTAAAATAAACTCCTTTACCATTAGAACCATCGACGATCCATGTATATACAGTGGGTGTAGAATGTATTCGTACATCGATCAATTTACTAACATATTTTTGTGTGAAATTGTAGTTTATTAACCTCTTTTTTTGTAATCAATGATATTTTACATTTTGTCGGAAGTCTCTAAGATAGATATAGTCCAAACAACATTTACTAGTTAATATAATTTGTGAAATTAACAAAACATTGCGAAAAGTGGATAAAAGTATAAAAGCAATAAGTATTTGTACGATTCTTATGACGAACCATTTACAGCAGAGTTTGTAACGTAAACACATTAGTTTATTGCTCCGTGCGAATTAAAAAACATCAAATTTCCAGTAAAGTACTTTTAAACAGTTGTCCGAATACTTATTGCTTCAACATTTCAAAATAGTTATTTTTTTTGTAATCTATTCTAGAGATTTCTGAAAATATATAGAATGTCATTGTTTATAAAAAATAAGTTAATAAATTACAATTTCACATAGTTTTTTTGGAAACTGATCGGTGTACGAATGCTTTCTACACCCACTGTATGTACATCTATTATTAATTGCCTATTCTAGTATTAATTATTCTAGTATTAATATAATATTCAAAATCAATGAGTTTGTGATTTCTTTACAAGTCTTACAATTTTTGTCCAATGCAAACGAAGTTTTGTATAGATACGTAATAAAACCATAATTCGACTGAAAGTATATGCTACTTAATTAGCGGAAATATTAGCTACAATTATAATTATATTTGAAACTAGTCTTGAACCTACGAACGACAATATCGATGAGGAAAGTATTTAAGTTCCGAAACGAAATAATTCCTATTCTTAATCCAAAATAGTGCTATCAAATTCTGTATTCCGACTTTGTAGATATTTACTTGTATTCAAAATGAGTGTGTTTATAATGTGCCTATAAGTCATACAATTTTTGAGTAATGGAAATGAATTTTTGAATAGGTTAATTCTGTAGTTCGAATGAAAGTAAAAGCCAGCTGATTTGCAAAAATATGGGCTACAATAATTATTGTATTATATATAAAACTAATTTCCGCATACAAGACCTGTGTGTTTATGATTTCCCTAAGACTCCTACTATTTTCGTCAAATATTGAGAATATTATATTTAGGTTGCTCTTCATCTTCCAACAAACGATACATCAATTCCTATATAAATAATTTTTGTTTCGTCCTTCTAGTATTAAATGGTGCCCTAGAAGTACTCAGAACTGGCAGGTTACATCGTGTAAAGTTCTATCTCACAAAATTCGAGATACGTAAAATTGATATTTCAAATTATAATAATGTTGCGAGCACCCTGTGGATGGATCCAAGGCCAGCTGGTGCTCGCGACGGGAACAAGAAGACAGCGAGAAGAAGGCGATCGGATTGATCGCCTGTCAAGCTGTCATATTCGAACTAGACGCCATTGAACGCTGATGTTCCGAAACTAAGAACACATTTAATTACCTTTGTTGACATTTGTATTGTATACACCCTGTTATATATTAAAATTACTCGTTAATCCTTAAAGTTCTCGTTATGCCAAACATAAAGCGTAACAATAATATTCTCGACACATCTGGATCACCGATAAATAGTTAAGGAAACCTTTAGCCTGAGTAACTTAAACACTGCAGCTATACCAGCATTTCTGTACTGATGAATTAACTGATAGCGGTTTCAGGACATTTTTCCCACCGTGGATCGGCGAGATCATGCGTTCTCGGGCCGTCTGTCGCTCCCTATACGGCGACAGTCTGTCTAGAATGAACTTATCAAAAGCCGCCGGTGCGAGACGTTCGATCATTGATCATTATCTGGTTGCTGGTAATCGGTCGATCGGATGCAAGAGGTTAAATGGACCGTGTGCGGAGAGTAATGGCGACCGATTTAGCAACCGTTTCGGGTAAACCGGCGAACGATCGTCTAAATTAGCGCCGGCCTGGACGGTGATTTCGCTTGCCTTTCTTTCGAGGGGCCACGACTCCCTTTTTATACCGAGCATCGACCCGATTTCGCGAGACCCTCTCGCTGGCTGACACATTCGATACTTCTAGGCTAACATGCATCTAACGATTTGACGTGCATGAAGAAACAATCGGCAAACTTGTTCCGTGAAGGTCCAAATAGTAATAATTTTCGATGCACGGAGTTATTAAAGTAAAACCATTACATAATCAAATCAATCTCGGCATTTAACTGTATCCACTATTAACTACCAGTTTTGATGACTGCTTTACTCGTATTGACTGCTAGTCCATTAGCGACTGTGTTGGGTATTTTTTGTTAGCATAGATTAAATATTCGTGTATACGTGAATGTCTTTGACTACTTTATTGTGTCCTTATGCAGCACTTTGTTGTCAGAACTGTGTCTGGTTTGATGCTGCATTTTTTCAAGTTACAGTTAAACTTAAAATTTTATCTCAATAGTAAATTAATAATGGTAATAACTGAGGAATAAAAATTTATGAGACATTCTTAATTTAAAATTTATTATCAAAATCCTCAATCCTCAAAATTGATATTTACATGAATCTGTTTTTGTTAATTTCGTGTGCTGAATTCATTTTCGACATAAGTCTACGTAAATTCTTTACAGAAAATAGTGTAATTATTAACTATTCTATGTGATAATTGCTATTGCGTGAGTAAAGTTATCAATCTTAAATTCATTAAATGTAGTTTCTTTAAATGCTAAGTGTACCGTTATCAATTATAGTATGATGCGACAAGACAATCTACAGAGGCCTTTAACTTTGTTATCTAAAATATTTCTCTTTATTGTACTGATAATTTGCATTTCAAATGTGGTTAGTTTTGATGGAAAGTTAGTATGACATAATACATTTATCACACGTTCCTTAAAAATTTATCTTGAATATTTTGAATGGCATTCGATTCATCTGTCTAGATTTAGTATCTTACATTGAATAAACTAAAAAAGTAATGACTTTGATTAGTATTGTTAAAAATCATTTTTTTTTTTTTAATCCATTATCATTTCTCATTATTTTCTGTATAATACTTTCTTATCCTTATTCATAATTACAACAAAGTTTCCTCATAATCGTAATAAAACCAAAATTCGTACAAGAGTTTTGCAGACGAATTTGTTGAATTTAGTATTAAGAATATATGAATAATAATTACAGAGATAAAAAGTATTATCACTAGTTACGTCAAACTGTTATTATTATTAATATGTCTGCTTTTCGAATTCTTTATGTAACTTTTCTTTATCATGCAGTGTTAAAAATATTGATGTATATTGTCAAAAATATACATCAATTACATATAATATATGAAACATAAAATATACTACCTGTATTACGAGAATTGATAGTTGCAAATTATTTACAGCTGATTTCGTGAATCCATGTTAACTGATGTTGTGTACTCTTCAAGCCATTGCTTCAGATCAATACTAACAAATGTCATGACTATTTTATTGCATTATCACATACATAGTACACATAATTTCTTTCAAAATTAATGTTTGCTTTATTACGTAACACAATCTATAAACACAATATGCTAACTGTTACGTAGAAAGTATTCATATTCAACTTATCATTAATTAAAAGTAATTTTGTGATGTTTTTACTAACTTTAACATATGTATTGTACTAATATTTTGTCAAGATATTAAATCGTACTTTTTTAAAAGTACGTAGTTGATTCTATGTATTATCAAGTCTCACTCTTAGTCAACATTGTAAAGATATTTCACTGTATTAGATAGTGAAAAGGGACATTTTTTTGAGTAATGTAAAGTAGTAAAGGTTTAAAAGAAAAATAACAAAATTGGAAAATTTGTATACCAAAAGGAATGATCATCAGACATTATTTAAAACTAACAGTAAGATATTTTTAAGATACATTAGTGTAACAAATTTATAAAGTACAAATTATTAAATATTTTATTTATGTACATTTAAGCAGGCAAAATTTATCTCTGTATTTTTTTATCGAATGTACACTGACTCTGCCTTTAACTGAGTATGGTCTTTAGAAGAACGTAAAGATAAATTTCAAATGGTGAACAAGTGTCTAAGAAATAATATTAATTTAAAAATACATATATCAAAATGTATGAGAAGTAGTTATTTATATATGAAGAAAACATCATTTGTGGGCAAACGTGCTGGTCAAATTGTTATAGATAATATAAAACGACGAATAAAAAGGCATGAATCAATTCAATTTTGTCGACTCTGCACTTGTTAATACACATCTGCTGTGTATTCGTTCTATATTTACACACATGACAACGGGCACGATCTAGCGAGAACTCACCAAATCAACATGTTCACGTTCCGGGACAGGTTAATTAGAAGCATTAAAAACGCTAACATGATGTACTGTGAAAGAAGTGATCAGAAGATTCTATGAATTTTTGTTCGAAGTAAAACATATAGAAGGTAAACGTTGAGTACTAAACGTATGTTTCAAAGTTATCCTAAGATGAAAACTTGTAGAAAATATGAACTAAATATTAAAAGTATCCTTCTAAATAGTTTCCTAATGACAATTCGCATTTACAATAGTCGGCTTGAAACAATAGAAACAATACTTCTATAGTGTACTGTCAGAAAAGTGATCACAAGCTATTAAGAATTTTTGTTGAAAATAAAATTTCTGAGACATGTAAACTAAATGTTTTAAGTATTCTGCTAAATAGTCACTGGTGACAATTTACACTTGTAATAGTTCTTGTTACCTCTGAAAGCATAACTCGTCTTTTAGTGACCGGCTGCTGAGCACCTGTTCGCGTTCGTTTAAATTGCGTCAACGTTGTTAAATAATCAAATTAGTCAAGCTCGACAGAAATACATATCCACTGTGACGCATAATTGATCACCTCGGAAGGAACATTACTCGGAAAACAACTCGGTAACCGCTTTTCAAAGGTTAGTGTACGCTGATTCACCAACAAGTATAAGAACTATTTACACCAGGTCATTGTGAGTATTATAGATAGAGAAAAAGATAAGTTCTATGTTAGGGACCAGATTGGGTACCACGACTAAGTCCAGTTTCAGAAGTATCGAATAATTTTTGTATAGTTGTAAACTTTACAAAGTCTGGCTAACATCTCACTCGATTTAATTACAATTCTTTGTCTGGTCTCTTTTTCTTCCTGCAAAATTTAGCTTCGAGTTGCTATAATTGCTTTGTAAAATAGCTATCGAGGTCTTGAAATAAATTTGAAATATAGTGTTACATATAGTAAACTGGGAATAATACTATGAAACAACGTCATTATATTTTTCGCCTCGTATAAGTATTTTCCTCCAAATGGATTAGCATTAATGTTTCATACCCTTATTTTATCAATTCTCTTTGAAAAATAAGTATTCTGATATTTAAAAATATTAAAGTACTTGAAACAAAAATAAAAGATTCGCTTGAAAAGTATTTTAAATTATTTTTTTCGTTTATTTCTTTATCCTCTTAACGCGTTACATATATATTCAGGGGAGATCTTACATAAACATAATACTTAGAAAAGTGATTAAATAGAGCATTAAAAAAACACGGCATTTTTTATTTCATTTCTCTAGACCGTTTTATTTAGATATCCCTAACTTCGTTAATTTTCCAATTCAACAAAATCCTTGCGCAGATATACCTACTTTAAAAAGTCTACACTTTAAGAGAATGCAACAAAAAATACACTTCTTTCAACTACTAGACTTGAATCACCTTTTTAATTCTGTTTTTTGATCGTACCACCCCCAGTTATTGACTGGCACGTGTACGAGCATAATAATGATACACGAAACAAGAGCCTGATCTGAATAAACCCGAGGCAACTGCGCTGAAGTGTGACATAAGATCGCGACGAACGAAGTCACGGATATATGACACCCGTCGTCAAAGTGTCGATACCCTATAAATAAATACAAGGAGTTCCACGGGTAACAAGTATGCAATTTAGTCAAAATATTTCATGGAATCGCAAAATGCTTTCGCCTAGCGGCCTTGAACGTTCTCGTCGTAGCGCAATACCCAAGGAAACTCCGGGAACTGGATACCACAGCCACTCGAACATTTTAATTAATCATTATCGGGTAACATGGAACGATTTAAGGCTAAACCCGATCCGAAAGCTTAACGACACATTGGTACTATTCGGTTCGATGGATTGAGACGTTCGGTTTGCCTGTGGAAACCGATACAGTCGATCGCTCAGCGGACAGGATGTAATCGAGGGATCTGGTGGGTTCGTTTGCATCGATTGGAACAACTTCATTTCCATGAGCCAAGAATCGAAGACCTGAAAGTTGTTGTAACGTTGCAATATTTTCACGTTTACACGCGCAGTTCTGATCACCTAGACTACCTAAGACGGTGTGAGAAAAGGGGATGTTTTGCAAAGTGAATTTTTTTGGCATAAATAGAAAATTTTCTGGTAATGAGTTTCAGGATATTCAAAAGCATCCTTCTTGGTGCATGTGTTTTACTTTCTTTATTCGAAGATATTGTAAATTAAGAAAGTTGTGAAGACATGTTTTGCATGGGTATTCTGCGGTAATTACTCTACCTCAGAGCTGGGTTTTCAGAAATTAAGAAAAAGCATTTTTAAGTAATAGCAAGTTAAGTAATCTGAATGCTAGAGAACTGCATATTTTAAAAAATAATATTAATAATAATATAAATCTGCACCTAACAATTTTTAGCTCCTGAAGAATGTCCATCTTTCGCGATTAAGAATAACGTAAAGTAAAGAGCAAAAAAGGTCTCGTTAGCTTATTTCGAAATATCTTCGTTATTTTTGATGATACGAAGATATGTTATCGGAAGAAAATGTTTGGTTTGGAGGGGGACATACTATGATAGATAAAAAAATTATGTCGAGGGCATATTTTCTGAAATTTTAAGGTTATTCGTTCTTTTTTCTTTAAATGGAATGGGCATTTTTATTATTGTAATATCGTAGATGATAAAAGAAAACAAATTTAGTTAGTCTATTAGTCAGTGTACTGTTTATTCAGTTATCAAGGGGATGTAACATTTATATTTTTAGGAAAGTCTTTTCATATAAATTGATACAACATATCAAATTAGTAATAGAATCGTGTTTATAATTAAAAATTAAATTTTGACATACATCAATAAGAAATTATAAAGAAACCGCTTTTTAGAGTCTACGAAAACTAATTCTTCCCTTGAGAAGCGCGTGTAAAGCGAAACCATGCTAATGATCTTCTAAAAAATGGCATACTTCCCAACACAAACTTAGCCATATAACATACCTAAGTAGTTGAACAAGACAGCAATACTTCATGCTACGATGTTGTTGCCAGAGGGTTCTTGCAAAGAAGCAAGAAAAGGAAAGATACTAATCTATGAATTCATTTATAAAAAAAGAATATTTATTTTCAAACAAAGTTGTTATTTCTGTTTATTATTTTACTACTCTATGTCTACAGGGTAGCTTTCTCGAATACCTCGCATCTGTGAACTATAAAATTTATCGACGACATCTTTTCGAAGATTGCGCTATAACACTCTTGTTTCGAGGCAATAATCGTAGAAAAGATTTTCCTAACTACCATGCACGTTCCAAACTTGATCATCTATCCTGCCATATGTCAGGTTTTATGGCAACGTCCACCTATCATCCAATACGACTTCCCAGTATGACAGGTCGTTCGACGACTCCACATAGTTTACAATTATCGTTCAAACAGTCGTATCTTCCATAGTTATATAATCCATCGTAGGATAAATTAAAGAAAAAACTTGTCATTACGGCTATGGTATCCCATAATTTACTTGCAAC
Source organism: Hylaeus anthracinus (assembly GCF_026225885.1). Taxonomy (NCBI): domain Eukaryota; kingdom Metazoa; phylum Arthropoda; class Insecta; order Hymenoptera; family Colletidae; genus Hylaeus; species Hylaeus anthracinus. The sequence goes on along the minus strand of NW_026534337.1, from coordinate 3,266,194 downwards.
CTTTTACGTCGTAAACGAGGCATATGCGGTAATATTGCAATGTAGATAAATATTATTAACTAGACATTTTCTTCCTTCGTTCGAGAGTTATATCACCCGCCCTTTAGTACGATTTCACGTTTGTGCATCCGACTTGAAAGACAAAATGAAACTTTAAGTTCAGAGTGTGTAGATTCAATTTAATATGCAAATTAGGCAATTTTTAGTACACGGTGACACAATTAATTAATACGATACGGGTTAATAAAGATTAGGTTCAGCCTAAGCACCAAGTGCTCGTTCTACGAGACACGAATTAGTATTTACATTCGATCACCAGGTGTACGTTCGACAAGACACAAATTGGTGTTACAATTCGACGTAACATGTACACATTTGAATAACGATAAGAGGGAAAGTTCATATTCGACAAAGCTCATTAATCGATTGAAATATGCTACATTCGACGTCAATGTGGCACTTTTACAATAGAACCAATGCCTATATAATTTCCATTCTTACTTTGTTACTCATACTAGGAGTTCTGGACTTTGTAGATTTGACATTTTTGCATTTGAACACTGTATTTTATACTTTAGATTTCGATAATATTTAGAGCATTTACACTATATTGATGAACTAGTGTTAGAATGAATTTTATTTGATATAATTATAAAATATTGTTGGCTTCTATTATTATTGTTATGCATGTTATTGCATGATTATTATTATTAATATCTATATACTGAAAGAGGTTAGAATATTTTATCAAAAAAGTTGGTTATCATAGCACTTGTTAAGACTATAATTATGTAAAATATATTTATAAAAATAATTATTACTTAAACTTGTTATGAATATGAATATTTATGATTTCCAATCCAAAATATTACATACAAAGTGTGTTTAGCTCTTTACATGTTTTTTTTAACAAATTATTGACGCAAAGTTGCAATCTTGTGTAATATTATATTTATTATTTGCACATATTTAACTTGCATTTGGAAACGTCTATCATTGATCATAATTATGAGTACTACAATAAACAGTGTGTGTTATACGAAAGTACTTATATTCTTTCTCAACCTTAAAAGAAGTACTAATTTCTAACGAAAGGTTATACAGCACACTTCTTTGTAGTTTCCTCGTACAAAATAGAACCTGAACATGTCTCGATTATAATTACCCTTCAACTTTTATTATCCTATTAGTAGTCAACATACCTAAACATTGTCGTAACTCACGTTAACGTTTTTGTATAAAGCAAAGTAAATTACTTTTCTTGACATGTATACTCTTCGTCATTCATACAGTACCCTATCGTATGAAACACCAGAATTTTCAGTACATACAGATTATTCATTATTCACGTGTAAGACATTAACCGTGTCTTAACGAAGACAGAATAAAGACATAAATTATCCTGACAAACGCCTGCCACAAAGTGACAGAATAAACTGAAGTCGATACAATTTATTAAGGATGATTAAACAATATTTAAATTGTTATTTGTTGTAGGGAACAGAAGCTGGCATGACGACAAACTCGTGGCCAATATAGCGAGTGAAAATATTTAATATTCTTTGACGTAATGAAGCTCGTGTTTGTTTTCGTGAACACGAACACTTACATAACTTCAACCGATATTTACCCGTTACCAATTTACTTGTAATTTATTCAATTATGCTTGCGATAATTTTTCCGCTTCGCGGGAGCACGAGTGTGACAGAAAAAAAAGTATCGAGAACATTACATGCATGAAAAATATTTGCCAAGCCGTTACACGGTGTATTTTATTTAATTATTTATTTTGTTTCATGCAACAACAATCGTTATGACCAATATATATTTTGTTACAAACGAGATCACTAGGAATACATGTGCAACTAAATGTGAAAGGTGAAAGGTAAATTCCTCGCCGAGTTACATCAAAGAATAGGTATTTTGCTTTATTAATAGTTATAAACAATAAGAAATTCATAAATTTGTATAAATATGGCCATCGCCAAAACCTGTCCGGCAGCAAATTGTAAGGGGTTTCATCTATGTCATCGATTTCAAGCAGAACATACGTGAAATAGTACTCTTTTTGCGATAAAAAGTGGTATAAAGTGGTAAAAAATAACAAGGTCAAATGTTTTTTTATGAGACCAAGTGTCAGCGATGCCCTACCAGATACAAGAAGTTTCAATCCGATTGGTTCATCCGTCTCGGAGTAAAAAGCACTACAAAATTTATCGGTTTTCTGCACACACAAAAAACGGATAAAACATGACAAATCGCAAAATGTCTTGATAACGGGACCAACTGGGAGACATGCTCTACAAGATGCAAGAGGTTTTATCTCGATTGGTCAAGTCATCTTGGCGTAATCGGCGAACAGACATAAAAAAAAAAAATATATATATACAGTATGTCCCACGAAATTCTGGACAGCCGATTATTTCGTAACCTATTAAAAATACGAAAAAAGTTTCTGATATGAAATTGAATGGAAAGAGGGGGCCGATTTATTGGGCGTAACAATTTTTTTTTATTATTATTGTTTACAGAGATATGAAAGTTACGTTTGGTTTTTCAAATGGGATTGTATACTTTTTGTTTAATCAATAGATAGTACGTTTCATGACGAATTCAGCAAGCTTAATATAAACACCCTTTCACAAATAGTTTTTAAGATATTACGCGTAAAAGTTTACTGATTTTTAGTACAATAAAATCTTAAAAGGCACGTCTTAACCCGTAGCATTTTAAGTGCGGTCGAGAGTCGGAACCCCCTACTGTGCTTCCTGGTCTCGCAGATTTTCTTGTACCGAAAATCAGTAAACTTTTACGCGTAATATCTTAAAAACTATTTGTAAAAGGGTGTTTACATTAAGCTTGCTGAATTCGTCTTGAAACGTACTATCTATTGATCAAACAAAAAGTATATAATCCTATTTGAAAAACCAACCGTAACTTTCATATCTCTGTAAACAATAATGATAAAAAAAAATTGTTACGCCCAATAAATCGGCCCCCTCTTGCTATTCAAATTCATATCAGAAACTTTTATCGTATCTTTAATAGGTTACGAAATAATCGACTGTCCAGAATTTCGTGAGACATACTGTATACATATGTATATATATGTATATGTCATGTCATATATACATGTTGAATTGAGTATCCTCCTCTTTTTTTGAAGTCGGTTAAATTAACTTGTGAGTTAATTATGTTTCGCATTAAATTTAAATTTTCCAATGGCAATTCGCAGTGAAAGTAATTTTTTATATATACTTGTACTACTACATATTTTGTATTTATATAAGTGTATATCTAAATTTTGTAGCGTAATAGATTGGAAGTGTTCGATAAACAAATTTTTATGACGAATATCAGAAAAAAATTAGTTTTCTTAAGATGCAAATTATAATGTGCATGTGCATACGTGAGCAAATGAAAATTAGAGTATGTTTAGCAAAGTTAATTTCCCTTAAATGTAAGGTTTACCGACCAGCTGGCATTTGTAATAAAAAAGTTATGCCATCATGTAAATTTGAATACATGGCAAACGTGATGGTCATTTCACGCTTCATGACATTTTTCAATGCTGATTGAATTGACGTGCAATATTTTGTTAATCAACGATACAAACTTTGTAAATTTTATACCACGTGTCGACTAGCGCTCATAGTGGATAGTGACTTATTATTATTCAACGATATACGAAACGATAGATAATAATGCAAACGTAGGTCGGTTGTTACGTTTCTAGCTACAATTATAAATTTGTTTCAATGTAACCTGTTAATTTGTTGTTTTTTTAGTTATCGACAATAGAAAACGAACTGTGTGTTTTTTCAAAATGCAGTCCTTGAGTATAATGTTTACTGAAGTGAACTGTCATAGAATATTATTGTAAATATCACAACAAAGATAAGCGGTATTGTGAAATTATCCTAGAGGAAGACAGATATCTATTCCTTTTTAAACAATTTAATCCATGAAGATATGTATAAATACAAAAATAATAACTTTTCACGTTAGTGTTATATTTGTGAAAAATATATGATTGTTAATCCATTTTCAAATTGCCAATTTTATACCTAACTTTGTGTTATTAATATAATTTGTTTAATTTTATGTGACTATACTTCTCGCGTACTAAACGAACTTCTTTCTCTTCTAATATTCTATAACAATTGACAATCAAATTTAATTCTTTCATTCACAATTTTTTTAACCGACTTCGAAAAGAAGGAGGTTACTCTATTCGACATGTATTTTTTTTTTTTTTTTTTTGTTAAATGAAATAAACTTTATTATGTAGAAAGCAACACAGAAGTTACGAGAACAATGTTTACAAAATTTCTCCTTAATTTCCCTTGCACAGAATAGACAGCGGTCATTTCAACAACCATTTATTATGATGTGAGTTTCTTTATTCTCCAAAAAATCTTTATTTTATGCAACTTTGTTTCGTTAACACATTTTCAGTTGCATTGTATTTATTACCAAATCATTCTTCCTATGTTCGTGTTTATTTCACTTTCCACTGATCTAGATTCACTAAATATTCTTGACTTCCATTGGGAAGTACTCCAAAATATTCGTCTGTATTACTTTCCTTTTGTTAATTTTTAACAAGTGACTCCGTCAATAAGCCTCCGTCACCAGAGCACGTGAGCTACGTGAAAATAAATGACGTGTCGATATGGGCACTCGTGAATTCGTCGAATCACCTCGAAATCGACTGGATTGACTTATATGTATGGCCCGCGAAAGGGAAGTCACGATCTGGTAGTAAACATCGGTTAAGAGATGTTAAACGATCGTACCACGCGGTCGCGGTGAGTCCCGCTACTTAACCCCTCAACGATGAAGGACTCGCTCTTCTATTTCTTGCGATCGTAAGAACCTCACGTGCTTGAAAAAAGTCGTATCAGGTCAGTAAAACCTCCATTATCCATACCAATCAATTTTCCCTGAACTCACTTGACTTCAGACAGTTGATGTTTTATTTTTCTTAAATGGTTTTGTTTTACGTCACGACGAATTTGACTAAATCTAGAGACGCGGCAGCGTCTCGACGCCAAGTACATTTCTTTTTAACTAGGGAAACTATCATAAATATTATTTTAGAGCTTTGTGTCTTATAAATAATTCAAGATTTTGTGTACATGTTTTTGCGTCGTTTAAAGCTGTTTTTCAGTTGAAATTGCCCTTTCATCTACATAACGTAAATTTTTTGAACTCGTAGAGCAGATGGTCAGTTGTATTAAGGATGCATAAGTTTTGTAGGTTGCATATTTCTTTTATCAAATGCTTTTGATGTTGATATAGGTTTATATGCATATAAAGTAAAAATAAATAACTCTATATGTTTTAGTTCTAAATATTATTGACTTTAAATATAAAGAATTTCATTGGGAGGATTTCTAAACTAATAAACTTTATAAATACTCTTTATTATACAACAATTATTGATAATTAATTATTAAAGTTTATTAGTTTAGTTATCTTAGGGATAACAGCGTAATATTTTTGGAGAAATCAAATTTATAAAAATGATTGCGATCTCTATGTTAAATTAAGATAAATTGTAAGTGCAGCAATTTAAGTATCAAGTCTGTTCGACGTTTAAAATCATACATGATTTGAGTTCAGATCGGTGCGAGCCAGGTCGGTTTCTATCTTTAATAAAATTAAATATTTTTGTACGAAGGGAGTGAATATTATTAATATTTTGTGTTAAAGTTGGCGCCTTGTGGCTCACCTGCATATACCTATGTATGCATATTCAACATGTAAACACATCGGAAGGTGAGCGCGGGCTGTAACCAACCGACAAACATTGTCTATACATGTTTTTTCGGGTAGAGTGTAAAGAGCGAGCGAAATACGATCACGTGACTGTGAGAATTTAAATTTTCAGTTTTTCTTTATATACATAGATTAATTTTTGGTATATTTTCATTTTGTTTCACATTTCCTTATATTGTGTGTATACAGGGTGTCCCAAAAGTCGGGGAGGAGCCGGAAATGGGGGGTAGCTGAGACGATTCTGAACAACAATTTCCTTTGCAAAAATGTCGGATGGGGCTTCGTTAAGGAGATATTAACCGAAAACCCCGACCAATCAGAGCGCGCGTAGACCGTTCGAGCGGCTGCGGTAGCGAAGGGTATGCGCTAGGCGGCAGCGCTTGTACGCGAACAAGTGACTCGACGTGCATCGAAGGACATTCACGCTGCCGCCTAGCGCATAGCCTTCGCTACCGCGACCGCTCGAACGGTCTACGCGCGTTCTGATTGGTCGGGGTTTTCGGTTAATATCTCCTTAACGAAGCCCCATCTGACATTTTTGCAAAGGAAATTGTTGTTCAGAATCGTCTCAGCTACCCCCCATTTCCGGCTCCTCCCCGACTTTTGGGACACCCTGTATACATATTTACATAAATAAAGAGAATAGGGATATACAACAGGTGTGTTCCCATACAAATTTCATATAACTTCACCATTTTGAAATAATTTATACAACTACTTTGGCAGAAATTAAGTGGATTAACTTTAGACTCTATTATTACCTACACGTTCTCAAGACATGTATGTCCCATTTGTTGCAGTATTGTTTTGTAAATGTGAGTCAAACATGCGAATATCCGTTGTTAGCAATTTGAGACCCAAGGGTTCGAATAGTTTCGCGAGCAACTGGATCAATTTCGTGTTGCTAACCTTAAGTCTCGCAACGCTCCAGATCAGTAATTGCATAGATCGAACAAATAGGAGTTGCGTCTTTGGCAGATCCCGCGTATCGTTCGATCATCGCCGCGATCCCACGATCGTGCAGCGTCGCGTAAAGGTAGGTAGTCCTATGGTTTTGCCTTTTAATTGCAGAAATCGAGGTCGGGGCAGCCGATCCCCGGCTGTTACGGCCACTCTCGACGCATCTCTTCTCGGCTGCGTCAAATCAGTGAAAACGCGTTGTAGCCATATACAGGGTGATTTCTATTAACATACATACTCGACGAATCATATTACATTAATTGGATTCTTGAGAATTAAAATGGTAAAGATGCGGAAAATTTAAGTACGTCTACATACTTGGTCCTTGTTATCAAGTTTATTTATGGTTATCCGTTTACTGTGACCTTTGAATCTGTGGAAACGTATTGTACAAGGCAATCTTCTTGGTGTATCTATATTTAATGAAAAGGTTTATATAAACGAGCTCAAAAGAATAGGAATATCAGTAGTAAAACAATTAATAGATGTTAATTTAGGCTTGTAAACATTTTAAAACTTCAACACTCTCTTATCAATATGGTCTGTATATTGAATAACAATTTCAACAAAACGTTCATTGATATTAAATACATATATTAATATACACATAAACACGAATTCAATTTTGAATTTTTAGGTAAAATAACGGACAAAACATAATACTACAATTTAAATTTTTAATGAATCAAGAAGTAGTTTATGCTGTTTCGTGTTTTTTCTTCGGAGAAATCTGACAATTAGTTAATTTAATTTCGATTATTACTCTGTTTTAATATTGAAAATATGTAAAATGTTGGTTTGTATGAGCATTTTAGATCGTATATATTCTTTTCTTTCTTTTCTCATCCTGCATTTGGTTTATAGCAACCTATACTTAAAAGAAACCATGATTTGATTCGAAACAATAGTGTCGAAAGTGTTGTTAAAGTTGTCATTGTATAAATTGTTCTGACTGAACTGAAAACTTGAAATTTGAACTAAAATCGCTTGAAAAATTTAATGACTTTGAAATAAGTAATCTGCCAATCTTAATATTTGGTCCTCATACGTACTTTTCGCAGTTTTTATAACATGTTATACTTCAGACGATTGCATTAAAGAAGCCCTTTATCTTAGACCAAAGTAACGGCAAATGAAACAACGATTATCTATAGCTCTCATAACAGAAAGGAGTTCTTACGTTTCCACGTAAAACAATTGTTCAATAAAATAAATCCATTTAATTTATCTCCTTAAACATACAAATCATAGATTATAATATAATTAATATCAACAAAAATGTACTGTTCCATTTGAAACAAGCTATCACTAAAATCTACACGAGTAGTAATCTCATAAAAAATTTAGCTTCAATATTACATGATTTTTCTCTAAATCAGGCAACCTCGATAAAAGCAACTTTTTCATATCTTTCATAGATTGAGGAATAGTCGCGTGTACTGTGATCAATCTGAACGTACTGTGGCATCGTTAACCGCAACGAACCACCCTGTATATGTACTCCCTTTCGAAACGCGAGCCAACAAGTCTTTTAACGAGACTTTTTGCTCCGCTATGCCGGCAGGAGAGATCACCACGTCGTCGGACCGAACATCGATCGTTACGAAATTACATTAATCAGGCTCCTTTCGCATTGCTAGCCGTTAATTGCTCGGAAGAGTCCATCGGGTAGAGCGTGTGAATCCGTAGCTTGATGCGAAACCTTTCATCGCGAACCATTTTTCTGTCTTTCGTTTTCTAAATTATCTTTGAATAGCCCTATTGCTTATTCATTAATTTATCAAAGATCATGTATGAAGTTATTATAACCTCGCGTGTTTCGTACAATTCTGATGGTTCGCAGATCAACTGAACCCATAAGAGGTGTAAACATCGATAACACAAGTTCAAGGGGTAAAGAAAACCTCAAAGTTTTAGTCTTTTCATGATAAACTCGAAACTTTCTAATAGAATGCTGCAAGACATTATGTAGTGTTGAAATTAATTTTTATGTAAGTGCACATGTTATAATGCTACTGTTCGTTGGAAAAACCTCAAAAATGGAATGAAATATTTATACATTCTTTGCGTGCACACAGAGTTAAATTGCACATATACCAGCCAGTATCATTTACGACTATTAACCACCTTTCTACGATGATTGATGAGTATGTTATAAGTAGGCTGCGGATGTTTATGCAAATTCATATTTTTCTAGACATACATCAATAATTAAAGAAAAGTGTGTCTTCTCTTCCAAATGTTGTAACGTATATTTTACTTTTTATTGTATATTTCATATATCTCCATATTCATGATTAATTTTATAAACTTGTGGATATTTTCACTTACCACAATCGCATTAACAATAGCAGCCTTGTTAAAAATATGCAGTAATTCAAATAAATACACTGTGAATGATTACGCAGATTCATTATTTCACAATTACCAAAAATGAATTGAAACTTTAATGAAAGTATTTCTTATATTCTAAACGGTATAGCATGTATATCATAATTGAAATTTTATATATGTTTCAACTTCTGTACGTATTAATAAATTTACCCATATTTCCATATATTACAAATGCATAAACATTCGTAGTCCATTAATAACAGTATATGTAAATATTGGTCAACTGAGTAGAAACTGAGTATGTGGAATAATAAATATTATAACGCCATAGAACTCAATTTTCTAAAGCTCCATTCTTAAATTATATAGATACTAACTGACAGAAATACAGCATTTTACGTATCCATATTATGGCGATAATATGATACATTTCAATATATACTCATCGTGTTTTGAATATTTTTTTTTTTTTACTTCAAAACGTACCGTGTATATTTATAATACTTATACATACAATAAACCATAACAGTTTGCGGTATCGATGACTTTTCTCGCGGACAGCCAAATAGAGCAGGCGTGTGTTATATTTCACCATGAATGATGAGTCTTCATTAGCGCTCATGTTCTTGACCATTAAACATAATCGCACCACACACGAATCAGAGAGGTGCATGCGTTTATTTCCCTGAGATTTTTATCCTCGTCGTTTTCTCTCAATTAAATGTGAAATCCCTCTGCGTGTAAAAAGTCGATGATGAACTTATTTTATATGAGCCATCTGTGTGTGATTCATGAAATATTTTTATGAGGATACATCATCATTTCGAAGTACAGATTTCGCAGATTGTTAACACACTAAATTAAAATAAAAAATATTACTCATATCTTTCAAGATTCCTTTAGAAATTATTCGCAGGAAGTATTATTTTATTTGAAAATTATTTTACGAAATGTCATTTATAAATTTCTCAATTAAAGAAACACCAGTCATACTTTTTAACATTATTCTTTTTACTGTTATTTGTAAATATATATAATAATGACATATTGTTTTAAGCTTCCATCAATACGGTTAATCAACAATTAAAACTTCTCATGTTCGGGAATATTACTTTCGCAAAAAACATTTCAATAACAATCAGAAACTACGAGATGCAATTAAAATGTATACCTCCAAATTAATTCAACATTTCTAATGCATACGATAACATTTAGTATTCGCTCAAATATTAATAAAAGTCATGGTTCAGAGAAAACATTCATTAAAAACATTAATCCTTAGAAATTCGTATATATTTTTATATCTATTGGTTGTAATAACTAAAAATTAATTTCTAAAAATTAATTATTAACAATACTTATTGTTTAAATAATGATTGTGAATATGATTTTGCTATAATATTAATGTTTCGCGAATTCTTTTCTGGATGGATCCAAGGAGCACTCGAACTAATCGTCAATCGAATATTGTTCACCTTTCCTCCTCTTCTTCGACAGGTATACGAGATCGTCGCAGGCCTCCAAGCAATCAGTCTTCGCAGATCCTTCTGTCGCGTGTATATCTCATGGCCATCCATGACGGTGCATGATCAACACTGACCATTGACCACTGACTACTGACCACTAGCTTATTTTCATTAATTTTTCAGATATAATTCAACTTTAACCATCAACTTATTATTCCTTTTAATGTCATTAATATATTATTCATATTTCTCTGACGCTCCTATAGCTAGGTATTTTGTCGAAAGAAGACATTTGTTTTCTTCGTTCTACCGGTTTCGTATTTAGTATTAGTAATAGTAGAGGGAGATGGAACGAACTCTGCTTCCCTTTATCTTCCTCGCGGGTCTCCGATCGCAACAACCTCCTCGTGGTGAGGCCTGGTAATTGTTATTATTCGCGACTAACAACCTTTTGTCGGGAGTAATATCGAGCTAACCGCCTGCGAAATAGTAATACGATCTTTAAGTATAAGAATAAATGTTACATCAGAAGATTATAGGAAAAATGGTAAGAAAAAGAAATTGTTCCTTGTATTCAAACAAAGTTTCATTTAAATCAGAATGTTCAGGTTCGAGATCTTTTGTTTGACATTTTTTTCAAAAATAGTTCACTTTATACGTAGACTTTGTAAATTTCATACTGTAAATTTCATACTGTAAATTTCACACTCTAACTTTCTGAAAACTTCGAACATTAAGGAAACATTATCTCACTGGAAGTTGTTTCGATCGTGAACTTCCCTTTTCCCCCTTCCCACTTTTTAACAGCGGAAATGGAAAGCATTGTCAGCTGAGAATTTCTCATTTGCAATTAAATACAGGAACAGGACTTTCAAGTTTTACTTTTCATTTTTGAAACTTAAACATTGGATGAATGATCTGTAAATATAAAAGAGTTACGTCTTATCATTTCCAATGAGGTGATATTTCTTTAAAATTGTTTTAAAGAATTTAAAAATTTCGCTGGTTACACAAGGCGCTTAAACTACGATCGTGCCCCTATTCGAGTGACGCATCCTTTATAATTTTCAGCAAAAATCTTTCTGCAGTCAAAGGGTTAAGCTGGTCTCTTTTCACGTGTACCTAAGTAAATGCCATCACGAGATGAAGATGCGAACGATAATCGAAAAAAAATGCGCGGTGAAAGTTAAGTGAGAAAATTTTCCGGTCAATTACCTCCTAAACGACTGGTTTAGAAGTTCGTTGGGTTTTTTAAAACCTTTCAGTTTCAAGGAGAATCATCTTTATGTTGTACTTAAAGCTGAACGTGCTAATATATTTTTAATGCATGCGTGGCAATTTTAATTTCATGGGGACTGACGAGAGCCGGAGTTCCCAAGTGTTACATCTCTAGTTTCACTTGATTTATATACATGATTAAAGCATTAATATTTATGCGAGCATTATTAGTATTAGTGCAACAATGGAACATGAAATGCTGAGAGTTTCGAGGTTTCGAGGTTTCTCACGATGACGATTCTAAACAAATGTATTTGGTAATTTTTAACAGTTCTGTTTCCGATAATACTGACACTGAAATCACAAAATAACAAACGACACAGACAATTGGGTACCATAAACTTCAAGTTTACATCTATGAAGTAAAAATGTAAATTCTACTGAATACGTCTACATCTACTTTTTTTATAATAATAATAAAGTCGGGGTTGTTAACGATATAAAACAAACTTATCAATATTTGTTACTCACACTTCGAGGTTTGTTTTCAAACATATACATATACATGAACAACCAGTTCTCCAGAGAAAAATAGACAACATTCACTACGAATATAAAGTTTACATAGTTGCCATATGGAAACAGCTTTAAAATAGATAATTAATTTGCAAAAATGTATAGTACTTATTAATGCGTATAGTATAGGTTCGTACTATACATTAATGCGTATACTATAGGTAAGTTATTACGCGTTTTAATAAATGTAAATGTTTTAATATTTACTGTTACTTTTTAAACAGATGTAATATGTAATTGAAAATATTGAGACGTAAAAAGATAGATTCCTTCTTCACGACCTTTGCAGGCAAGTGTAGTGAGTAATGTAGTTCCTGTATACACCGCTAGGCGAAGAACTCGTTCAGCTCTTTCTCGCAGCTGTTATTGTACGCTTAAAGTATAAGAGGGCTGCTAGAGTTTGATTTAGTATCGCTTCTCGGCCTTATGGCTAAGATCAAAGTGTAGTATCTGTTCTTATCAGCTTAATATCTGATACACTCCCCATCGGGGAGTCAGAATATTAATCTGATTTTTGGAAATTGACGGAGCAGTTGGAGCTTGCTCCACCTCTGTCGCGAGTCGGCCTGGCATTGCAGTGCCGCCAGGATTGGCTCAATAATTCAATTACAAAAATAAAATTGTTTAGCAAATATAGTATAATTCTAATCTTTGTATTTATAATACTATAACGGATTAAGGAATGTACTAAGATATATTATTTCTAATAGAAATTAATTAAATAAATGTTTCCTATATATATAGGAAAAAACAGAGTAAAATTAAGATTTTTGTACCTTTACTCAATTATTCCTAACTCCGGTATTTATCGATAGATTTTCTTCAACAAAAGCTTGTTTTTTCTTCGTAAAAGTGCGATCTATACGTAAACAGTAAGAAACTGGACCTAATTTAACAATTTCTATTTTTCAATGCCGATGAAAGAAATATTCGTGTTCTATTTTAGCCGAAAAAATCAAAGTCTCTCATATATATTGTCTCGTAACACTTAAACTATTGAACCGATTGGAAAATAATGTAAAAAGCAATGGTTGGAAATTCGATTACCTTTAAAATCGCGTCTTGCGCGACCCAATCGAACGTTTCAAACTCGAGATATGGCCTAAAATGTGAACGTATGTCAGAAAAAAATCGAAAAAAAATTCATATAAAAAAAGCCTATCCATAGAAAAATTTTGTCGTGCAAATAAGAAAATAAAATAAGAACAAAATTGTGGCATTGACTGTACATGTTTGGCTGTAAACTAGTAAAATTTCAAAGCATCTACATAGTAAGGGCTTCCGTATGTATATGCTTCACCTGTACATATTGATCTGAGTTTCAGGAGCTTTTTTTTATGGCTGTCCTTCAGTGATTATGGCGATTTCTATTCCTAGATTTATTTTCAATGCATCAGTGTATTTGCTACTAAGAAGAACGATCTTGCATAGCAGACTATACGCAGCTATATTGACGCGGAGCAGACTTCAACCGCATTCCCGCTAAACCGAGGCAATTTTCTAAACTCGTTACATATCGACGGTGATAAATTGTTGCTGGCCGTTTCAGGGCTGAATATCATTTAACCAATTAGCAATTCGATTTCTTTTCTTTTCCTTTTCGTTTTTGTCCGTAAGCCACGCACGCTGAGCATTTGCGCCAATCGTTTCGCGATACCGGTTCGACGAGTCCGACGGTCCTATCGCGACATCACCTTTGCGTTTCAAGTCGCTGAGATTCTGGTCTTAATGCAGGTCGATTCCGACCATTTTCTGGCCCGTCGAAAGAAAAGGATGGACTCTGGATGCGTTTGCCTTGCGTGAATACCAGTAGCAAGTTTCTATTACTTTTATTGTTACTGTACGTTCTTTATTATGTACATTTACAGGTATACAATACAAATAGGAATGCTTTTATCGAAACCTAACATTGTATACATTTTTGGAATAATAATTAAGTCTTTCCCTGGTGGGATTCATTTAAAGAATAGATAACTAGAAATGGAGAGGAGAAGAATCAAAGTAAATAATAGATAGATCGGGGTGAAGAAACCAACAGTGTAACGATGATAAAGTAGTAATATTGAAGAAATTCTAAGGTTATTGTAGGGTAGAAACTATGTTTAATCTGATGTTAGGTGAATTTCATTTTACGAAAGAAACATTATTTCTTGATTATTTATGTCTCTATTTAATGAATCGCGACAATGTTAATTCCAGCTCGAATTTTTATGTATTTTAAAGAAAATGAATCGTTCCTGAAAAGGCTAATTCCCCCCAGAAAAATCTGAGCACTTTTGAAACGCACAGACAAATTCTATTTTATAGTTACATTTATATCAGTGATCCCTTTTGAAGTAGTACTATTAGGGATATTATGTCAAATAATATATTATTTTATTTTATAATTATCTTATATCATGGTTTGAAATAATTATGTTCTTAAGTAACTGTATCGAAAATAATGGTTAGAAATAAATTATCACAAATAGTTATATTTCATTTTCATTTGAATTTAAATGTACCTAGGTCTAACTTCAGAGTACTTCGCTTTAGTCTCCGACGTCATACATGAAACATTGATATCGTCTTCGATAACATTAATTACAGTAAAATAAAAATTTAAAATAATATACAAATGTCTGCTTGATATTGTTTTTGTTCATTTTCTCGAAATCTAACTTCACGTAGACACGCCCTTATAATATGACACTTTCGATATAAGAAACGTTGAACGTTGACATTGACTCTGCTAATTGGCTAGCAACAAGAAAATCAACGATCTTCAAAAATAAATGCAATTATCCACTTGAAATCGTCCTCGCGCGAGGCCAATCGTGCCACGATTATATCTTTGTCATGTCCCATCGCAATAATAGCTATGAATGGGGAAGTGTCCTCACGTTACGACCATGGATGTGTAGGATAATTGCAACAGCTTGTTAATTGGATATACGAGATACTCGCACAAGCGTCATCTGTTTAATTATCGCAATGTAACCGTGATTTACGCGACACGTCGTCAGATAAGTGCACGTACTCTCGTGTTGTCATCGATGAAGAGGGAAAACTGAAAGGTGAAAACTTGGAAATGAATAACGAATATGCAAAACGCGTAGTACCAAATGCAACATCGTAATCGATGAAAATTGTTTCCCTTTCATTTGCTGAATGTATGATTAATGATTATGTTACAAACGAAGTGAAAATACTGTGATGTAAGAAATATTCGGACGCAACCGAAATGTTACGTTATATTGAGAAAGATTTGTTTCAAAAAAGTAAATTATGGTAGATTCGTGCGAAAGTAAATTCTGTTAAAAAGAAAGTTTTAAGCTTTTTACGAAAAGAAATATTGGAAGTTTAACTGTACTAACTATTTAAATGCTCGATTCAGTCTGCTATTTCAGAAATAATATATGTGACGTGTTGATACTTTTTAACTAGAGTCTTATGTCGAGTTCACATTCCATGGAAATTTAATTAATCTCGTAGCTGGTAAAATTTAGAAAATTTTAATTAAAAAGATAGGTTTTTCACGAATTTTTAGAATCAGCACTGATGAAATAGAAACAGAATACTTTATTTGTAAAAGCTAGAAGAAATCTTTGTTTATGAAATAATCACTTTCATTTTATTATGTATTAATGCATATTCTGTTTGTCGTATATAAAACAAACTGAGGTCATTTGTCTAATAATAATGTAACTTTAATTTAGGTTGTTTTCAACACAAACATGTTAATAATTACAATGGATGATAAAGGTATAAAGTCAATGAGACGAAATGTTTAATGAGTGTCATTTTTCGAATGTTTAGTTCCAAAATATATCCTGTGTGTCGTAATAATAAATAAAATTTGGTTAATATTTTTTTTAACTCATAATTCTTATTCATATTACGTTTTTGACTAATTTTTATTGGTGTAGTGTCAACGGTATTTATAATTAACATGTTCGTATTATAGAAGATCCAAATTAGAAATTGAAATATTGAAAGTAACGAATATTTCCCAGTTTATTCTACATTTTTGAAAATCAAAATATCTCCAAATAACTGAAACAAAAGCTGTGGCTTTTGGGTTCATTCTTTTTAACTACTTTAAAACCTATTCATCATGCATGCATCAAAATATCACAGTAACTCATGGTTATTATTTTCTTGAAATGTCTTTCAGTTATGTTTGTTCAAATTTTGTTTATCTTACACATTTGAATATTTTATACTGTTATCATTGAGCTATCATCAATTTTGTTTGTTGTTCTTCAAGCCTGTATAATTACTTGTAAATAGCTATAAACCATAAGTCAAAACGTCGTAAGTGGAATGAATTATTTTTACTTTGTTTACTTGTTCTTGCGTCTAAAAGTACTTGTCATCGTTTCAACAAAATTTGATTGTATATATGGACGTTACGCGCCAAGTCTGTTTTGTTTTCTTTACTGTTCGGCCCGCTAGATAAAAATAGATTTTGTATATCATGTTGTACGCTGTCAGCCACCGGTTGTTGACACGGCCTAAACGGAAAGTCCAGTGTCAGCCACCGATGGCTGACGTGGCGCTTAACGTGTTAATAGAGATGTGAAAAATTCTTAAAATGAAATATTGTTCAATGAATAGATTTGATAAGATAAACAATGGAATCTTTGACAATGAAATATTTGATTATTATTAAATTTTAATAGATAAATAATTAAATATTTGGCAATTAATATATACTTGCACAGGTAAGCAATTAAATATTTGACTATTATTACATTTTAACGGTTAAGTAATTTAATATTTGACAGTTAATAAATTTGACCAGATAAACAATGAAATATTTCACAATAATTAAATAAAGATATTACTGTCCAATCAAATAAATATCTCGAATAAGTCACGATACGATGGTCTTATTTGTAATTTATTATTTGAATAAAATTGTTTTTACCATTATTTATAAATAAATGATCTTAAGAAAGGGGTTAGCGAAATCATTTTGTGCATAAACGTAGTACGAACTCGGATTTGCATTGACTGTTAATAATGTTAAATAAGTGACCCCTTGCGGCAGCGTAAAAACGGGTCAACTTTTATTATCTCGTGCGTTTGTGTAACGACTCGGCTCACGGAGGAAATAATTAGATGGAACGAATGTTAATGGGATTGCGTTTGCCATAACTCGACGGTGATTTTCGTCGAAATGAATATGTAACGTAACGCAGTATGGTCGACGGCTTACAATTAGTGTATTGTCCGATATATATACTATGTAATTATGTGCGAATTTATGACTCACCGCGAACCTCGGGTTTAGGATAACGGAATTATCGTTCGTAGCTGAGTTACTCTGTGAAAAATGTTTGGATTCTTTCTGCATACAGGGCGTACAAACGTAGAAAAGTTCGTGGAGTAACTGTAGTATGTGTAATCGTCTTTCAAACGGATTAACAGTGTGCGATATCCCGTTTAAGTGATTATTTAAAGTAATTATTTGGTGATAGCGTTGAGCTATAGAATGTTTGTGCAGAAATGAATGTTACTCGTGGTATCATTGAAGATTTTTCATTAATATGCAACGTTTTCGATCTTAAAGGATATGTGTTTATTTTTAAGTAACAATTGCTCAGTGACTGAATGCATGAGAAATGTTTAATTATTTCATATATTGCATTCATTGCGAAGAACTGTGTCTGAAATGATTATACAAATAATATTCAAGGTTTTAAATAATATTAAAAAATCCAGTCAATGAGATAAATAAATTCTATTACACTAAATTTTGTAATTAGTTGCTCGGTAAAAATATTATAGTAGGTTGGACTATAATTGCTAGTCGTTCTTGACGTTTCTCTACGGCTTTCTAGATATTAACATACGCAACAGCAGAGGTTATTACCGACTACTATACATTACAAATTACAAATTTTGGTTTAGTCGTTATAATGTACATTGTTGGGTGTGATGGGTCAAATGTTGATCTCTTTAAGGGGTTAATCGCAGTCAGAAAGAGGAAAAACGACATTTCTTTGTGATTTTTTTTAGTTATTAAATGATAATTTGCATAAGTAACAATTAAGTATATTATTAAGCATGTTTTAAAGAACTAAAAAAGATTTTTTGTTTTAAGAAACGTTTAATTTATATCGTCATAACAGTCGATGACCTAGACGATGATTTAAAAACATAGGTTTGCTGTGAGCAAGATTTCTCTACACTGGTTTACCTGAAAACAAAAACAAAGGTAGATTTCGAAAATAAATTAGTCTAGCGGGTTTCTGAACGAGCGATTTTGGAAAAAATTAATTTAATACAAGATGGCGTACATTTGAAGTTGATTTTCAATTTTTTCACTAAAATTAAGCGATTGAATACAGGATTAAAAAAAAAAGTATACAGGAAAATAAAAAATCCTTCAATCAGGGACCCGTTAGTCTAATATATTTTCTAAATCTACCTGTAGTTTTGTTTTCAGATGCACCAGTTTGAAGAAATCTTGGTCACCGCAAACCAAGTGGCCACCCACGCCATCGCCTGTTATGACGAAACGAATTAACCCTTTTTTAAAACAAAAATTCTTTTATAGTTCTTTAAGACATACTTTGTAATATATTTACATTTCATTCTGAAAAATTATTATTTAATACCTTAAAAAAAAACACACAAGAAACTGATTGTTTCCATTTTCTTGACTGCGACTAACCTTTTAAGAAACTGGATACCTTTTTGCAGCCCACTACTTCGTTTAGATTAATCTTAAAATTATCACTTGAATTGAATGTGGACCTGTCACTTTACATGACGTTACAGCCCATTAGAATATAAGTAGAATTTAGGACTTTGCAGCTTCTTTTTAGTACTTTATCGAATCGTCGAAGAGAATATCGTCTGTATTTGTCACCTATCGCTCGATCTCATTTGTTCATATTCATTCGGCGCGAATTCCGCACTCATTCAAACATTCACTCGCTACACTACACAGTATACTGCGTGACCAAGTAGCACAAGCACTGCATAAAAATGCAGTTTTTCATTAAATCTGAATGATACAAATTACTGGTACACGGAACTCGGCTTCCATCGCGACCATTTACGTAATTCCTCCATTAGAAGCGTGGCGAACATTTTTGCGGAAAGAACAATGATCTACGAGAAGGTAGCTGAGCAGCTGGAATTCCCCGTTGGCCTACAAAAAGTTCCGCTTACAATTAGAAGTGCCCGATTGAGACCTATGAGCTATGACGTAGGAGGCACATCAATTAAAGACTTGATTCGGGCAACAATGTTGCACGAGAGCGTCGATGGAACACGTGGTCGGTTGCACGTGCACGAAAAAAAAAATACGCAGAAAACGCAGTCGGTGCCTAATTATCTCGTTTCATGGCTTTCACACGGTGGGAATACAGAATCGAGAAAGTGGTAATTCGCTACTGGTTTAAGACGCGTTGTCGTGATCGTCTATGAGAATTTCACCGTGGATGAAGAGATTCCTTGGAATTATTCTTTTGCAGTTCCCTCAAGTAGGTACTACGTCTTGACCCATTTCTTCTTGCTACGTTCATTAACAATCTTATATGAAATTATACAGTGTAATGTTGTGCACGTGTATAAATTATACAGCTTCCTATTTTAGTTTTTCTAAATCATCATTCAACCATCAATAATGTGTAAGAACAATAAAATAATGAAGTGTGTACATATTCATGCATTCATCTGTTATCTTCTTACATTTTTATGGTGCTTTAGTGATTATTTAGAAATAATAGAGTAGGAAGATACATGCATGTATATACGTATGTATACATAATTATATTTTATAATTATATAACTTTAACAGTTGCATATAATATATCAAATTTGGAAACAAAATAAGAAAATGTATACTATAGTGCTAATAGAAATTATTTCATAATAAAAGTACCACTGTGTTTGATTTAATTCTCACGTGAGCAATAACAAAAAGTGTAATTAACATTAAGAAAAATATTACATGTCTTGTATTAAAGAATTCATGTACTATAGCTAATAAGAGTAAGAGGACCTATGCAAAGATTAGTTGTCATCCAGACGATAAACATAAATATTTAATAGTAGTTGATCTTTAGACTTGTAAAGAGATTAAAGTATTTTCATTGATCTTATTCTTTGCTGTTAAACATATGTTACATATCACAATAAGGTTGCGCCACAGTTAAAATAATGCGTGTCGTATGTCGTCTCTACTACAATTTTAACAAAATGGCTGGCATGTACAAATAAATGTTTTTTATTATACTTGTACTTCATTGTGTAATCAATCTCTCGTCTACTTGTATTAAAGTCACTTACGATCATAAATTCTATCAAGAGATCACTATATACGTACGATATCAATAATTCTGATTGAATTTACGTTAATTGATTTTATTCGTTACTGCTCAATCGTCAATGGTAACTCTATATTACATATTATGTATACATTAAGTATATGTATTTTATTTCTGTGTTCTACAGTAATATCAAGTGTTTAGTAATTATTTTGTTTTCTAAATCACTCAGCAAAATCATTAATTAGATAATTAATTGATTTGCGAAAGTAGTTTGTGTTGTAAATAATAGACACACACGCGAAGAGACTTATTAAATAGATATATTAATACAAAAGATGAGATATACATAAGTACGTGGTTAATTTCGCGTAATTCGACCTCGTGGCCCGCGTTGATAGCATACACAGCGACCAAATCGTATGTCACTCGTAACTAATGTGTAATTTACCGACCATCAGTTTGAAATCTTGTACCAATTTTAAACGGAAAACATTTTCTGTCCATCTGCTAAAATCAGTGTTGCTCACATATTCCAACAAAATAATAGAGTTATCTATTTTTTTCTATAAAATAAACAATATTATTGTCGTGACAAATATTCAACAAAACAGCTGACCTATTTCTGTCACAAAATTATTTGTTAATGGAAGGAATTCGTTACTTCAACGCCACGAGTCATTCGTCTTGACGGACTCAAATCCTTTTTTAATGGATTGTCGATGGTCAATCCGAACCAGACGAGAATTTCACTGGTTCTCGCATAGAATTTCGATGCCATCGGTTTAATAATCCACGCAGGCTTTCGGGGCTGGTTCTGAATACAATTTCATGTCCGGTCGACGATTTTTGGACGGTTCGTCTGGCAAGGGTCAACGATCCGCTTCCCAATGCAAGAATGCCATTCGACACATTCATAATTGCCGGTCGTATGATATAATATGATGCTAATAAATTATTCAAATTGTCTGTTAAAGCAGTTAAACGAAGAAGTGAGTTTTATCGTTAAGTAATAGCAAACTTGAAAATATGTATTGTTACGTTTTGAATTCAAAGCTCTTAGAAACAATAAATAGATTATTTATTTACAATTAATTAAATATCTTATAAGTTGATAGGATAGAATAATTATGTACAAACGAAATTTATGAGACGTATTTATGTACGAAATTATATTTAAAACATTTCGGACAGTTTGTAAATATAATGTAGAAAATAGAAAATAGATTTCATACCATGTTAAGTTAATATTTGAAAATTATAATGTTTAGAATTTATTGTTTTAACATTCACTAAACGCAAAGGTAAGAATTTGTTAGTTAATTATTAGCTGAGGTGCCATTTTCTTAAGAAATATTGAATCTATTAATGGGAATTATTTCTTATCCGTTCGCCAGCAAAACTAGATCAATTTTTATTATCAACATATAATGTTTTACATTGCAATGATATATCAGAATGTATATCATACAATTTGATTCAACTCAATATAATAATTGATCTAAAAAATTACTACATGTATGTTTATATGCTAATATAGTGCATTGTGTACTGACATCGGTGCCAATATTATGCATTATTCATAAACTTGCATTTTTCTTTATTCATCTAATAATTACTAGTAAAATTTAAAACAAAACATTAGACAATGTAGTATTAATTGTTAGATAATGTAATGCAATACGACAAGAGTTTGAAAAAAGTTTTTTTCAGATAAATAGATAAAAAGTAGTAATATCAATTAAACATATGAAATAAACTTTTAATAACTTTTTTAATACATAAAATGTACTCTCTTGCACATACTCTAAGCCCTTATTACTCATATAGTAACGTTACTCACTCGAAAAAATGTCAATAATGGAACGTCATAAAAGTTACAGAAGATATTTTATTTTCATTGAAAGGTATTATTTTCAAGAATCGATTCTTAAATGTCGTAAAACAGCGAAAGAAAGAGGAATGAAACGAAATGGGAACGTTTGTCCATATGAAACGACGAAGACCTATCATTTCGAACGTAACTGGTTACGTGGTTACGTGTAACACGTCCTTGTCTACGTTTTCACGGGGAGCATGATAGATTATTAGTGCAATTTTATTACCCCTGAGACCATAAAGAAAGAGAAACCTAAAGCTATCCAGATACTTCGTTATTAATCTCTCGTTCCCTGTGTCTGGGAAAAATCTTTAGAGTGTATCCAGGTAAACGTTTTAATCGAGTCACCTGTCCGACTCCGTGTCGCTTAATTACGATATAAATGGCGATATCGTGAAAAGGATCCCGGAAATAACGAATTCGAGTGGTGATCTACTCGCCGCTCCTTCCCCAGGGGAAAGTAGGAGTACGTATACGTAGAACTGCACATCAATCGTCAATTTTTGTCCTCTCTCCTTCTATAGAATGTGATGGTGAATCCGCAAATACAAGATTAGGAACGTTTAAAAATATCAGCAAATTAACAGTTATAAGACTTTAAAAGGCAAAATTATAAATTTTCTTAGGGAGGAATTTCTTTTTCTTCTGATTCAAACATATATGAGAACAACAATGATATGTATTGATACTTTTATCGGGAAATGATGGTAAGAGAATTAAAGGTCTCTTGAGAAAGACTTTAGTCTTGATATTTTTTTAGTAAAATTCAAGTGGTATGGAAATATACTTGTTTCATTTTTAATTAAAATTGTGTTTTACTTTGTTTAATGAAGTAACTTTTTTATTTTATTTGTTGTTTGAGTATGTACTATGACTACTCTATGAGGTGTATTTTGTTACTAAACATCAATGTACTGTAGGTCCTTTTGGAAAACCCTAGTGTAATGAGTCCTAGAAACATTCGTACGCTCTCTATTACTGACTGAAAACTTATGTGATATATGTTTTGTACAAAATGCTTTACTATTTTTTTCGATAATTATGCATATGTGTACTATGTTAATTAAACTTGCGAGTGATGCAAAGTTTTTTTTAAGTCTATCAATTTATTAGAAAAAAACCAATCTACTATAGAAATAGAATATATCAAATAATTGATTTACATTACCAAAGATAAATCGTATACAAAAATGAATAAAGTCAAAAAGTGCCACAATAAAATATTGGCTGTGTTTTGCATTTACTACATGAGTATAAATATTTTTACGACAGCCATTTTGATCATAATTTATATAAATTTTAATTATTGTTGTAGTCGAGTGTTATTTTAAAGTACATAGTTGATATCAGTTAGAAAGTTAATTAATCTTATGAGAATTAACATATATGAACAACCTGAATCTGAAGGCTGCAGTGGAAAACTTTTCGATATCATAAGTTTAGTACAGATCAAGTATTTATACAAATGCATTGATATTACAAATTTCACATAAATGGATTGACATCACGAATTTTAGAAAGGTAAATTGCTATCAAAAATGTTATACGGATAAATTAAAATTATTTTATATAAATAAATTAATCTCGTAAGTTTCACACAAATAAATCGATATCATAACTTTGAAATAAATCGATGTGGTATAAGTTGATTATGCAATGAAAAGAAAACAATTGCGAATAATCATACTTGAGAACGGCACATTACGATTGGTCAAACAAAAGAATTTCGTGCAAAATGCGACATACACTGACTCGTGACGAAATCGCGATTCCTGCGAAATTCAAGCGTTGATCGAAGAGAGATTTCGCGTTCGTTTGGGTTAATTGCCTGGTGGAATTCGGTCGTTACGAAAATATTTTCGGAAGTCGTAGAAACTTTCACGCGGGATGATTGAAAAATAAACGCACCGAAGTGCGATATCGTGGGAGGGGTACAAGGAAACCGGCGTCGGCGTTCCAGACCCTCCTTCCAGGGGAAAGCAGGCTTGCACACCCATGTTGCATTGTCCCTGTGTGTATGTACAATGTACTGCCTAATGAGCGTAATGATTCTGTGGAATGTGCATCTAATGCTGCTATCTGCGCTTCGACGCGTGCACGTAAGGTTCTTCACGCGAGTTGAACATGCGGTAACAGTGACAGATGGTTATGTTCAAGTGTCAAACATGCTTCATTAACTGATTTTTCATTTTTTTTCTAATGAAACGGTGAGAAATGGTTTGAGAATCTGTATCCATTTACGTTCTAAATTACTTTTATGATTGAGAAATTAAAATTGAACACTTTAATTGCGCGAATTGCTTTAGAGAGAGTTTTTCACAAGAGACTTTAGAATATTGTTTTTTAATTAAACACAAACGGTATTGGAATACATTCGATTTTTTTACTACAAGTGATGAAGTCGTTTAATTGTTAACCACGCCTACCCTGACAGGTGTATTTAGTTATTTAAATATTATTTAAATTTCTATCCTATTTTAATATTTTACATCTGATATTTTTATTATTTTCTTATTTTGTATATTATAATATATTTACTTGTATATCTTATATTATATTTCAATTTTCAATTTATTTTTCCTGCTAATGATGATTAATTCTTGCTTATGATACCGTCAGAAATAAAGTAATTCAGAAAGTGCTGATTGTGAGACTTTCCTTGAGACCTTCACGCATAATTTGCGCAGCAATGTCAGGACGGCATGAATTTTATCGCCTTTGGGAAACCTTTATTAACTACAGGTTAGTAGAGAAAGCTGGCTGCCGAAAATAATGTTTAACGAATTAAATATATATGACAATATTTGTTTATGTTTGACAACATCAATAAATTAAGTAATTTAATTCTACTTTTCGAGCCAAGGTGTGTATCCTCACCAATGGAAAATCATATTTGCATTAATTGGATGCTATAAGTTTATAATAAATTTCATTACTATGAAAATGGTTAAGCTAAGAAATGAAATAGTCCTATGAAAGTGGTTAATCTAAGAAATTAAATATTATTTCTATGAAAGTAATTAAACTAGGAAGTTGTTCAGTAATGACTTGGGAAAGTAAAGTATGTACATCGTAAGAGTTGTTTCGTTGAAAGTATGATATAGATACATGCATGTTCATGTATGTACGTTTCCTATGGTAATCTAAGATGAACTTAAATAGTATAAGAGTGGTAGGAGAAAAGATATATAAATATCTTCTGTAATTATTTGTAACATTTTGTAGCTTATATTCCAATATTTCATATCGTTATATACTTCAACATTAATTAGTGTCTAGACTTAATTTAACAAATATATAAGATAATATTCTATAAGTTACTAATACATAACTTTCTTAATCAGACTAACCACCTTCCAAATTTGAAGTTTGAAAGTCCAAGTAAATATGACACATTACAATTTAAGAGTATTGTAGAAGTAAATTTCGAATATTCATATACAAGTAATGTCATATCGATAATTGAAAATTAAACTTCCCCGATAATTAAACGTTTGTCTAAGAAAATATATATATTTTCGTTTGGATCAATATCATACAAATATTTGCAAAATTGTCTTTTTAATTATCAAATAAAATTCTCAAACTTACGAGGAAAAAGAAATATTTTATTTGACATAGTGCCGTTTCTTTAACTTCCATTTTAGTATATAGCTGTATTTTGATTTCACGGTACTTACATTCTAACTAAACAGTATCTTTTAAAATGATTACTGAACTGTACTTTTCATTGGTACGAAATGATTTAAACAGCAAGTCAGTAGTTCAATTTGAAAAATGCATAAGGTAGACCCTTTCTGATTGTACAATTGTATGCACCTTCTTAATAGCACTCCAGAAATGAATTTCTGTCATTGCGAGTAATATCGTGCATGTTCCGGATAGAATTAGAGTATCGGCGGGATTTAAGTATCGCGTCGCTCCTTTGTAATCATATATCGTCAGGTCGTTAGTATTCCTCCTCGAGCAACGCGGAGAACTGAACGGAGGGCCAACAATAGTTTATGACATGCTCGGGAAATAGATTGCTTTCAGTTTGTTCAGGGTGATCCGCTCGCTAGTAGACACAATGGACAACCACAACAATAGTTGACCGTCATTGTAGACTTTATGACGATGACCCCCGCAGCGAAAGCGCCTGTACGGGTGAAAATGTATGTACCGAGCAGAAAAGTCCTCATAATCACCGTCATAAAGTCTACAATGACGATCAACTATTGTTGTGGTTGTCCATTGTGTCTACTAACGAGCGGATCACCCTGTATCAATTTAGACGTGACCGTTTAACACGTTGACTGCGACGTTCGAATTCTTGGTTGCTACCACGTGGCGGAAGGAACGGAAAGAATGGCGGGTAGGAACAATAGAGGTTGAGAAGCAAGACGGCGGAAAACACACTTTTTCTTTTCCAAAACTGAAACGGCCGCGAAGGTAAACAGACGGACTAATGATGAACCCATATAGCAAGTTTCAAGTCGAAACATCGAAAATTCAAGGGTGGGGAGCGTTCTAAATAGAAGAAAGGATGAAACGCACACCGTGCGTCCGCCGCCGCTGTGGCGAGAATTACAGAACGCACACCGTGCGTACTCCGCATTCAACGTGTTAAGAGGTCTTTAGAATTTCGCGTGGTTCCGATACTTGGCGGCCGACCATGTCATAAACTCGTAAAAAGCCACGAGCGCGTTGGCTTTTCGTGAGTCCCTAGGCGACCACCCACCCTAGTTTTCAAGATCTTTGGCGAAGACGTCGCAACGGGGGTGAGCGTAGGGTGCGAGGCGCCCTAATTGGGCCTTGTTCTCAAAATCGGGGCCCAATCAGTGCGCCCTTCGGACGTTGAAGGAGTACCGCGAGGTATCTTCGGTTGTCACACCCCGAGAGACAAGTTTGATTCCGAGTGAGACAACCTTTCGACAAGGGAAGTCTTATTCGTGTAAGAAGTTTGCGTCGCAAGTCTTTGGGCGATCAACGTGTGTACCTTCTGAACAATAAACTTTCTGTACATTGACATAACCCGAGTGTATCGAACTTCTTTGATTACCCACTTTATCCTGAACAGTGCATGTAATTGAAAATTAAAATTCTCCGATAATTGAATGTTTGTCGAAGGAAATATGTATACGTCCTTTTAAACGAATGGGACTTTCTTTTCGCGGTGTTTGCTTTCACGTTGAGTCGTGTGCAGTGCCAATACGGTTATAACTCGATTACGGAATTAATGGTTACGTTCTATCCATCCGTTCGGGTGTCTTACCGGAGAATTAACATTGTGCCATGAGTTGAAATATCCGTATTACGCCCTGCCTTTCGCCGCGTCCCGCGCTGTATTGGTTTTGTAATTGATGAGATCACACCGGAAGATAAATTGCATTCTTGAAACAGACCCGAAAATTACGTCGTGATTTATAAAAGTGCACGCCGTGCGGCGTTGCGAAACGATGACTGTAATCGCTTTGGCAATGAGAATGTTAATTGCTGTAATAGCCGAACAAGTGCTTTCTGCGTAAATTTCATTTGTACCATTAACGTTGTAAGATTTTTTTTTCCTTTGGTGACTTATTACGTAACTTTTCTTAGTTTTGTCAAGATGTATAAGAAAATGTAAATGTTTGGTAACATTGTTGCATATATTATTCGTTGCCATGCTTCATTTTTTATATCTGAATTCCTTCGCTTTTCAGATTACCGAGATAGTATGTTCAATTTGGACGCAATCAGTAACACTTTCAGATGTGTGAAAACTTTGTTTAATATTAAGTTCTCTAGAAATTCATTTGAATTTATAATAATTTCCGTCGTAGTCCTACAATTTTTAATTTGTATATTTTACGAAAAAAAATTATATCTTCACATTATAGCCCAAAAGCACACAGATAAGTGTGTATAAAATTATTTTTTTTCTATTAATTATAAAAGTTATGGATTGACCTGCACGATCTTTTGATTTAAACATTAGTAAAAATATTTGAACTTATTTATCTCGAAATATTTATGAAGATGGAACGTAATTCCAAATATTACAAGAGCAAATACTACAAATCGCCAAAAAAGAATGCATACAATAATTACAAAACTGTATAAGTCAATATCAAAAGGATTAGTTTAACTTCTATAGAAAAAAAGGTGCAATTCCCAAATATTAGTAAAACGATTTGCTTAGATAATAAAATAGAGCTTACGATACAATATATAGACCTTACAAAATATGTTTATTCTTATATACACCTCTAATTATAAACAAAAACGTTGAGTGTACCATCATTTTATCTCGCACTGTACATTCTCACGTCACGTCTCAAACGTCGTATCGTGATCGCGTGGTTAATCGATCCATACCGCGACGAGCGTAAACGAAAATCCGTGTACCCCTTTTCACAAGCGTCTGGAATCAATTCATTCCGGTGAAACTTTCTCTCCGAGTCGTTCGCCAGGAGCGATTAATTTTTGTTCCGTGAAATGTGAATACGACTTTCGCGAGTAATGATCCCGTCATAAATTAGCCGAAAAGATCACGGGGACCTTCGACGAAAGAAAAGGAATCAGCGATTCTCCGAAACGAGGTAAATGGGCATGAATCGAAATAATGAGCCCTTGGTGCCGACAAGACAGCTTTTCAGTCTGTATACTGATCAGCATGTCTGCATTTGGAAGTGAACAGAATTTTTAACTGACTTCGAAAAGGAGGAGGTTACTCAATTCAACATGTATATTTTTTTTTAATCAAATAAAAATTCGGTAGCTACTTATTCGTGAGGTATGTTCGGATAAACAGTTCCAAAGATAGATTTTTATTCTAAAATTAAATAGAAAAGTAGGAGTTTTCTTAATAAATTCGCGACTGCTGACGTGAGTTCACGTCACTTCAAATTCTATTCCTGGTTATGAAAACTTGAAGAGATTTAATCTTTTATTTTTTGAATGTGAAATATAATTTGATTGCGTAATTTTTATTGTAATTTCTATTGAACAAATAACCCATTCAAGGTTGTTTATCTTTTATTCATAATACATGATATTTATCTAAACGCGAGTATTGCATCTCCGTTTCCATTTTGCAGCGCGGTAATATGCGCTGCGCGCTGGTCTTTTCCTATGCGCGCGTTGAAATCACTCGCGTCGTTTCCTAGCCACAGTTTACGCCATTAAGGAAAGTGATTCCTAAACGAGTAACATGAAATACTATAATTTTCTACACTATAGGAATTTCTATTCTTGCGTGTTATCAAGTGATCTGTTATCTGTATCGGTCGACAAATATGTACTTAATAGTATAAATAAATTATTTAGAGGACATAGGGTAAAAGATTTTATACTGATATTAAAGAGTATTTAATTATCAGAAGACCGAAGTATGAAATTGAGACCTGAATAAAATGTGCTTTAGCATTTTACAATCACTTTTTATAATACACTGTGAATAAAATTATAGACATTAATTTATTTGACTTTTCGAATCCAAAGTATTTTCATATTTTAGTTAATAAATTGCTTCTGTCTTACATTTTTATGATTTTCGTTAATAAATATTTCTATAAACTCAGAGAGCAGTTGTGTTTTTTTTTTTTTTTTTTTTTTTTTTTTAACTGATTGTTATACAAGTGATAAGATACTTCAAGGTGCCAGAGTCTTATTTCATAGAATACATTGTAACTTTGAAGAGAAGAGATCTTTTTCTGTTTTATAAATTATGTTTGGATACAATATAAAATATATACAAAATATATACAAATATGTTATAGTAAAATCAGCGACAAAAATAGACCAACACGCGTTGAAATTTTAAAAATTCATTTTCCAGCCTATAAAGAGCCTCTTTTTCAAATTACTAAAAGAGTATTAAATCACAAGAGAAAGGATACAGAGTATTATAAAATTACTGTGTTAGTGAAACGTTTGTCCAACGTTGTAAATTTATCGCGAGTAGTAGATCGGTATTTGTAATACGTTATTTTTCGCAGATTGGACGCCGATGATAGGTTTCCGTTCTCCGAGCTAATATCCAGGTGTAATAGTTTCTTATTCGAGTTAAGGAGCTCGAAAGAGTAAGAACAAAGACACGTATCGGCGGTGGACTATCTTACAAGCCATTCTCTAATATCAGCATTTAAAGAGTTTACCTCACGGAGAAACCTTTCATGAAACCATTGTCTGCATTTACTCTGCTCCGGCACTGTTGATCATCGACGATGACCCCGTCTGACTCGCGGGGTCATCGCAGCTATGCGCAAACATTTCTATAGGAGTCACGTAGGTCGAAGGTTCATCTCGAATCGATACAAATAATCTGATACTGCTGTCATCGGAACGATATATTTCTGAAATTTCAACGCGTCTTATTTGCGTTACCTCGAGCTTTCTAATCAGTTAGAGTTAGAATTAACGGTTTGTTGAATTAGAACAGGGGTAGGACAAATTATTGTTTCGATGAGAATTTTGAATAATGAATAAAAGATAGCTTTTTATGAATTGCACGTTGAATATAAACTAGAATTTGAATTTTAGTTAAGGAAGGTTTCATAATAAATAAATAACAATTTTTCTGTTGAGTCGAATAACAAACGAGTTACCTAAGTCGGTTTATTTTTAACCTCAATAAATATTCTTTGAACATATTATGCATTGGTGTCCAATTTACCGAATACCTACGGAAAAAGATATTTCAACATTTTCAACAAGTAATAGGATTCATTTAAACATTATGCAATGTATATAGTATAAAATTGAAATCTGAAAAAAGGTGTACTATCATTTTTCCTTACTTTTTCCTTTATAATTTGTTACGAATGAAAGGAATATTATATTTAGCAAACAATTTACTTGTTTTCTGCGATTACATTTGAATTGTTACCTAACAAGTAACTAAGAAATATTTGGTCATTTTTTATACGTTATTCAATGTTTTTATTTAAGTAATAATTTAGCCTATCTTTATTTTAGCGAATAATAATTACAATAAGTAATCTCGAAGGAACTGTTAACTAATAGCGTTTGTTGTAGTAGCACTAAGTGAGCCAAGTAATTAGCAGGTCTTAATATATTATTGTGTGACACTTAAGTATGCCATTAGTATTGTTAATTGACAGTTTGTATTAGTATTAACTAGATCAATTAATGAGTTACTCTTAATACAGCGTTTAACACTTAAGTGGACCAACCAAGCTCGAAAGTCAAGTGTGCGAATAATTACTAAACAATTAATCAAGTAACTCGTTGAGCGTGAAATACAAGTTATCTGATAATTCGAAAATGCATTCATAGGAGACCATGACATATTACTCGGCAATAGAGTCTAGCAATCACTCATTTCATGAAGTGGAACGTTAGGTATATGAATGATTGACCATGATTTTTCAAGATCAAAAAATATAAGAGCAAATCAAATTCGTAAATAATGTCGTCTACTTACCAGCTTGAGCTGTGCTACTTCCCCGTAAAAAGACTGTGTCAAAGAATAACTCAATCTTCTTAGTCTTTATCTTTCCATATTTTAGAGTGTTAACTCTTTGACTACGGAACGATTTTTGTTGAAAATTCTAAGGGGTGCGTTATTAGAAAATAAAACTAATTATATTAACATAATTATTATTTATTTATAGATATTTCAACTAACCCCAGGCACTGTTTCTATTGTACCAGGCACGGAGTCATTTGAAACATTAGTCGAGATTCTTCAAAAAAACTATTTTGATAGTATTTATGAAATCAATTCTCTTTTAAAATTACATGATTTGGTCATAGTTAAAGCCCATTACCAAATAAATAGAATATAAAATGAAGTCACAGTAAGCCATTAGGTTGGTGCTTATGAAATGTCGTTTTTTCAGTGTTTGAACTATCTAGCAAACATTTATTTTACTCTACACTGTCGTCAATAGTTTATAATCATGTTAAAGCGGAAGAAATATACTGTAAGACACGTATATTGAATAGAAACATTCAAAATCTCATTATCAAGAATTATTAATACTCAGAATGTTTACGTGACTTTTTTATACAAATATAAACTTGGAAAAACAACGGTGGAAGTTGTTGAAAACATAAAGTTAACATTTGGAGATGCCTATGAAGGTATTTAACATCATTTTCTACCCTCTGAGTGTACAATTACTGCAGAATCATATTGCAATGAAATAGAATAAATGCATAAAAAATAAATAAAATTACAGACTTACGTAGAAATTATTTTGAATAAGTATACAAATAGACATTGTTTTAAACATATGTCTAGAATTTTGCGTGAATCTAAGGTCGTATACTCAATAACGTTACACTATTGAGGAGTCGTTCTTTCTTGGAACATGATTATATTATTAACGGCAACAACAGTATATAACTATTAACCTTATTTACGATTACAGCACCATTTAAAATTAAAAAATATACCATATTAAAGTGAGACACTATATTTTAAGTTCATATTGATTTACAGATAAAGATTTGCATGTATTTAATTAAAGCAAACAGAAATCCAATATTTTAAAAACATTTTGTATAGTTAAAGTTCCATTTGTACTAACGATAGTTCATGTGCTCCAACCTAATATTTTATCAAAAACGTTCCAATTGACCCCCATTTACAGTAGAGTTTGTAACGTAAACACATTAGTTTATTGGTCTGTACGAATTAGAAAACATCAAATTTTCAGTAAAGTACTTTTAAAAAAGCTTCTAATAGAGGAATTGAAGAAGATCCCACTTCGAATAACTAATAATTTAGTTAATTTAATGCTTAGAAGAGTTGCAATAATTATGAAATCAAAAGGAAATTCCCCGAAGGAAGTGTTATATACTTGTAAATTAATGAAGTTTTAAAAATTAAACAGTTGTGCGAATACTTATTGCTGCAATATTTCTATCGATTAATTGTTTTTTTCTTGTTAATTTCGCAACTTACATAAATAGCTATTTTTTTTTCTAATCTATCTATTCTAGAGATTTCCAAAAATATGTAGAATGTCATTGTTTATAAAAAATAAGTTAATAAATTACAAATTTACACAGTTTTTTTGGAAATTGATCAATGTACGAATACTTTCCACACCCACTGTATGTACACGTATGTACAGTATTGATATTCTAATTACAGCGTCTAATTAGGTATTCCAAGCGGAGTAAGTCTCTGACAACCGTCGAAAACCGCGAGACCGTCTGGTGAAAGCGCATCGGAAAGTGGTCGCGTTCCGGAGGATACGGGGAACGACTTCCCTCGGATTTCCATGCCTAGAGATAAACGCGTGAACTCTCGGTCTCTTGCTCATAGCCTACATATAGCGACGTTAATGGACGAACACGTGACACAAGGCCGTACGATCACCTTGGTGCCCCACAACGCCTCCCGAGACGCCTCGTTGTCCTTTTTCCAACCGACGGAATAGCGGAACTTGCCATTTTACAGTTAGCCAGCAGCCAGCGAGTACACTGGCCAATGCCGAGTCCGTCAGTGACTGTCGATGGCTGAGCTTATTCGCGATGTCAACCTTCGACTGCCAGTCGATTGTCAGATTCGTTGGCCCCAACGAAGATCTATTGATTGATACATAAGTTCGAACGGTTTTTTCGTTTCTTTTTTTTTTTTAATATTCAAATATTCAATATTAAAATACAATGTACTTATCTTTATATCGAACTCCTAAAAATTCGGAAATGTTTAAATTGTTTACAAAATACCACTGTTATTCATGCAAACCACTTTGCTAGTTATACCGACAGTTTAACGCGATGTCGCCTGTTTGTTCTTGTTTATCCATTCTTCCTTCTGACTTACGTTTATGTAAAGACATAATCTCTCATCACCTGAGATATATAAACTCAGAATTGGGCAATGATGTTCATGGCGAACACGAAGTTCAGCTAACAGGGAGGTACAGCACGGTAATCCGCTATAAAATTATGGCCCAAGTTTCTGTATCTTCCCCATTTTGTTTAAATTTCGAAACTCTATTTGATGAGAATGGTACATATTTTCAGTTAATTCCTCAGACCAGAGCAGGAGATAATAAAAGATCAAGGAGTCCTTCCTATTCATTAAAGTGATTCATAATGTTTCAGTACTCTATGTAGCTTTCCCCAGATTAATAACATACTAAGAAAATGATAATTGTTGGATCAAAACGAATTCAAACGTTGAAATCTCTCGCGGCTAGGTTGGCTGTTGACAAACTTCTTAGACAAATAAGTGTCTGCAGTAATTAACGCCGCCTACCATGAGTCTCGTACAAGTGACATAATTTGGACAATAATTAACAACATTACATGAAAAATCTGATTACATTATTGAAAATTAGCTTCGTTAAAAATAGTCCGATTTACGCGATGTGAGATATCATTTTAATCGGGAGAACGCCAAGAATCCAATCAATGTTCACGTTGATACGGTGAAGAATAAAGATTTCGATTTTATGAAAAATTGATGAATTGTTGGCTGCTCGACCACAGACCCTTGAGCGTACCCAGGTAGGCGCTCGGCGAAGAACAAAAGAGACGAGCAGTCAATCGCTAAATGATATACTGCTCCATATAAAATGTTTATATTTTTCATCAGAATGTCGCGAAAATAGTATCAATGGATGGGCCTCGTTTGTAAAAATAAATGGCAATCAGCGGGGCTCTTGGAAACACAGAGGTGGTAACTAAAGTTAGGAGTGACACGAAGAGGATTTTATTCAATGTACAAAATAATTTTTTACATCGGATACAGGAATGTATTTCAAACCACGGTCAACATATTGAATAAATTGTACGTTATTAAATATTAAGACTAAAACTATGATACTTTTTTGCAATTAGATACCTAGCGAATTCTCGGCGCTATAAGTAATGCATCAGTGGCGGTCAATAATTTTTCCGTTTTTCTTCTTTGGGCCTGGAATCCCAAGCGAGATCCTCCGTATTGATTTCAAGAACCTCATGGTGCTTACTGCATCAATGGGACCGAGTTTTTTTCTTGTACATTAGCGAAGTTTGAAGCGTTATAGCTTGAAAACTAATAAAAATCGGGTAAGTACATTAAAGCTTAATGAATTCTTCTTGAAAAGTACTATCGCATGGTATAACAAAAAAGTTAACAAAAATTCCTTCTGGCTCAAACATGAGCCCCACATTACCATGCAATTTCCATATTTAAAATTTTGCATTCGACTGATAGTTTTGGAGTTAGAGCGCTGTATCACTAAGGCTGGGACACCTTGTATAGAAAACGTCATCCACGACGCATCGTTGTCGTTGTAACTGTAATCTTTCTTGTATATAAAAGGTACGTGATCAACACAGAATAATAACACATAACATAAAATTATTCAAAAATTCACAAAAGCTGCCATCAAACGGTTCAACCTATGACGACTTAGTGTCGTCATATTCGTAGCGATCATGAATGATCCGGAGAATGGTTACGCAATCATTATGTATTTTTTAATTTCAAATATATTTTACGAGGTTTTTGGCCGCAAGGTCTTTTTTCCTCGGGGTTTACCCCCAAACATCGTTGTGTTTATTTATTAACAGACTTATTTACTTTTTTTATCTGAATTACGGGACTCACGCAAGTAGCTTCAGTTCCGACGCTACCGTAATTACAACAACAAAAATGGTACTTTGAAAAAGATTAATTACTCTGTCCAACACGATATTTTTTCCGCGATATCCACTAGGTGATTCTTATAGGGTTCCTCGTTCTAAATACGAATCTGAAAGTGAAATTGCTCCATCACCCTTAGCTTTCGAGAAATACGAGATTTTGTAAAAACGGTCGATTTTTAGAGAAAACATAGTACTACTTGAAAATTACGAACGCTAGAAAGTTCTATTTAGTCTTAAAAGATAAAGGAGTGTTTTCTGAATATGAAGACATATTCCTTTAGAATTATCTGCTCCTTTGAATGCCTGTAAATGAACACTGAATTTCAAAAAGGTGTTGATGTATTTTGTATTTTAATGAAGATTTCTTCACCTAGGTCGATTTTACACTACGTTATCGGATTCTGCAAACATTTCTGAAGAGAAAACCACCCGCGGCAAATGTTGGAACGGTTTCTAATCCATACGGTTTGACAAAACGTCAACTCGGAACGCATGAACGGTGTTTTGCCGCTGCACAGCCATTGCTCGCTATGTTTCGGTCAGTCAGGGCCGTCGCTACGGGATTCGCCTAATCGGTGCCACGCGCTATCGGTTTTTGTATTACATTTACATGTTCCAGATAAGTAATTCTTCATTTTTAATATTTCATTTATACTGGAACTCAACAACACGGAGACAATTTTCCACTGTTAAAATTTTAATTATTAATTTCCCGTTTTTGTATTTTCAATTATTCGACTTTTGTTAATTTGGTATTGAGCAAACTTTATTTAAATCTAAATTGAATTATTTAACAATCAATTCAATCTATAATTGTATATTTTGTTGTTAATTTTTTACTGAAAACTGCTACCTATAAAAAATCTCTCTTTAGAGCAGATTTTACCCCTCAAACACTAACTTAAATAACAAAAGATTAAAGTATCGAAAAGTAGTAACATTAAGCTTTAAAATGGTTTTCTATTCGTCAATGTGGGGCGAATTTTAACGAAGTTACGAGAACTTGATGGTTATTATTCAAGCGCGTGGCGACGATTGTGCAGAACGCATGACGACGGCCCTGATTCACCGATATAAAGCGAGCGAAGCCTGCGCGCCGGCAAACAGAATTCGTGCGTTCTAAATTAATATTTTCTGGATCTGTACGAACTAGAAAACGTTCCAACGTTTACCGCGGGTGGTTTTTTCTTCAGAAATGTTTGCAGAAACCTATAATGCATAGTAAATTCGACCTAGACGAATAACTTTTCATAAAAATACAAAAGTATTTCGTGAAAAGTACTCGCATCGGCAACTTTTTGAACTTCGGTGTTCATTTACAGGCATTAAAAAGAGCAGATAATTCTAAAGGAATATGTCTTCATATTTAGAAAACACTTCTCTATCTTTTAAGACTAAATACAACTTTCTAGCGTTCGTAGTTTTCAAGTAGTACTACGTTTTTTCTCAAAATCGTCCGTATTTACAAAATCGCAAACTTCTCGAAAACTAAGGGTGATGGAGTAATTTCACTTTCAGATTCGTATTAAGGACGAGGAACCCTATAAGAATCACCTAATGGATATCGCGGAATTTAAAAAAAGTTTAAATTTGTTGGACAGTGTTATAGGTAACGTGACATATACTATTTCAAAGAAATTGATTACTTTGGTAATATCGTTAGACCTGAAGGGGTTAACAGGCAAACAAACTTCCTCTTTAATGTCCTATAATTAGAGCACTAACGAAAAATCGATTTAATATCTTTAATAGTATAGAAATGTTCATGTCAAGTCAGACTATACAGGTCAGCTTATTGCCAAACGCGGTTTTTCAGAAGCTACCGTTAAAGTGTACAATATTATTATAAAATTAACGGTTTGCTTTCTTTTCCGGATTCCAACACTCGCTAGGCGGCTCGCGTTAATGAAGCTCAAGGTTAATGAGTAACAAGTTCAAGAAACAGGATATTAGCACGGTGAATTTTAGGTAGTTTGCATCTTGTTGAACCTCTCAGAGAGGTGAAATCATTGTAATGTAGATTCGAGAATCCGAAATCTGCTGTTGTGACGCTGATGACTACAATTTTTGTAAAAAAAACATTGAAGTAATACAAGCTTTCATATTTGGATAGAATTTTCAATATTCATATCATGTTCTTTCGTAAGGTAACCAAGTAAACCACAAAAGTTGAATTTATTTCTCTATTTGTTTCTTCACATGAACAATTAAATAATATAAATTATTATATTAGAATTTATATAAATATATATATATATATATATATATATATATATATATATATATATAATTTAATGATATATAATAAAAATACATCAATTAACATTCAACATTTTACTTTCGACTGAAAGTGTTCTCTTTGTAATACTTTCATTAGTCTAGACAAGTAAATATAATAACAGTTTAAACCTCTGTGCTTAAGTTCTCTTTGTATATTTCCAACAAATTGTATTTTTGTATAATTCTGTCTGTTAATAATGCCGTTCCGTATAGATGGTATATACATTAACGGTATGCAATTTTGCCCCCCCCCCCCCTCGACAAAACAAATACATCAAACCATCTCGGACATTATTTTCACTTAGACAGTATATATGTATACATTAATAGCATTCAATATTGCCGCCACCATCTCAAACCGGAATTACAGATTTTTAATTTTGCCGCCTCCGAGAAGATTGCATTGTATTTGATATGTTGTATTTAGTAATTTAATCAAATTCATCAAGAGCTGGGGAGTAATAATGAAGTTTAAATAGGAATTATTTCATACTTTTCACTGCATTTTCTTAGACTTTTACGCAATTATATTTAGATCTGGTGAGTATTCATATAAATTCATATAAATTAATTTAGAAATTATTTCCTACTTTTTAGTACAATTTTAATGTTCTCCGAAGTCGGTTATATATTTTCTCGTATATACTAATCAGCATATTGGAAAGTGTTTAACGCCCAAGCATGTGTCCATATTTTTTCTAGAGTGTTCAGTATGAAAATAATTATTGCTTTAATTAATTAAAATATTTTTTGTTATTCGTCTAAAGCATTACATTCGATAGTTGTGATAATGGAAAGAAGAATTATGAAAGATTTAAATACAAAAACTGTTTCGTTCATCTGTATGAAACAAATCATTAATAACTGAATTGAAATAAGAAATATACACATATATCAATGTGTATGTATATGTGTTAATAAAATGAAACAAAGGAAGTCCAATATTTATAGAAAATAAACATGGTCAGATTTCCCTTGCGAGTAAAACTGTTTCTTTTTCCTCTAAATATATCGTACAGTTGGTGTTGTAACAAGCTATATATCGTTTTTAACCACTTTTCAAAAATAAAATAGAACGAATACTTTCCTTAACCAACTTGACTTAATATTCTTCTAGTTTTTCAAGAATATTTGTCGTTATCATACATTGAAAACAAAGGTATTTATTTCCTATGATTCCTTTCTCCGTTTCTCCTTGCTAAATTGAAAGAATAAATTTAAAAAAAACACATAATACGAAGATCGGAACATTACATGCTATCCAACTTGAACACTCTTATCGACCGTGGAATTTCTCAGGGTTTAATAATAAGTAATTTCGATAATAAAGATCTTCATCGTCGCTATGTGTACAACTACTATTTCGAAATTGGAGGCTTAACAGATCGCATTATAAACCCGTACTATCGGACAAATTAGCGTAAATGTTA
This sequence comes from Hylaeus anthracinus, assembly GCF_026225885.1. Classification (NCBI taxonomy): domain Eukaryota; kingdom Metazoa; phylum Arthropoda; class Insecta; order Hymenoptera; family Colletidae; genus Hylaeus; species Hylaeus anthracinus. The sequence continues at coordinate 3,226,422 of NW_026534337.1, read as the reverse complement.
CATATAGTTTCCTGTATGAACTGGCAATTATGACATTTACATTCTATGGTAAACGTGAATCATCGCAGTGTCCCAATTGCAGCAGTAAATTATTGAAGAATTCCGTCGAGTTGCGCAAGGAAACGCCGCAAGAAACGAATTATCAATGAATAAAGAAGATCCGGCCGGCTATTCGAGCGGAATTTTTCATCGTGCTTAATTATACCGAACCGTTAAATGCCTGACTCGTGGCAAAACCGTAGCTGGCTTTCTTTAATAGTTCCAGTCGCATTCCGCGTCTAAGTGCGTAATGAATGAAATTACTCGCCGTTAATTGATCTAGTTTTAATTTTCCTACCGGCTGGTCCTTTCTTCGATCTACCGATAATTTACTCTCACAACCCAGGGGACCAATTACCTAGCGCATATTGGTCGCCTAAATCGTACAATTGTTTGCTAGTTACTTATTACTCCTGAATATGAACACAATCTACTAGTGAATGTTTGAAGTAGCTGAGTACGAAAGGTCTGAACAAAACATTGATGGATACTTAATGTATAAAGAAATTCTTCTTATTCTGATAATGATTAGAAAAACTGAGTCAGTAACATTTGGTTAACGTAAGAAAATGCTATATGTGTCTAATAATTCAAGAAATAAAAGTTACATTTTACTGTTACTAACAGAAAAAGATTAGCATAATACTCTTCTAGTTTTCACGCGGCATTTGGTTTTCTGCATGCAATGAAGATTCATGAAAATATTACAATGCAGTTTTATTTAACGTGTTTAAATTTTTATAAAGGTAGGTTCATAGAATGCTTTATATTTAATTTATGTATATATTACAGTTATTGCAAAAATGTAATCAACATTTTTGTTAAAGTTAAACTATTATTTTAATGCAAAAATAGAATAAAAGATTATCCGTAATCTAAGAAATATTGTATCTTGTCATAGCATATTGTAGACAAACAATAAGGCCTGAAAAGAAATGTCTATATTCTTGTAACTAATATATTATCCGATATCTTCATTAAAATACTGTAAGTACTCTATTTAGGTTTTTCAAAAATTGCTCTATTCTATATATTTCCTTCTTTTCTGATACCTTTCTAATAATTCATATTTAGATTATACTTTTGACTATTATTACGTTTTCAATTTTATTACATGAACTGCAAATTAATTGAAAATCGTATATGTATTAACTTAAATAATACTCGAACTTTTCTACGCTCAATTAAACTGTCAACTGTCGGATATCATATAAATACAATAAATAATGGTGAATTAGGTTAAACAAACATATATGGACCAACAACTAACATTGGAGAAAACCTCATAAGAAACTGTCGCTAATAATCAAAGGTTGATGCAACGTTAAATATGTAATAAAAAAGATAAACTAAATACTCTATTTATATGGCCAATATAAGGACAAAATTAATTGGAGTTGAAAAAATACTTTTAAATTGTAATTTTAAAAAGAAACCAACAGTAGATACGTTACTCTTATTTTAACTAATATATAAACCGTGCTATTATCATTCGAAATACAAATTATTAACAAATTTTCAATGGCGGCATTTATTTTATTATAACAAATCATGATTAATTAGTTTAAACAAAATTAAATATCCTGTCTATGTGACAAAGATACAGCAAAAATGATTTGCAAGAATAGTTTTTAATCATAATTAAAGAAAACTAATTTGAGTCCTTCCTCCTGGTGTTGAGTAATTAATAATTAAAATTCAACTATGAAGTGAGCGTTTACAAATAGTTTGACGTGAGAATGACTTTATGGAACTGTTTGAGACGCACTTTCAAAATTCGCTCTTCCGTTATAGTATTTTTACCACTTTTACTAATTCGTAGATTTCTGCTCTCACTTTCGGTTTGGCGATAGGGAAGAGGATGAGCGTCCGTCGTAAAGTACGTGTGACGAAGAAGTTAACCCAATCGCAAGTTGCGTCTCAATGAGTTTGACAAACCGGACCGTTTCACTGCGCATAAGTTGACAACGTGAAAAATCGACAAAACCTCCAGCTCCTCGAAGCCGCGAGCGGAGGTGGAAAGAAAAAAAATATTCGCAGCCGGTAGGATTCGAACCTACGCTCCCAGAGGGAATCTGATTTCGAGTCAGACGCCTTAACCACTCGGCCACGGCTGCTCACCCCTTGTAGCTTCGTTGTGCACTAGGGGTGAACTAGGGGAAGAAATCCCCGATGCAAACTTTTGATTGAAAATTGAATGTTTTCAATAAAACGATGATTTCTGTGATCGAACGAACAATTATTTGTCCGTTCACACAGCAAATTATCAATGTAATTGTAAACAGATATATTTAACTTATTGTTAATGAGTTACTGAGTTAACTCGACTTGAGCTTTTTCCCCATTTAAAAAGCTCATGCGATTTAATTTGTTTTGAGCACGACAAGAACAAACTAATTTGACGAGTATACTCGCGCAGAGCACCGAAAAGGTTAAACATTAATTCTCGGTTTTTCTACTCTCTATTGTGTGACTCTACATCGTTTATTATAAATCAGACCTAGCTTTCACTTAAATATTCACATTCCTCTCGTTTAGACCAATTTTAATTTTCAAATTCTTAATAACAACAGATAAGATGCAAATCCTCCGATCACGTATTCTAAATGAGATATATTTAAATAAGAAATGGACAAACATATCAAACTGAATAAATTGAACCTTGACCTGAAAAAAACTGATGTCTGAAATTTGGTCTTCACAAAAACACAAATATACGAATATCAAGAGTGTGTCAAGCGTCTTCATCGTGTAATAAAATCTGAATGGATTATATTGAATTCGAAGTATATTTATCAGACACCCTGCGACAAATTCGTCTGCCGTTAATGCTATTATGAAGAGCTTATAAACAACTAAAATAGCTTCGATAAAAAAGCAAGGTCGTTAATTGAATAGAATAAGGTCTGGGGTGAAAGGAACTTTAACAGCCCAGAGTGGTTTTTGATTGTAGCGGAATAATCGAGAGGACCTGCCAACCAACCGAAATAGCAGGCAGTGAACGATTTGTAAATTTCAATCTCCCCTCTGTTTTCCATTAAAATATGTTAATGCTAATGATCCAATATATCCACCTTCTATGTATACCTTTCGATAAGTCAAATATTGAGAAGACCTTCAGACTTAAGGTCGCTTTTTCTCTGAATAGCATGACTCCATTCCCTTTAAAAACCTGGCCAAACAATCCTCTGTTGCACACATTTTATTTTATCCTCTAGAAAAGAAATTATTTCTCGACTCTATTTATAACCCATAAATTAATTAATTCCCAAATTAAACAATAAGCGACTAAACCTGCAGACGAACTAAATGTACCCATCAATCAAATAACCCTTATAACTCATGAGACGCCGGATTGTCCTACAGTCTGGAATTAATATTAGACTACATGATTTTAGTTACATATTTCGTAAAGGTGCTTAGTTTAGACCAGAGATGGTCGAAAACTTTCAAATAATAAATATAAATTGAACAACTTTTGATTTGCTATTCGTCTAATCTTGAATTATAAAATGGAATAATAACAATTTACGTTGAATAAATTAAAGCTTAACTGAATAAATCTTCAACAGAATAAACATGATGAATACATAGCTACATGACGTTTTTATCGTCTATTTCCGTATTTGAATACAATTTTGTTCGTTTGTGATTTTAACCATACCTTGTTACAGTTTTGTTTTGAGAAAAATAGTAGGATAAAGTTATAGTGCGCAGTAGATTTTTTAATTATTGCGAGTTAAGGCTTCAATGATACACAAAAGACCACAGAATTTATTAAACCAAAATGAATTGATTTTTTCGTTCCTAAAATACCCTTCCCCCGTAAAAATGAAAACACTTCTTTCGTCGGAGATTCATCATCGCCAACTAATCATTTTCATTCTGCGAATCCCCAATCGACTTGTCCCACTTCATGCACAATGATGAAAAAAAACCTGGCTGGGACCATTCGATGAGCCCGAGGCGTTTCGAATCATCGGCACATGATTCATATAGGCAATGCGCGGGTGAAGCTTATAAATCGCAACGAGTCTCGCAACTCGGCGGCGGCTCGTTACTCGAAGACCGATCATTGGGGAAAATAAGGTCGTGGGAAACGCACAGGGCGAGGAAAGAAAAGGCGCCAGTAGAAAAGAGCGGGTGAGTCAGAGAAAAGACTAGAATATATCACGTGGTGTGGTCAATCTGCGTTTAATGAACGTGAAAAAATAGACGAATTACAAATTTTATACCAAAGTTTACTAAACCTACTTTGGATGTTTACCATAGAAAAGGATTTTACAGAAGGTCTTTCAGGATTTACCTTTTAGTAAGACCCAAATATTAGAGTGAACCTAAAGTTTTTTTATTAATTTTTCTTCCTTCTTCCTATGTTTCTTTCCAACGAATGTTTCAGCTAAATAAATGTATTTAAGTTGTATGTTATACAGGGTATTTCACCTAATTTGAGCACCTTAAATGTATCGCTTATTTTGTATGATAGAAAAAATGTCAGACGGAAAAGATATTGTCTAAAAAAAAACAAATTTTTTTGTATTAAAAATTGCGACTATCGTGTCTATTAGAATAAATAGGGTTGATTAATTAAAATACATTATACATTATTTAACATTTTCTCTCAATAAAAACACTTTTGTGCAATATTTTAGAAAAATATGTGCCAATATTCCAAATTTCATCGTTTTTCAATGAATCTAGTAGACACCATAGCCACATGAATTGATATTAAAATATAATTTGACTTTTTTATTTCAAACAAATGGATCATGAGATATCATAGAACTTCTCTTTTTAAAAGTTTACAGTAGAATGTATCCTTAAGACTGAAACGGCTGTTTTCATATGGTTTCCTTTTGGCCGTAGTGTGTGAGCATTCGTGGGACACGATCGACGAGGAACACAGTAAAATGGAAACACCCGTTAGATATCGGCACGCATGCCGTTGCACTCCACGCGGCAAGGACGCAATCTGGAACAGCCGTAAACGGACTTGACTATTTGAGAGATTGCTGATTGTAACTGGTTGCTGACCGGCTTGCTGCCTCGCCAGCGCACACATCCGGATTCTACAAGAATAAGTACATAATGATACCACGAGGAAGTGCACACTGTTTCTCTTTCATTCGTTCCCCTCGATGTTTCTACGCGTTACACCACCTCTTCCCACTTTTTCTTTGCGTCGGTTCAATCCTGCTCGATATCCGGTGTCCTTCCACGGACATCCTGCAACCACGTCCAGGATGAAAAACGCCGGCCATTCGTAAGATCGTGTAACCTATCCTGGCCGTGGATTAACGGTGATTTACAGATGGTATGCAAATGCACGAGAGGGACGTAAATCATTTGTTAATGTCGAGCGATGAATATTGATCGCGTCGGATGCTTGGTGACAACCTTTCGCGGATGTTGTACTTGCTTTTAAATTCGAGTTACGGTATCTTGTAGCTTGTTTGTTTGATGTTGACACGTTCTTCTAGTGGTCCTCCTTACGCGCTTTTAATTCTCTAGTTTCACTGTGAAATCAAGTAAGGCGAGTACAGTAAATATGGCCGGTAACTTATTTCTTTATTTCGGTTAATGAGAATAATCCATTAATACACAAAGAGTGTAAAATTCCCAAGAGCGTTATAATTTACGACTATGAATTTGCATAATAATCACAGTTGCTGCCTGCTGGTTGAGCCTGTTAACATTATATTAGGACGATTAAATTCAAACGAGGTAATTGATCCGTAAAAAAAGTCTATATTCTTGAAGTATGAATTGGCAAGGTTGTATATCCTGCTGACAAGAGAATACTAGCCGAAATTTATAATGCCGAGGTTTAAACGTCGGACAATTTTATATACGTTTAGTGGATGTTGTTCAAACATATTTCATTAAGCAGCTTTAAGAAATTTATGTCTGATTATAATACTTTTCGACTTTTTTTATATTTCGTATTCTTTAACTTCAATTTTCAATTATATAATTGTCAGACAAACAGTTATATAACTTTTTAAATTATGAAGTATGCTCAGTAAATTGGAAAAGAAAATTTTTTAAAGTGGAATTAACGTAAACAAACCTTACCGAGTTAAACAATTCATGTGATTTAAGATAATGGGCTCCTCAGATTTTCAAATCATTCGCGAACGATAATGAAAAGAATCAGAAAGCAAAACTAAAATAAAAAGATTTCTTTCGGACAAGCAACGCTACATTTTTGCGTGACAGGATCAAAAGAATTTCAGTAACGAAAGCAAGGTATTCCGTTCAATTAATGGAATAACAATGATCCTGGAACGTTCACCGTTACTTCTTTCTCGGCCCTTACATGGCCGATCTTTCTCCACTTTTGCGAAGCGCGAAAGTAGAGCATCGAGAAAAACAATGAGATCGATCGTGGTACCGGCCCTTAACAAGGCTGGTTTGTATTTCGGTAATCGCAAGAACTCGCATGCGTTGCTTTCGCATTTGAATACAAACACTTGCTGGTATATGTTTTATTCATTTTGTAGCTCGCTTAAAAAAAGTAACAAAGATCGAGGTAGGAAGTTTTTCACCTGTGCTGTACCACTTTTTTAATTTCTGAAACGTTGACATCATAGCGTTCCACTTAAATCGATATATAACGTTTTTGAGTTTTAACTAGTGTCCTTAAAAATGAGTGAACATTATACGATTAAGGGGGCATTTCACTGTGAACGCACAAAAAAAAGCATATTTTCGAAAATTTTTTTCTCAGGAACTATTGGATAAAATTGAATGAATGTTTTTCCCCCTTAAAGGTATGATTAAGGAAAGTAAATAAAAAAATTTTTTTGGTAAAAAATATTTCGTCATTTATTTACAAAATAATATGCATGTGTGCAAAAAAAAAAGTTATCCGCTGGTGCAGGTGATTTTGGCTCAATTGGTAATCTGAAACAGAAAATCGAAAGAGTTTATTAAACTACACTAATGCGCAAAACTTAGCGAACAAACCTTTAAACGGTTCGAAAACATGGAAGTTTTCAACCGATTGGAATGAATCTCCGTGAGGAGTAGTTTTGAAGTGTCCTCTGGGCGTGTGTAAAGTTACATGGGCGATGGTTGATGCGAAGGGGTTAATTCACCCCCTTAAAGGGGGGCGCGTCGAAAAACGTCACTTCTAAAGGTGCCAGAGATGACAGAAGGGGTTGAAAAAATTAAAAAAACATTTAGAGCGACTATGTTTGATGCCCTCTACAAAATGCACCCCTTGAAATCGCTCTCAGACAAATCCACCCTCCACAACCCCCCACCTCCTCTAAAATCCACAATTTTTGGACGATGGCCTCGATTTTGGACTCCATGCATTCTCTGGACCCATCTGATCCAGAAAATGCCATCGCCCATACCGTGCTCCCCATAGGCACCCTTTGGGGAGGGGGGGTGGAACAGCTTGCTAATTTTTAACCCCCTTCGGAAAAAAACACTTCCACGCATCGGAGAGCGATGAAATTCACCATGTTTGTTCTCGATACGTTAAGGATGAATGCCGAAAAGGTCCCGTTTCGAAAACTGTTTCCGGAGCTGAAGGGAGGGGGGCAAAGGTAGGAGTGGTCCACCTCCAAGTATAAGGGTTGGAACGTTGTCACGCTGCATGGATTACATGTCCTACGGTTCAGAGCATCGGGGCGACACGGTTTTGATGTTTTTTTCCTGCGTGAATGATAATAAAATTCGAAAATGTCGATTTTTTGAAAAACTCGCTTCCAACTTCAGGCCCATCTGCAGGGTGAACGAGTAACCCCACGTCAACGCCGTTCGTGAATTCGGATGCGCGAATGCTTTATTAACAGATCGCCAAAAAATCAGATTTTTTAATCATGCTTTCATTGTCAAATCGGTGCAGATTTGAAAGAGTAGTAAGTGAGCCGGCATTCAGAAGCGGAGCGAGGGCCTGCACCTGTACGTGGTCAGACCAGACCGGACTCCAATTTAACGTGGGCTAACCACGTACGGGTGCAGGCGCTCACTCCACTTCTGAATGCCGGCTCCGTTCGGCCCCTTCGCATCAACCCTCGCCCATGTAACTTTACACACGCCAAGAGGACACTTCAAAACTACTCCTCACGGAGATTCATTCCAATCGGTTGAAAACTTCCATGTTTTCGAACCGTTTAAAAGTTTGTTCGCTAAGTTTTGCGCATTAGTGTATGTCGTCACACCTATGGTCGGAACCTACACTTATTTATTTCATCGAAAATAAATAAAATGGCAGCGTTTCTTGTGAAAGAGAGAAAGGAAACACTGTTTTTGTACCGTAAATTAGGTGAAATTGTAAGTAAAAATCATAATATCAACTACTTGGAGGTTCCGACGATAGGTGTGACGACATAGTTTAATAAACTTTTCCGATTTTCTGTTTCAGATTACCAGGAGAGCCAAAATCACCTGCGCCAGCGGATAACTTTTTTTTTGCACACATGCATATTATTTTGTAAAAAATGACGAAATATTTTTTACCTAAACGAAATTTTTTATTTACTTTCCTTAATCGTACCTTTAAGGGGAAAAAACATTTATTCAATTTTATCCAATAGTTCCTGAGAAAAAAATTATTGAACATATGCTTTTTTTGTGCGTTCACAGCGATATGCCCCCTTAAACTACAGAAGTACATGTCTATAGAAAATAAATGTCTACTAATCTTTTACGCATTGAGAATTTGTTCATACGAAATAGTAAATAAAAAATTCAGGTTAATTTTATAGCTATTCTTTTGAAAATTAAAATTATTCTTTTTATTACAGGAAGTTATAAATGTTTATAATTCAAAGCAATATAATTTTATTAATTTTGCTGAAAATTCATGAGCTGTTACCATGTTTTTTTCTTAAAAAGAGTAATATAATTACATATACATATAATACTACATACATTGCTGTATATGCAATCCATTTTCTTATAATTCAATTATTCCTTCACAGAAAAGAGAAATTCAAAGGACAATTGAATTTTCGTTCGAATATACCAGACAATCTCAATAATGTATTATACATGTTCGCAACTGTTTGTAGAATACACGAACAGATAAAATAAGAAAAGGAATGAATCGATCTTGGAGGAAAAAATACTCGAGGAGGAGATGTAGTAAGCCGGAGCATGATTCCGGAAGTACAGTTACGAAAAGCCGATTATCTTGGCGAAGGGAACATATGGAAAGAGGACGAAGAAACTGTTGATATATAGACCGACGTGGGTAAGATTATTACTATTATTGCATTCGTCATCTACTCAAGCGTTGAGAGAAATATTTGCACACGAAGAGTGGTTTCAGATATCTGTGAAAAATTCAATTTCTCAATAGGAAAAAGACGTATCTTCTTGTACCTATATATAATAATTCGATTGCGGATATTTATACATTTATGTCAAGTGCAAATGTATGAAAATATACAAAGATCTGTACAAATACATGGGTTTATAAAATATAACAAATATAATATACCTTAGACCAATTAGAAGACAAAACATACTTTCATTTAAATTTTTGTTCCTCATCTTTGTACATATAATACATTATTCGAGGATCATTTTAGTATTTTCAAATGTACACAAATTAATTTACTAATTTTTTTTAAGCTAAATACCCGATTAAAACATGAAAAGAGGAAAATGTTTGCATGAGTATGTTTTGTGCTTTCACAATTATAAGATAATTTTCTTACCACAAATATTGAAAAGAACACAGATATATTTTTCAAATATAAAAATGTATCATGCTAATTAATTATTGTTTTATATTGTAGCTTTGTAAATGATAAATTTATAAATTTCATGATAGGTTCAATGATTAACCGTGGATAAGATATGCATAATGTGTATATTTCATAAAATTTAGATATCAAAATATAGTACATTAATTAATTTATATTGTACATGGTAGAATTATAAATATCACGATCAATGACTACCAGCGTATTGAAGAAATGAAACTGTTCGTTGTCGATGACCTTCCGAAAGAATATTCTTTTTTAACGGACGTGTATACGATGGCTGATTAAAATGTCATCGTGCGTTATTAATCGTTTCCCGTATTAATTACGTGTCAGTTATCGTTAATTTCTCTTTCAGTGGAAAATCTGTCGAACAATTTATGAAGGTGAGTTAAAAGATTGTTTGAGGAAGCGCTGCCGACGTAAAGGCAGCCTCGATGAATTATTAAACACGAATTTCATGCATATTAAGTGCAACCTAGTTAACAGGTCGCTATCTTTCATAAAAAAATATTTATTTTTCACAGCTAATTCGAGAAGCTTTGCTCAAAACTGATCTCTGTAATAGTACACTCTGCTTGCAAAATCATCATATAAAATTTGAATGACGAATTACTTCTTTTATAACGACAAGTAAACGTACAATCGTTTATATTGAAATCTCTTCAATTCATTATAATATCCTTTAACTTTGAAAAGAAAAATTTCTATGTTAATGTTATATTTATTATTCAATTTTGAGTCTTAAGTCAGTGTAAACAAACTGCATTTAAGAATTGTAAAGTTCTTAGCACATTTATAATGATAATCTAAATTTTCTTGAATTTGTAAGTTACAGGTTAGATAGATTTGTATTCTCTTGTATAGTGTATTTATTGTAAGTATCAAATTATGTTACTTGAACAGATTTCTTTGACTTTTGTGTAACATGTAGTAAGTTTTGGAAAATATAATTAAAAATTAAAATAAGATGTAATTGTTTGTAACAACATTTTAATCTATTTCATTAGTTTAAATCTTCATTGGAACAAGTTAATAAAAGATTCTTCGTATAAGATTCGCTTTGAACAAAATAACTCATTATTCAAATTTTATGTGATGATCTTGCTAGCAAAGTGTACCATCACAGATATCAGATATCGGCTAACCATTCTAAAATATCTGCGAAAAATACATATTTTTATATGGAAGATAGCTACCTGTTAACTAGGTTGCAATTAATACGCATGAAGTTCATGTTCAATGATTCATCGTGGCTAACTTTACGTATACCGTTACCGGAAAATTTAAATTATTATTTAATACAATGCTGATAAATGAAAGATGAAAATAAAAATAAATATGAGCGAAAAGAGTTGTAAAGAGTCATGCCAACATGCTTTACAGGTGTACGAATATGCCTCGGGGCATTGTTGACTCATCCTGTAAAGAGGTAAGTTGACAGACTTTGATATCCTCAAATAACATTTCTTTCAGGTACACGAAATAATTACTGTATATTATTTCAAATTCTCGCTTATAATATTGTGAAAAGAAGAAACCATAGTACATTTTAGTACATTTTTAAGCCAAAAACTAACACAATCAAAAATTACAAAATAGAGGAGAAAGTGCCAGAAGAAATAATCCACTTATAAGGTTTCATGTAGAACCACGTGCTAGTATTCATGCTTCATGATAAGGGATAGCACAAAGATTATAAGTGTGATATATTTGTGGAGATCAAATAGAACATGAAGTATATAAATCTGTGCGAAATAGACACATATCGTTAAAGTATATAAAGATAAAATAAGAAGTACAAAGATTGATAATTGAAAGCCTCTCGTCTACGCATAAGCTTTCACAAGAATGAAAGCTCTGAAAGAACAGGAAAATCGATCGCTGTTGAATAGGCAGTAAGTAAATAGCATTCGTTGAGCGATTTGTCTTGGTGGCTGGTGTCCCTAGAGAAAAGCGGTGGCACGATAATGATCACGACACGGCCGTTGCACGTGTATAATTACGGTGGTCACGTCTCGTAAATCGAATGACCATTAATTTCATATAAACGGTCGATTAAAAAGCGAATCGTCGAGGAGGGAAAAATGTGTTACGAGATGGGGCCCGCTTATTTCCTTATCGTGGTTATCGCTGTGAAACGTAACGCGAACTTTTGACATTCACTTTCTAACGAAACTAGTGCGCGCCCATGCCGAAAACTAGCCTGAAAATATGCAGAGCAAGTTGTCGAGCGAGGGAGGAGAGAAAAATGATCGCGGGAAGTGTGCGCCGACGGAAAAGTGGAAGCAGTTTGCTGATTGCCACCTTGCCTTTCGGATACCGAGCGGTTCGATAACTGTAAACTTGTCTCGTTGCTCGCAGTTCCTTATCGATAGCAAATGCGCGCCCGTTTCCGTGCTTGGAATGTCTTGTACACGATGTTGAAATCGCTATATGTGTAACAGTTAAATCGCTCATTTATTTAATCGTGATGAACGAGACGAGCTCTATAATTTTTGCTTGCTGCAATGTTTCTTCTCGTAAAATTAAAATACCGTTTTTAAATTCTTGATAATCCTGTTCAGATTAGAGGCTTTAAAATTGAACGATATTCGAATTTTTTGAAACGAATCGGCATTTGACTTCGTTTTATTAAGCTCTATGAATTTTTGTCAAGTATAAATAATTGGTATAGTTGAAGTAATACAGTTTGTGAACAATGTCTACAAGAAAAAATTTGTAAACATCGTTGACTTGTTTAGTTTTATCCTGGTTATTCTAAACCACAAAACTTGAAAGAATCCTTATCGTGCATAAATGATTATTGGGTATTGTATGAAAAATGTATAAAGACATTAAAAAATTGAAAAATATTTTGACATCTAAATAAAACTGTCCCTTTTTTTCATCAAATTTTGAACCTTTTGTTAGCAATAGTAAGAAGCTTTAATAGATATCTAAACATTTCAAGCTAATCAGTTTACTAGTTCCTAAAATAATACATTACCTTGGAATAAGTTATTCTAGACATATTTAGCGTATATTGTAGACTAAAAGGGGAGTTCATGTAATATTGTCAATTTTTCGAATTCCATCTCAAGTCTTTCTGGATAATGCACTCGAAATTTTAAGAAATTGTTAACAAATTCTTTTCAAAAAAATTCTCTCTAAAAAAAAAAACCTCCAAACTAGACTCATCAAATATTAAAAAGTATACTTGTGGGCAATACCACTGAGTAAAGACTAATAGAACAGTCTTAAACCAACTCTCCTGCTTGAGACAATAATGTAATGTTTAGTTTACGCAAACAAAACGTTTTTGCCCCTATAGTTAGGTTCTTTTCAAATGCTTAGAGGTTATCAACTATTCTTACAACGTTTCGAGGTAGAAAAATATTAATTAATCTTTCGAAATATTTTATTTGTTTATATATTATTATACTAAATGAAGATTATATAAGAAACTATATACAGAAGACGCAATTATAAAAGTTGAAAATTTTTTATTTGTTAGTACAGATCGATTAATATACTAGATTTTCTAAACATTACATTATTAGTGTAGATTATGAGATACATAGTATTCGTAAGAGTACATTAATTCGACTTATTACATTGGTATAAACTAAAGAGTCTTTAGCAAAGACTTTAGGATCTTGTTTTGAAATGATATACGAATGGTATAGTATATGTATAACAGATGTTTTTGTTTTAAATAAAAGCACACATGATTACAATTAAACGTGAAATATGATGTTATTTAAGTGTTCACCATGTTTTCACGGATAGCCGTATTTTCTTCTTGAAAAGTAAAATCCTAAAACTCCTTTTAGAAAACCGTTGGTACCGATTAATATTTATGTCATCACAGGAGCGGCGCTATTTAAGAGAATTCAATGTTGCTACATTCATATGTTGCTCTGATTACTTAATGTATTAATCAATTGCAACACATGAGTGTAGCAATAATAACTTTTGCCGTTGCTACAATCTCGTAAATATTAATCATTATAGTTTGTGATAGCGTAATAAGCCAAATGGAAAAACTGTTATAAATAGACTGCGGATTTTTATGTTATGGTAAATGAAAATATGGGGAAATCTTTGAAAACAAATTCAAAAATATATAAAATAACAACAATAATATATATGTTACACCGTTTAGAAGATAAGACAAACTTTTATTTAAACTTAAATTCTATGAACATATAACTTTCCACAAACATCCGCAGTCTAATTATAAACAACATACATCAAATAACGTGAAATAATTTTAATCCTGATTGGGTCCCAAAGAAAAGACGAACAAATGTATTTCGTGTAATGTGACAAATACAATTTTTGGTTTTTCTGAGAAAATGAATACTCAAGTATTTAATACTCGATTACTGAAATATTTGAATAACGATACTCGATTATTTTAGTAATCCAAGTTTATTGGCAGCATTAATAAGGATAAGAGTTTAAAATATTCGAATAGTAAATAACGCGAATAACTGCCTCACCTTCAAGTCACCATAAATACACTGCATTGAGGTCTTAACTCTAACTTAATATTTAAATAATTTGACAGTGAATTATCTGTCAGTTCATGAAAGAGATACACATCATCGTGTCCACAAACATGCCGCGGATGCAGTTTCACGCATGAATGTAAAGTGAACGTGCTACAAGCACTAAAACGTGGCTCACCCGTTAGATTCGCATTCTTACCGAGTACGCGAGTCCTAGTTTTCTGACTCTCACCCACAACAGCGTTGAGAGCAGATTCCAGAACAGAATATATACCGTATCCTGTCTATCCTATCCTATCCATCTGTCTGCGATCGTTGGAAGCCAAGCTGGTACGTGCATACGGTGTACCCACCGTATCTTTCGAAAGTATCCTGAACGATTCATCGTGTCTTCGTAGACAACGCGTTATCAGTCGTGTGTTCGATGCAATGGATGATGAAGCAATATCTGGGGGAAATATTGGAGCCGCAGGGATTCCTGTTGATTCCTGTGCGCATTGTTTCGCTTATATCTGGGCCTTACTAATCAATTTTATATATGCATTAGGAGCTTCAATATTAATTCTGTTCTGTTTTAATTGCATCTAATCTCGAACTACTTTTCTTTCCAATTCTTTATCATATTTCTTATTTTCATTTTTGACTTCAGTTTTCTTTCAGATACAAGACTAGTTTACATATGCGTTTTATTTGTGCGAGTCAATCCTTTCTTCGTTATCATATTGGTATAATCGAATTTGTATTTTAATTGTTGTTGGTGTTACTATTATTTTGTATTATTCAAGGTGCAGTTTCCTGAGCAGGTGACTTTGAGTTTACTGATTTCTGTGGCCACCATTACGCTAGTATTTGGACTTGTTGCTTTTATAAGTTTGTGAATTAATTGCGTTGTATTAAATGCATCATATAAACTGAAATAACGCAGTAGTCTATTTGCTTCTGGCTTGCCAACATCATGAAGTATCTTCAAGTCAGAATGAGGAGACAAACATAATTAACAAAAGATTCCTGCAAAAAAAAAAACAACTTTACAGGTTAAACCCTTGAAAGAAATACGTAAATTGTCTTATGCTTTTCGAAGTAGCTCAGAATGTCACTTAACTAATGTTTTATTTTACACAATCCCACCACGGTTCTTCCTTTCCAAGATTTAACTGTTTACAAAATTTGTGACTATTTTTTAGTAGGAACAACTTGGAGCTTCAAAGAAGTTTTATTACCCTTCTTCTGGAAAATAAAAGTTTTCTTTTTTCCACAAAAGTGTAGAAATATTATTAACTTAAATTTAATTCATTTGTCTTGATAATTCAATTTGTAACCGTAAATCACAATCGAACAAATTGTGTTGTCGTAGAGGCGACAGTATAATGCAAAGAGTTAACAAAGAATACAGCAGTGCCTTTTCATTAGATAAATTCTAATTCGTAACAGATAAATTCCATGAATAGCGCGAGTGGGACGTACATTCGATGACTAATTCATTTAGTTTTTGCAAAGCTTTCTACGCCGTGTGAGGTCTGACGTTCTCGCGGTTAAGAATGACACGTTATGTATTAAAATCGTTAGTCATTAGTCTCTGAAACTTAGAAACTTATTTTTCATCTGTCCATGCATCGCTGAATCAATCTAATGCTGAATTTTTGGGACTGCAGCGGACTCCGTGCATGTAGACCCCGATTTCGCGCAATCGTAGTTAGTTATTGCATAATGTCTAGTCGAATATGTGTATACTAGCATGGCTAGATTTCTTCATTCAATTTGTTTTTATTTATTATTAATAAAAGACTCTTAGTGCAGGAATTTAGGAAATCTTTCAATTTACGACAAATGCAATTTACAATAAATTGCAATGCCAAATTACACATATTTAAATCTGTAGAATGTAATATTAGTCGATAAAAGATACCTACAAGATCCTAGTAATTAGATTTTGCTTATGATTTTGATAGTTCTTAAGCCACGACAACTACTTTCCAATTTTTCCACGGTTAAAACTTGTTTAAATATTTCTTTTAAAGTTATAGTCTTGATTACAGTCGTTTTAGATACAAAATTCTAATCAATACTAATAAAGCAGAATATTTATATATTTTTATTGTTATTTAATATGGATATTCAGGTACTTTGATGTTAATACCTACAAATTTTTATTCATTAATCAACCCACTAAAAACAACTACAGTTTTACTAATATATTCCATATTAATTTTCAAGTTTTTGTAGATTTTTTCATTGAAATTTTTGTATAGCAATTTTTTATCGAATATGTTTATAAATTTAATTTGATACTTACACTTTTAATTTAGTACTTATGAATCATATAATTTTTGAAATGACTCATACGCATGAGTTAATATATAAATGCATTACCTAAGGAAATAAAAGATTGTATGTGTACCTCATCAAACGATATAAGTGAAAAATAAAATCCAGAGACTATTATCATAATCCAAAGCGACAATGGTCAAAGAGTGTTGCTAGTCAGAACAGTTCCCTTACTTTGTTAAAAGGAAGAGTAGATCCTCAGCAGTTAAACAATCTAACAAAAATTCTCTCAGCTGGAGTCACTGACGGCAACTTCCGCGGAGCGTAGCTAACAGCAATTTGTCGAAAAGAGGATAACCTTTAATGCGAGGATACTTGAAAATTAATGAAAGAAAGGTATCGCTGCACGCTAGGGAAAGTTACACTTCGTTTCTCGAACTCGAAAACTCATCATTCAAGTGAGTAATGGCGCAATTCTTCCTTCCTGAAAATCAATCATACCGGCTCTCCGCGTCTACTGACTACCTACTTGAGAAATATGAAAGAAACAATCCTTTACTCTCGCTGAACAGACCAATAATGATAGCAGAAGCATGGTCGCAGTCTCGAGCACACGGGCAGAGGTAACAACCACCGTTACTCACTCTTACTTCTGGCTGAAACGAACGGTTCCCGATCGGATCGCTTGTCTATCCGTCCATCGTAGCACACTTTCGCAACGCAGGATGTGTGCGAGATGCCGGCGGGCTCGATTCAATTGAAATTCAATTACAAAGCTATTTTCGAGCCCCGGCTGGCCTGGATCGGACGAGTGTCCTGCGCAGGACCGAGATTCCCCGGCTTTAATACCGCGAGAAAGGCATAGCTTGAGGAGAAAGTATTCTTATTCCGCGAGGAGGATAGTCTGGTGCTAGTCTGCCCGATAGACGATGCTCATAGTAATTTCTATCGTAGAATCGAGCCACATTTTCAAAACGAATCGGGGGATCATTGTTGGAGTTGAACGAAATAAATTTTTCGATAAATTGTACAATTTCCTTCCAATCTGTTCTCAACTATATTTAAACCAGTTCATCGTACTTCCAAGTTTCAATTCTTCCTTTTCTATACAACGGGTAAAAAAGGTTTTGGCGCACTCGTTACTTTTTAAATACCTATACGGGTTGATGTATTATTCTATATTATTCCGAAATATATGCATACTGTATATATACTGTATGATATTATTTTTGACTATTGTTTTTTTCGTAACTCAAAATAATATTGTAGAAAGAAATTCAAATAGAAAAACGAATATCTTTAATTTAAAAATGTACACGTATATTTTCATTATCAAATTGACGGTTCTCTTAAATTTTAAAATACAGGATAAGTTTTTTAGTATAGTAATAAGTAAACCCTTATTTTTTTGTATTCTTTTGAGGTTCGAGAAAAATACACTACTTTTGTTATATCAGAGAATACCAAAATATATATTTTACATCAATATACTACTTGAACGCATGAAGTTATTTAAATAAAAGTAAGTATACCAATACTTATGTATTCTCTGTACATCTATGTATTATTATAATTTTCTACCCTCTGAAATTCAACACTCCTAAACCTGTATTTGTTAGTTATGAGCCGAGAGCTGTGAGGTTTGTTTCGGGCGCGTTGCCGAGGATAGTTGTCGTTTGGACAATTTTGTTAACGGAGATGTGCGTTCGTGGACGCACCTACGTATGGCTAACGTAGGATTGCCACTAGGATCGTTAGTTGGGGCCTCGTAACTTCTACTATGCAATACACCTCGAGCGGTAAAGGTGTATTGCTGTGGGTCTTCTTAATTTAATAATTCAATAGGATAGGTATTCAGAAGAAAATAGTTAAATTTAAGCTACTAAACTATGTATATATTAAAGGTTTAATTAATGGACTATACAAGTGGTTTCTGTATATATCGCGGAAACTAATTCCTATTCTCAAGGTTACGCACCGAGTTGAAATGCGGGAGTCACGTTTACAATTGAACGAGTATTTACCAAAACGTTTCAAGTCTATGTTCGAAGGGGATTCTTCCCAATCTTGCGACGAGGTAACACGGTGTCTGCGTCTGATACTTCTCGATTACTATAACCCGAACTTTACTTTACTTTACTTTACTTTGCTCGAAGGGGATTCTTCCCGATCTTGCTTCGCAGGTTTAAGATATAGCGCGACGTAACTTGAACGTGTCCTCAAGAAATGAGCCCCCGAGATACAAAACGCATCGGTTTATATACTCTAGAATTTGTTAAATAAAACGGTAGTGGGAGTTGATTCTTAAGAAATCTATGCTGCCGTACGCGGAAATGCGTAGCGGCACGTAGCTCCTATTTTTCGTGAAAATCAGTCCCGCGACGCGCCCTAGTTTCTTAGTAAAAACTTTATCAAAGGGCCACGGCCACATCCGCTCGAAAGGGCAAATGTCACGGAGGAGAGGTTTGATGGAAATAACGAAACAGAGTGAAGTCTTTGTACGTAAGATGTTTGAAGTAAGTTACCAAGTAGTTTTGGATAATTTATTGGTGGGCGAACTGGTCCAGTAATATTTTATTAAAATTCAAAATATTTCTTGAAATTTACTAGATATTCATAGGATTCAATTTCGTAAGAAATCTGTCAAGATGCATATTGCGAAACAAAACAGAGGAAATAAACAAACATAGACAAGTAAGAAAAGGAGATCACATTTCATCCTAGGCTTAAGCTACACGAGGTCCTTCAACCGTTTTCATGTCTTTTATATATTCTTATATGTTAATTTTTTCCTTCTTAATTATTGATTATTTCATGTTTTATATATAGGATACGTTAAGGAGGTTCCTAGCTATTACATATTACTTAAAATTTGTATCTAGATCAAAAATGTGTGTTCATCTCTATTTCCAGGACACCCAGTTTGCTATGGGAATTTCCCTTTCTAGGTTGCAGTTCGATCGAGAGACTCGAATTGAAAGAAAAAAAGTTGCAAGTGGCGCGTAAAGTACTCACTTTCAGATACGTAATATCACAAAAGGCGAAAGAAGGGCAGCTTCAGCGGTCCCGTGAAAGAGATTAGTGCCAGAGATGAAAGCTGCGAACACGAAGACGATTGCATGCAACTCACGATATTAAAATTTTTTTCTCTCTACGCGCTCCTGTTCTTCCTTGCTTTATCAAACGAATTTCATTCGTCTAGCGTCGAGCAGTCTGCCAGTAGATGAACACTTCGGTAAACATTAGATGGGACAGATTATCGTTGTTTTTGTGGATTAAATTGTCAAATATATTCGAAAACGCGATGAATAAAACTGTTAAATTGTTTGGATTTTGTATACAAAGATGAACTGATGATTTAATTATAAAGTTTTTATGGATAAATACTTGCTCACAGACTCTGATTATAACGATCTCTATTCTGTATTTTAATAATTATTGTTGTATTCTACTCTAAATCTTATAAAGAAAATTCTATTTATGTTCGAAGCAGGTATTATATATTTATTATTCCTTGAAGGGTTTCAAGTTCCAAGTTTTAGTTGTAAAAATTATTTATTTCTGGAAAAAAATATTCTCCGTCTTACCATTACCTTGTCTACATATTGAATCAAAAACCTTTAAAGTTCTAACATAAAAGTATTTTTTGAAGAGAGGTACCTATTTCTTGGAAAATTAAAAAATCCTAAAGACACGATTAGCCTGTATTATCACCCAGTTAAAAATATTATACATTTAACATTTTCCCATCAAATGCGGAAGAAGAGTTCTGTTCGACTCCAATTTTATTTCATTCGCTTGATCGGAGTTAAAAAAGTCGTGATCTTAGCCCCGCTCGAAAGCACGCGATTAATCGAATACAAGGGTCGCCGGCGTCGAGGTTCATTGAATTTCATTCGTCGATTTCATTCAATCTCCGTACATCAATTTTCGATGAAGAACAACGGGATCCGAGGCATTCTAGGTGCGGTGCTTGTTGTATTCAGCGGCCGTTTCTATTCGAATCTCGTGTCGACGAGTTCTACACGTTCTTACACCTGAGGTATCCTTCTCTCCAGACGAATGCCCGAGTATTCCCTCGATTCTCCGTTTCGTGCCAGGAATAAAATCAATTTCCATACGTACATTAGGCCCAAATGGGCGGAAGAATCCTCGGTTCTCGATGCTCGTGATAGAGACCACGAATTCTTTCACGAACATTAATGCCCCGCGGAGGAACGCAGGTGCATTCTAGGTGAAAAAATATCCTAGATCACTGTATTCGATTCGTGTAACCTTTATGAACTATAACTGGAAAAAACATTTCTTAAAAAATAGAGCAATTTTGCTGGTATGATATATTTATATCAGATGATTGATTTAATAAAATTATTATTAAAATATTAAATAACTTTTTCAAATATTATTGAGTGGGGAAAATATAATGAATTTTAAATGTAATTGAAATATATAAGAATATACTAACTGACCAAAAATATACAAATAAGGACGTTAATACAAAATAACTTTTGATAGCGACAAAACTATATTTTAATAATTTGTTGTATATTTTGCATTCAGATGATCCAATGTGAAGTGATCGTATCAACCATGGAAGAAAGCAACAAATTTCGATATTAATGAAACAAAAATGATTAAAAATGAACAACAAAAATTTTATTTAAAAATTGAATTTAAAAAACTGAGAGCAATAGCCAGAAGAACAATTAAGCAAACACAGAAAAATTCCTGGATTCAGTACATTTCAACCATAACACCAAATACCCCCTCACAAAAAGTTTGGAATAAAATTAAAAAAATTAGTGGCATAAATACAAATTCAATGCCTGATTACATCAAAAGCAAAAATGGGCAAATACTAAACGAAACTGAAGAAATCTATAACTTGTTTGCGGAAACATTTGCAAGCAATTCAAACAATGAAAACTTTATCAAAGATTTCTTATTATACAAAACAAAAATGGAATCCACCCAAAAGCTAGAAATAGGAACCGATTTCACGAATATCAACGCACCAATAAATTTAATAGAACTCAAAACCGCTTTAAATAAAGCAAAAAATTCGAGCCCCGGGCCTGATAATATTCCAAATAATATGATTAAACAACTTCCAGCAACAGCATTGGAAATTCTTAATAAAATATACAACATCAAATATACAATACTCAAGCCAGGGAAAGATCCAATAAATCCAAATAACTATAGGCCGACATCATTGACAAACTATTTATGCAAGTTACTAGAAAAAATAGTAAACAGACGTCTAAGATGGACCCTAAAGATAAACAGAATCATCATCCCATATCAAAATGGATTTCGTCAATTTCACTCTACGCTGAACCATCTCACAAACCTTGAAATCAACATCTGCAGAGCACTTAATAATAAAGAACACATCATCCTCGTATCAATGGACATCGAAAAGGCTTTCGAAATGGTACGGAAACATAGAATATTACAAATTTTGAAAACAAATAACATCAATGGTAACTGCCTTGCGTTTATACAAAATTTTCTAAACGATCGAAAAATTCAAGTACAAATCGACAATAAACGCTCAAAAATCACAAATCTAATAAATGGAACACCTCAAGGATCGGTACTTAGTCCTCCCCTGTTTCTTCTCGAAATCAATGACATTATCCAATCAGTTAAAAGACCTGGTAAATGTTTCTTATTCGCGGATGACCTAACCATAATGTAT
Organism: Hylaeus anthracinus; assembly: GCF_026225885.1. Lineage (NCBI taxonomy): Eukaryota > Metazoa > Arthropoda > Insecta > Hymenoptera > Colletidae > Hylaeus > Hylaeus anthracinus. The sequence continues at coordinate 3,204,190 of NW_026534337.1, read as the reverse complement.
ACAGGTAAAAAAATGAAAGAAACGGAGAAAATGGCTCAAAATGCTTTAGATAACCTTTTTAAATGGTCTCTAACATCAGGATTTAAATTCTCAGAAAAAAAGACTACGTACATGATTATAATTAAACCGTTATACACAGGAAAATTGCCTATACTGCATTTAAATAATCAACCTCTCAAAATAGTAAATCAGCAAAAAATACTAGGACTAATTTCCGACACTAAATTAACATGGGAACCCCACATTAAGAAATTAAAAGCTAACTGTCAACAAAGATTAAAAATAATAAAATCTCTATCATCGAAATCATGTGGAGCCAATGTTGAAATAATAACACGAACATACAAAGCAATGATACGAACAATACTCGACTATGGGGCACCAATATACGGATCAGCAAGCAAAGAATTACTCAAAATCTTAGACCCTATCCAAACGAAATCACATAGATTATCATTAGGGGCTTTCAGAACGTCTCCAAATTTCAGTATCATCGCAGAAGCAGGGGAAGTACCATTGCAATATAGAAGGAAACAATTAACGCTAGCATTCGCGGCAATAATATTCTCGAATCGGAACAGCACAACTTATACAATCCTGATGGCCAACAGTAATAAACAAATATACATATCCATATTTACCAAAACTATTCTCGATTCGACAGGCAAAATACGCAGAAGACTGGCAAATACAAATACCACAGATAGCGCAACGGGTTTTATCTACAATACCTCCATGGCATTTTAAAAAACCAAAAATCAATCTGGAGTTAGCAGCCTTAAACAAACAATCAACACTCTCATTAGTGTATCAGTGTAGATTTGCCGAAATTGTCCATAAATTTAACCAACATACGCATATATACACGGACGGTTCCATAATAAATAAAAAATCTGGATGTGCAGTTGTAATAAATAACCAAACAATCACTTTTAAACTACCTACGGGAATAACAATTTTCACATGTGAAGCCTATGCAATTTTACAAGCCATAAAATTCATAAAAATAACAGTAAATAACCAGTTTGTAATATTTTCTGATTCAAAAGCTGTACTATTAGCAATAGAAGATTTAGATACATCAACAAAAATCATTCAAGACATACATGCTGAATTGATAACCATACGTACTGAAAAAAATATTGAACCCGACTTCGTTTGGATACCATCACATATTGGAATAACTGGTAATGAAACTGCAGACAAGGCGGCCAAAAATGCTTGCACCTTTGAAGAACCGTGCATTGAGCTGCCACGCGCGTTAAATGAATTTAAAAACGTTATCAAAAAGGTTACCAAAGAAAGGTGGAACCAGCAATGGATCAATTTAAATACAACAAAACTCCATCGAATACGCAAATCAACAGAAGAAACTATCTCATTACCACCATCAAGGAAACTTCAAACCACATTATTAAGATTAAGAATCGGACACACTAACCTGACACATCAATAGTTAATTACAAAATCGGAACCACCAAAATGCAGTCATTGTAACAGGGCCCTCACCGTACAACATCTAATTGAGGAATGCAATGAACTGGAGGAAGACAGAAGAAATTTACATATCCCAAAGACTCTAGATATAATACTGAACAATAAGGTCGAGTTCTATAAATTTGCAGAAGCATTGGATAGACACAACCTACTGGTCGAAATATAAGTCTATTACATAATAATCAACTAGTCGCTTTACCAAACGTGGTCGCTAATAACCTAGACGTTGATGCGACCTTAAACAAGCCATTAGAAAAAAAAAATTTTATTTAGTAGTTTAACATATCTAATACTATCATGTATCAAAAAATAACATTTCACAATTATTTCTTATATGAAATAAAAATTCCTAAAGAAACTCTTTTTTCTTGCGTGTGTACGATAATAATCTTTTAAATTTTCATATGTACGAATAACATCAATGATAGACAAACAAGTACATATGTAATCCGCGTAGAAAGCATGAAAAAGAAAGCCCTCCAAGAAATGAAAATAAAAAATACTAATATGATTCAAATTTTTAAAAACAGATAAAGTAAATACTAAAGTTTTGAACCGATTATAAATAATAACTATTATACTCTTGATCATTTTTATTCTTTATAAAAAAAATATAGAGAGTCATACAATTAATTATAATTGTAAATATAAGAAACAAAAATAATAATAATATTGCACTTATTGTTAAGTGGACAGAAAGAAGAATTCACAACTCAATCTGGAAATATTTGTCTCCAGCATAAAAAACTCCTCGTGAGTTGTAGTATCATTATGGTTCCTAAAACTTATCATTTACAATTGTATTATTTATATGTATAGTAATTCGTGCGTGACACGTATAGATAGGACGCATAATTCTGTCACCTATCTTTACGAGAACGAATTTTATGCTCTTATTTTTGTCTGCCTTCATTTTACGCGATTTTTATATATAAGATACGTACAATATTATGGTTGCAATAATAGTTATCTACTTTTCCCGAATGTGTTGGAGAGTTTTCTCGTAGATCTGTCTATGGTTAAGATATTCGAATACGCATTTGACATCTTTCGGTAGCAGGTATAAGCTTCTTATTCCTTTAACAAGCTTAAACATTCTTCCTTATGTGCGGTAGATACTTTAGACTTAAAGTAGCGAATATTTTCATCGGTACAAAGCTGTTCTCCCTTCCCATATTTTACAACTTTATCGGGATTTATGGAATTGCCAGGATTTTAATGCTTCCCTTACGGCCAAAGCCACGAATAGGCATGGAAATCGAGAATCTTAGATGATACAGCCACCAGATACGTTTTTATTCCCTCTTCGTTAATGCATAGGAGTAGAATTAATTTTATGCAAAGTGGCAATTTACATGTGGTAATGAGGCGGGGAAGACGGTCGATACAAAACTGGTTAGAAATGCTATACATAATATTAACAATCGTCAGATAAGGAGACGACACGATAACTCAAGAGTGCAAATATTTTGTTTGATAAAATGCGTCTCGATACGACAGTCGTTAAAGATTAATTGATTATTATTACCGCCGACATTTCATTCTGTTTTTTTCTAACGGCCAGTCTCACGCTGTTTCAGTGGCTATCCTGCTATAAAACTCGGATTATCATGATTCAGAATCGCTTTGCTTCGCGATGCACGAGCCGAGCAATAAAACTACTACTACTACTTTTATCTTCAAATTTGATAAATTCCGGGAATATTAAGGATTTTTTACCCATCCGTGGCAGCGAGATGATAAATTTATACAGAATCGCTGGACATTTATTATAATGAATTATTACTACACAGAAGTTCGATATTGTAATTAAATAATATTTCTCAAAAAGTGAATAATTCCTAAGATAAATGCGGGTCATACGGAGAACGGAAAAGTTGCGTTAATATTTGTTCTGTGTTACGCTTTTTCGAATTTGGAGACATTTTAATACTATAATTGTTTAAATCGAACCTGAAGTACAGAAATCAATTTTTAGCTAGTTGAAATATTTAATAGAAAGTCAATAATAATGAACCGAGATAAGGAACATCCGCATGTTGTTGTAAATTAAATTATAAATTGCAGTGTTAACTACAAGCTTTATGTTACGTAATATATTACATATTTGAATTTTATTTTCTCATACACAATTTTATTTTTATATAATTAATAATGTCCGATTGTTACATTATTAGTTAATCAACTTTTGCGATATCATAATCTGATTACTTTTATGAAATGACTATTAAAAAACGTATATTAGTTAATAAATACAGTGAAGAATGTTCTATTGTTGCAGGAGTAAAAATTAACCTCATTCTAAGGGTTTAAACTTAATAAACTATAAAGTTTGCAGTAAAGTTTAAGAATAAGATTGCAATTTATTTTACTGAATATACTTTTCAAGTAATTGGGTACAATTTAAAAATCAGAAAAATATTGTAAATGTACTTCTATTTGTCCACTTTACTATTCTTAATACTTTGTATATCAAAATGTAGAAGTTTGTGATCAAGTCAAATTTAAAGTAGGAATTTCTTTCACTCTTGCATAATCAAAATTATATTTATTTAGACTTTTATTTTTATGTATTAATTATCTGCATTACTATTCAAATAATAAGTGCTTCAGATAGAAATTAATTATTCTATCGAATAATAAAACACTAGTTGTCACTCATTCCACGAAAAAATCAGATTGTCTTTAAAGCAACTATCTCAGATTTTTACGAAATTTGAATGTCAAAGATTTTATCAAATGTTGGATACTGTCCATTTTATAGATGTTTCAAGTCGTTGACTACCTTTTACTCAATAATATATAACAACTGGTCTAGTAAATGGATGAGAATGAGATTTTGGAAGGTAACAGTGAAGACATAGGAGCAGTAAATGAAAATTATTTCAGTCAGAACAAGATAATAGATTTAGATTAAAAAGAACACACATATACAAAACAAAAAATGGAATACACTAACAGTATTAATTATGAAAGTAGTGTGTGAATTTGAAACGTCCTAAATAAAATTCTATGATTATCAGGTGGGACATACACCGTGAGACATAATTACACACTACAAACTCTAAATTTGCCTGTCCACATAAACCTGCCATCTATCCCGAGTATAATAAAAATGAAATTTCATTTAACAGTCGAATCGTGTACATCTCGCACGTTTTCATGTGACACGGGTACCCAACCAAGACCTGAAAGGATTTTTGTCTTAAGGCGGCAGTAAACGCGTGGAGGGCGACGAACGACACGCGATTTACATGGAAAGAACGCGTGACAAAGAACAAGCGTGTACGCAATTGCCAGCCCGACACGTGTCTGAATTATGCGGCACGGTTGGAACTGAATAGAAAAACCGGGAAAAAATGAGCAAGATTCGAGCACCAGTCGACTGTAGAGCCAGCGATTGAAAGTTGCCGCGAATTTTTTCCTCCGTTAATTATATTCCCCGCCAAGGCCTCTCTTTGCGCCGCTGCATTCCAGCTAATGCGGTGCTTTGGCGCGCGTGCAAGCGCCGACATTTTTATCGCGACCGAAAACGAGTCGTGCTGGTTGAAAGGACGATCGAAGACATCCATGACGAGGTCCTGAATCGACGCCGGGGTGATATCCTCTCCTTAGAGTTATTTCGGCGTCCAACCACCGATCATTGACAGAGCGCGAGCCACTCGTCCTGCACAGGTCCTTTCACTCGCGTATATAACCTGAACAGGTTTATAAAGAGATTTACGGACACCGCGATTTATAAAGTTGCTAATTTGCCACTTGCCAGCAGGTGAATTGTATATTCGGAGGAAGAATAGAATATGGAGATGGCGAGAGTCAACTTGTAACTTTATTTTCCTTTTCTCAAACGTCAAGCTTACCTTGTCATCGTTTGAACTTGGATTCTCACTTATTAACCTGCTATGTGAATATTGCTTCCTTTATCCACCTGGTTTATAAAGAGATTTACGGCTACCTTAAATAATCGGCCGATAGTTTAGTTTTAATCCAATCGTGTAGCCCATCAAACTTATTTACTGGCCGATACCGAATCGTTGTAGTATGCGCACTTGCATACATCTTCATGTTGATTAAGAACCCGAAAGTCTGCAGTCTGCGGGGGCTCTAATTTATAAAGTTACTAATTTTCCGCTTGCTAACTGGTGAATCACACATTCAGAGAACGAATAGAAGAAGGAATGATCGGTGGGTGTTAACTTGTAACTTCATTGATCTTTTCTGTAACATCAAGTTCATCTTTTTAACCGACTTCGAAAAGAAAGAGGTATCTCGATTCGACGTGTACTTTTTCTTTTTTTAAATGTATGTTCCCTGATTACGCTGAGGGATGAAACCTGTTGCATCTTGTAGAGTGTATTCCCGATGGTCCCGTTATCAAGACATTTTGCAATTTGTCATTTTTTGTATCGTTCAATCTTGGATTCTTAGTTATCAACCTACTTTGACGATGTTGCTTTGTATCAATCTTCGATAACTTTAACAGCTTTCTGATAGTAGCATTTATTAACACTTATGAGCACTTATCCACGTATCTAATTATCTAAAATAAAATTAATTATTTTAACATTAATTTGCTCGATCGACGACAGTGACTCGATAGATATTTCCAAAGTCTTGATAAATTTTGAATGCGTTGAAAGTGATAATGGGAATAAGCTTCTTACTATGTAGGCGTTGAGTGAGTGTCTTGAAAGTTCTAATTGGTTTGAATGTTTTGAAACGAGTATTTTGAATGTCTTGGACGGTTTGATAGGTGTTGAATATCTTAATGAATCCTTAAAGACTCGACGAGTCTTGAACAGGCTTATCTAACAAGCTTTTCATTAGACGTATGGCTATTAATCGTTGCACGAACTGCAATAATTCAATATATATTATTAGTACTTAATCTATTCGAAGAAACTGTTCATGCAATTAGTAGGAACACATCTGTTCTGTTACAAGATCTGCTAGGCAAGCCTTAGTGATAAAACCACTTAACGAATCTGCAACGAAAGCACTAATATGTATTTTTCTTTATGCCAAAACGATTACTTATCATTACTTAATTGCAAACTTATTATACAAACGAAAATATTCCATAATTCTTTATCAAACAAATGAACACACAGATATGTTTTCTGTATATGTGTTTCCTATATGGCAGTTTTATACAATACAATTTCCAACTAGGAGCCACGTTTAAGATAAGCTCTACTCAGCATCTTGTTTTAGCCTCATTCTTTCATAAGAGAGAGTTAGAAACAAGTACCTGTCAATGACCAACTTTATTTTGATAGCATACAAGTTTGTTCAAACTAAGTACCTATTAAGTCTAATTTAACTTGCTTAGCTTATAAAACACCTCAATGCTCGGTACATGTATCTGATCAGTCTTAGATAGTTATACATAATCGCATTAACACCGTATAATAAAATGATAAACATATTAATAATTTATCATTTGAAAATAAATGACTATTTATACATCGATGTATGATCCTCAATATGTATTATTCATTAGCTGAACATGCGCTAAAATAAAATTTATAAAATGTCAGTCAGATTTGTTTTCATGAAGTACGAAGCTGTCTTAAGTAGCCGCCACTGTATATAAATTACTCGTAAATCGACGGGAGATTTACGCCACTAAACGTCTGGCCCGCTAAGCGTGTCCTGTTAAAGCGCGAAAAAGTGTGTCGACGACGGTAACTACCCGACAGAGATTATATCCTCGAAGCCAGGTCCTAGCAGGAGATTTATAGCTTGGTTTTATCCTGTGGCTGCTTAGAAAAACGATCTGTACGATATGTTCGACGTCTCGACGAGGTGTGGATTACTTCTGCGTGAACAGGTTGCCACGAGATCTCTGCAACTGGGCTCTGCCCTATATTGAATAATCTTATTCGGTGTGTCCTCTATAGGAGTCTATTTAGTTCGGAGATTAAACAACTTCAGTTTCTTCATCGTATACTTGTTTAAAGTTATTATTATTTATTTAATTGTTATCACATTAGGTTCGTTAAACTAGAAGATTGACGCAGTGAAACGTAAACAGACGTTTATTAACGACATGACACACCATTGTAATAAATAAAATGCAGTAAAGTTATGAATCAACCATATATACGATAAATATATATTATAATTGAACGTGTATGTTAATTAAAATGAAAAACGTTATGCAGCGATAAATATACTATTTTGTACTAATGCAGCAGGTGTTCTAATACTTATAGTCGACAGTGTAGATATGGAACACTTGTAAAATGAATCAATCGGTTCATAACGAATTAAATCAAAGAACCATGGACATTTTTCGGACACCAAACACGTTATGCACATTAACAGGTTGCGGTGAGATTAGTATCAGTTAGTCTCACCCTATCGAACGCCACGCGGCTAGATGATGAAGTTAGACAGTGACCTATCTAGATAGCTTTAATAACTGATTGTGAATCTTGGATACTGATTCGATCAAAACAATGATTTATTTTGTGTTGTTTTAAGGGTGTATTCTAGTCTAAAGCGTCAATTTTAAATGCTTTTTAAAGATTTTCTTTTAATCTATAAGGAATTCTTACAACGGGTTTTGCACATATATTCACATTTCAAGAACGTATAGAATTTTTTGCAGGTAAAAATAATAAAAATTAAACGTAGTACAAGTCTTGTCTAGAGGAGTCTATTTATTTTCCTACCAATTTATTGAAGTCTATTGTATTTCTCGAGTTATTTATATCTTCTAAATATTACGAAAGATATTGAAAACTGTTTCGCATAAAAATTATCCTTTTCTTGTAGGTATATCAATTGGGGAAAAACGTTTCATAAAAAATTACTGCAATTTAATTCTTGAATACGATATTTGTTTCTGAACACTTTTGTTTACTAATTAACAGACCCTGAAAACCATTTTATATCAAGGATTTTTCAATATTTTTTACGACGTTAGTTACATAGACACGAATATAATGAATGGTTCTAATATAAAGGGTGGTTTCTTCTTTAAAGTCAAAGAGTTGCAGTAAATCTATCCTAATATTATTTTTTTATTTTTATCATCATACATTATATTGTATTATATCTCTTTCATGTATATATTAGACAGGAAAAACCTGCGGTATACAATATCTATACATAATATAAGAAATTAATATTATTCAAAATACGTTCATCATGTACATATATTTATTTAAACATGTATTTAACATGTTCAACTCACAACACAATTATATATGTTTAGTGTGACACGAAATTAAATGCAAATAATTTCAAAATTGGGTAACATACTTCCTCACCTTTCGTATTTAGGTTTAACTTTGTATTATCGAAGAAAATCCAGACAACGAGCAGAACGTTAAACAAGACAAACACCTGAAATAATTTTTCGAATTGATATCTGTTTTATTTTAAACGGTCCCTCGTCAGCTATGATTGACAGCAATCGAGGGATTGCTTGAAACAAATTGGTAAGTCATACCTGTTTTTGCAGTCAGCGCAAATTCATGGTTGATAGATACTGTTTGGACGTCTTACCTTTGATCGTCTTATTTCGCGTACGATTCAATTGCGTGTTATTATAAGGGAAACAAATTACAGAGGACCAGCAGTGTTTAAGGGGAAACGTACACATACCTTTCTGCATAAAAATGTAATTGATTTCGATTAACTCAACATTGCTCGCGAGTCATTTCGCTGCACGCTCGTATCGGCGCTATGTAATTATTTATCACTTACTGCGGATGATTTGGGGGTCTGTAATACGCGTCTTGGCGTCGAAAGCTCCCGTCATCAATATAACTTGCCTGTGAATGACTTGGCAACTTGCACGATTTAGTGAATCAGTTCTGCGTTGATGCCCCAAAATAATCTTTGTTCTCAGCAGTGTAAAGGACGAGAAAATGTAGTTTGCGTTATTTGAATTCGGTATATACATTATTTTAATAAAAAAACAAATTTCATTTTTCATTCTGTTGAGTACCATAGATATAATGAATAACTGAGCATTCTCCTTTGGATGCTTTTCCAAGATTGTAATTATTGGCAAAAGAGAAAACATAATATTTTGATAAAAAATGATGAAAATAGAAGTTGGATGATAAAAGTTTGTATTGTGAAGACCATTAAGAATTATTAAATAAAATAATAATACAAATGATTAAAGATATAAATAAAAATATACGAATAAAAGGACTAAAATGTACTGCTGAAACATCGAGTGGTATCACGAATTCTTAAATATAAATAAAGTTGTCAATATGACCTAAATGATTCTAAAGAAAATATGTTTAGTATATGTATATGTATTGTTAGAATAAAAAGGAGAGAACGTTTCGCCCACTGTGTTTTTTAACCATAGTGCCTCTCGATGATCACTCAATATAACAATTTAACATACGATTTTAATAAATAAAATAAAATAAGATTATAAATGAACCATATCTATAATTCAGAAAATAAAGATAATCAAAAATGGTATTCTCTATAACAGGTGTCTTAATGCTTATGGTCGAGAATTTACGTTAAATTAAATTCACTTTTCTAATTTTTTTGAATTAAAGTTCAACTTTACTTTTGTTTAAAAATATAAAGGGGAAGAAATATTTGAAACATAATTTTTCATTTTGTACAAGTGAGTTTCATATAACATGATTTACTCAACACGGAATATTCGAGAAATAGTACAAACTAACCTTCATGTTACACAATACACAAGGATTACCTGCACATTTATCCTCTAGAAGATATTTTTTTATTTAACCTGTTTGGAGTGACATGGTTCCGAGTGCAAGGGTTAATTTTACCGCGCTTCATGCACTTTCTATTTCCGCGTACACTTTATCGTTTCCCGTCGAACGCGTCGCGTATAGTCGACAACATATGGAACCAGCTTGTATCGAGGAGAATCACGATGTTATCGTTATCGATCGATTGCCATTAACTCGGAGCAACGACTGACCGATAGAATATTGCACTTAACTCGCCGCGTGAAAAGTGAAAGAGCTTTGGGGGCGACCGTGACTTTTAGCTGCGCAGCTGCTTGAAACGATGACAATGTTTTTTATCATCGTGTTGGACGTAGGGATCACGTTTTATCATACAGTCGAACAGCAATCCTGTCAGCAATTCACAGCTCTGGCTGAAAATGAAGGATGCACGGAGGTTATCCAACACGACAAGCTGAATCACTCGTGAACTTAGGCGTCAGAACAAACGTTGTTGGATCATATCGCGCCGTTCATGTAGTGCAATAATCAGTTTCCAGCTATCTCGCTTCTCTATCGCGATACAAAGATTGCTATCAGTTTTCGAAACGAGACACCGAAGGATTCACTTTTGAATTCGAAAGAACAATGCTAAGCAAACAAGTTTCTATGTTGTTCCACATTAAGAAGCATCAATTGTGGAAGATTGTTGGTACGTTTACGGCATACGGGTGGGGGGAGGCTATTTTTAAGGATTATGGTATTTTGAGTCTTTTTGCGAACAATGCTCTTGATTTTAGTTTCAAGCTCACTAGCTGAAGTAACATGAGCGCAAAGTTCCTGAAGGAACCACGAAATAAGCAAGCGAACTACATAAGCCTTGGCCCAATCTAGAAAAAATTTCTGTCACTCTTTGGGACCTCAAACTTTCCACGTCGTCAGTCGCATCCCTTCAAGTCCCACCCTTGCCTACCACAAACGCTATGAAGAGAGAGGCGGAGAAGAAATGCTAGAAATGGAGGTGACATCGGCCTTAGATAAACCAAAACGCAAACAAATTCAACGTTACCAGAAAGGCATTCATTCGCGTATAAAAGGAGAATCCGTTTCAATAAATTCGACTTTCGACAATTATTCGAGGTTCTTTGCTTCTAGACAAAGGAACCGATTAAATACACTCTCACATTGTCCAATTCGAAATGCTGTAATATATTTAAACTCAAATTATTAAGATAGTTTATTCTACGAGGAATATTTAACTTGAATCAATAGTTGATTCATTGGTCTGTATAGTAAAGGAAGCTTAAGATTGTAGATTTTCATATCTTGTGTTTGGTACAAAAATTAAAATATTTAAACCTTTTTCGTATGAATACATTCCACCATAGTTAAACCTTGAACTTAAGCTGACAATCAGGTGAATATAGTTTTCAACTTCACAATTATTAACATCAAAATAATTTCCTTTTGCTGTTGATACATGTATATATACCCACGTATCTTACATTTATCTCATATTGAATAAGTGAAATTAAGCACGAGTTTATAATAAGTATATAGTATGTTAAGTAACGAAACGAACCTGGTTTTGTTAAAACCAAGTGTTTTAGGACTTCGTATCGGTAATATAGGTATATGAGCTCAAGAATGAATAATTACTTAAATTTTCATATGCATAATAAGCACGTTGAATATTGAAGATAAACAGAGTATAACATAGTAGATACAGTCAGTGTAAGAAGTACTCGTACATCAACCAATTTAAAATAAAATCAATAAGAACAGAAATAAGAGGTTAACATTAAAAGTAATAAACTTTAATTTACACAAATCTACTCTAAAAATATGTAGGAATGTTAGTTAATTATTTCTTCTCCTAAAATTTATGAATAAAATAAATATATGCAGTTTTATTTTTAATTGGTCCCTGTACGAATACCTATTACACTGACTGTACAAGTGCTTTCGCTACCTGAAAACAACAACCAATCGATAAATTGTTTATATTTATTTCGTAGATATTTCTCCACGAACCAGATCGCGAAAAATCAATGGTAGGATGAGAAGGTACAATTTTTGAACGATGATACGTCATTGTTCAACGACGGTATAATTAAATCGCCCCCGTTAATATATCGAGTAACGTGTCGTTGGAAGAAGACTCGTTGACGTTCAACGTACAATATATCAAGTTCGGATTACCACCCCTTCCAGCTAATCGCTTTTATTCCCACGCAACATTCTTCCACGTCATTCGAACGTATGTACGTCATTCTACGTCAATCGATCCTGCGTAACCAAATCCAATCCAAATTTTAAAGCACAATTAACACAATATTGTTAACAGTCTACTATTATCGGTTTGTTTGTACCATGTTACTGCAATAGTCATAACTTGATTGATGATTCAAACTTCTTTTACAAAATAAGCATAGATAAACATAAAACACTTAAGCAACAGATTACAGGTTCGCGATGTGGTAACCTCATGCAGATACAGTGGATGTAGAAAGTATTCGTACACCGATCAATTTGCAAGAAAACTGTGTAAAATTGTAATTTATTAACTTATTTTTTATAAACAATGACATTCTACATGTTCTAGGAAATCTCTAGAATAGATAGATTACAAAAAAAAATAGCTATTTATGTAAGTTGCGAAATTAACAAGAAAAAAACAATTAATCGATAGAAATATTGAAGCAATAAGAATTCGCACAACTGTTTAAAAGTACTTTACTGGAAATTTGATGTTTTCTAATTCGCACGGAGCAATAAACTAATGTGTTTACGTTACAAACTCTGCTGTAAATGATTCGTCGTAAGAATCGTACAAATACTTATTGCTTCTATACTTTTACCCACTTTTCGCATCTTTTTGTTAATTTCACAAATTATATTAACTAGTAAATGTTGTTTGGACTATATCTATCTTAGAGACTTCCGAGAATATGTAGAATATCATTGATTATAAAAAAGGAAGTTAAGAAACTACAATTTCACACAAAAGTTTTTTGGGAAATTGATCGGTGTACGAATACATTCTACACCCACTGTACATTATATTACGAACTACAATTGATAATTAAAAACCTGCTGTGAAGATAACAGGATAGCATGAATAGTTGTTCTAATAAAGTGTCGATTATTTATGGTTTCGCTCAATATCATGGGGGTGGTTGTGCAAACTAAATTCAATACTTAAATGTGTACGAGGTTTTTCGTCCAATATTTTCTATTTTCGTTTCATTTCTCTATATTTCTTCTTAGCTGTCATTCGTTTTTCTTAACTTTCCCCATTCACTTACTGATGTCTGTTACTTTGCTGATGTCCAGACTTTTTATTCTGTTCATTCTCGCTACTTTCAACTTTATGCAGTTTTCTTGGAATCATACTGGTCTATTGTTGGTTCCATTTTCTTTTGGCACCTTTTTTATAAGGTTTTTCATCTCATTCATTGTCTATTTTCTAAATATTTTTCCACTCATTTGTTTAAATATAATTATGCAGGTAATTTTTTAACATCTTGCAGAAAGATTGATATTTCGTGGCTTGCGATGTTATTTGATGCTCTCTTGACTGCTGTATTACCCATTCCATTTCCAGGAATACTATGGTGGGATGGTATCAATGCTAATTTTATTTTCATTTGTTTATTTTCTGTTAGTTCTGAATATAGTTCTTACATAATTTGTACAATTTCGTTTTATTCTAGGTTGTTTTGAGTTGCTTCTATTGCTTTACTTAAATCACAATATATTATAAACTTATTGAATTGTTTTCGTGTAAGGGACAGTCTTAAATGACCAATGGACGACAATTCGATGTTATACACAAAGGAAAAAAGAAAGATTTGTTGTGAAAGCCACAAGATTTTGACATTTCTGTTCGTGTCGAAGTAACATATGTATAATTTTACCAGAAAAAAATGAACACTCTGCAGTTATCAGCATTTAAAATCCTAAAGCTTCTATTGGAAACCCCTGTACTTTAGATGCTTTTATATTGGATGACTCACCCCTGGGGTGGTGTAAAAAATGTATCGAGCGGCAGGGAACAGCGATACGCGTTTCTCTCATATTTACAAGTTAGATCCCGCTGGTATATTCTCACGATTTTGCGTGCCCGACATTCAAAGCGAGAAAGCGCACGTATTACGATCACGAAAATTCGTGATTCGCGTTAGGCGAAAGGAAAGCCGAAGAAACCAGTGAAAAAGGACGTAAAAGACCTTATGGAATTTCTGCTAGGATATTTCGATCACTCTGCACACTTTGTGAACCGTCATATATTTTAATCGTAATGTCCATAAATAATATAATTGTAAGAGGGATATTATTTACTTGTAGAACTGTTATCATAGTTGAAATTTTACGAATTATTTTATTCGTAATGTAAGGTATATTAACAGATTTGTTAAAGCCGAAAGACCATAGAAAACATACACAAGGTGTCATACGAAATCAGGCTGAACTTTACAAATAATTTTGTTTAAAAATATTATCATAAATTAAACTTCCTTTTTCTTGTTCGCATTACCTTCATACATTACAATCTTGTGAAAAATGTAAGAGAACCAAAATATTAAGGTCAAAAATATAATAATAAATTTAATTTTTGAAAAGATTGTGAATGTCTTTAAATGTTTGTATTCCAGTAAATGTTGCTCTAATAATTTCAAATTGTGAATAATTGTTTCTGTCAGATTTTTAAATTTTACGCATTCGTGTCTCAATAACGAAATTAAACAAGTAGCTGCATATCATAATAGAAAACACGTCGTCTGAGAATCGTGCACCAAGGAAAATCTATAAATTATTCTCTTAATATATGCACGCACGAGCACGAGCGGCTAACACCATCTACCAATAGATTCTTCGGCAGTGAATTATAGGTTACAACGCGTGGCAATTGGAATTCCTTTCGCAGATATGAAAAGCGTTTTATGTAGGCTAACACACTGGGCGCATTTTACCCGAAAACACGATAAATTTCCCTCGACACTTTCGAATGTACGCTTGAGCAAACCTTTTCACTGGCTACGAATTAAACTATCCTAGAATGGAAGTCATTCGATACGTATAATAGCGCGGTCAGGACATTAGAGGAATATCCGAGTAGTGAAATAAACCGTGAAAACTGTCTAATTATTGCCACGTTAAATGGTAATAAAAGGCAACCGTTTGCATCTCTCGCTTTTGATATAATTGAACCCTTTGGATAATAAACAAATAAGTACCCATCTAAATAAGCTATTCAAGTAAGCTATAAGTACCTACTTAGTAAACTGCTTAACTAAGTAAGTAGTTTAATTTGGTAAAAACGAAATTTCATAGGTGAGGGGGTGTAAAATTGTAGGGGTTAAAGTTCAGTTATGACACTTCATTATTTGACAATTTTTTATTAATTTGTATAACCACTATGGTTCTTTTGTCGTGGAAATGTGATCGTCTGACAAATATTTTTATGATTTTATATGTTATTATAGTATACTCATACTTTGGTCGGGTGAAATGACGTATTAATTCGAACAAGGACATTTTTATTGGGAGAGTCTTGTTGTAGGATTTTATGAAAAAATTAAATAAAAAATCTTACGTAATTGGAATCTTTACCAGAATATTACTAGAATACAAAAGATTTCGTTCGGTTTATGGTGACGGAGGTCTGTCTGCAGTTCGGGATGGTTACTAACTTGATGAGGACTTCTACAAACGCGGAATCATGAATTTTCCCAAAAGATGGGGAAAGATGATAGAAGAAAATGGGCAATATGTTACAGTCCATTATATCATATATAACATATGTATTACATTATATGTAATAGACAATCCAACGATTACTTTAATAAGGCGTGTTTTCATGACAGAGCGGTTTGGCGTGATTAGCTTCAAAGGTAATAAATCGGCGCAGCGTTGGTCGTGACTCGTCGCGTCGGGATTAAAACTGGCCGAAATAATAATCGTCCGAGGGTAACAAGTCGTGGAAAAAAGTGGATGGCATAAAGCGACCGGGAATGGACCGGAATCCGCCCTCGCCCGGGGCGCAATTTCTCCTAACCGATTCAGGTCGAAGCCTCGAGAGCAAAAGAAGAGGTGAGAGGAAGACAACGGGAGGGGGCAACCCGATGCCACTCGAGGAACGGAGACAGAGTGAAATAAGAAGGAAAAGAAAAAAGTGAACGGGCCAGAAGGGTGAGAAGAGGCCAACAGTGGCGAAGGGAAAGGCGAGAAAAAGGAAAAGAGACGAGCTAAAGCTGAGCGAAAAACGTCGAGCAGGAAACGTCGCACGAGCTTGATCATTTCTTTTGTTAGAGAAACGCGAAAGTACAAAGAAAATCGAAAGATAATTACTAGATATTAAATATCTTTTAAGTAGATTCGAATTTAATAAGAAAGGTTCAAACCCTTTACGAGTACTTGAAGAATTGATTCGCATACTCGCACTTACATGACATACAGTGGCATAAATACAACATTAATATACAGTGGCGGCCAACTACTTAAAATCGCTTGATGGTTTCGGTATAAAGTCGACTGACTTTATATCAAACTCATTTTCACATACAAAATTAATAATTAATACACACTTAGTATCAAATTAGGATTTCTTAAATTTATTTTATTTCTCACTCATAAATAACAGGCATTTTAAATCGTTAATAATACTTTATTAACATCTATGCTGAAAACTATTTAAGAGCGGACAAATTTTTTAAATCAGTGATAACAAAGTATCATAATATATTATTTACCATTGACACTACGTAAGCTGGCTCAGAATGTGAACTCGTTTTTGAGGTACGTGTGAAATTTGTTTAAGAACTGCAATCATTATTTAGATTATTATTCAATTTACTGTACATCAAACATTCTGAAAATTCATTTAGTTATATATCTGAATATATTTTTCACTGTATTATTTTTAGTAACGATTTCAAAAACTATTGCACGTTTAATTACAACTACAATTTTACACCCTTGCAGTAGAATATCAGAAACGTTAAGGTTCATCTAGGAAGAGATGCGGTATGTGAACAAGAAAAAGCGTAATATTCATTCGATTGAAGAGTAATATTTTCACCTGTTCATTCTGAAATATTTCATTACATGACTAAAATTGTAATTACGACTTAAGAGGGTAGATACTCATTTTTGTTTTTACAGGCAAATTATTTGACATAAACTTTTAAAATTTGGTACGTTCATTTATACGTATATAACACAAGATTTTCTAGAAATTTTAACTGTTCTATTCAATTAGTTTACAAGTTACGTACAATATTACATATCCACAAGAATGGACGTTAGACGTTCTTTTTTGTTTCAGACAAATGGGTCATGGTATCAGTCTCGGCATGTATTTTTCTTCAATATTATTTTCCATGACGATTTTCCCAGAATATTAATAATAAAATGTCACTAAAACAAATTTCTTTTACCTTTTAAGATATGTATTGCTAAATACAAAATCATGTATTATGATATTTATTATGGTTAATTTTTAATTCCTGAAGGAGCCTCTCCTTTTAGAAATGTTCACTAGACTGGATCCTCAACAGTCTTTATTAACAAAAGAGCATGGCAACGCGGTACCACGTCAACGGCTGCGAATGTGTCAGAATAAGAAATCAAAGAGCATGAAAATAAAGTTAGGAATAAGTAAAAAATTTGTTTTCATAAAGCGTCGAAGAAGAAAAGAAACATTCCTGAGGACGAAAAGAAATATAAAAGAAGTGGCGCGCGGCGAGGTAAAAAGGCACCAAGGAAGATGGACGAGTGCAGCAGGAAACACGAGAGAGACTCAGCGATGAAAAATGAAACAAACGGTGCCTGATTACGAGAAGAGCCCAGAGTGTGCCGATCGTGCGCACGCGTATATATGTATCTTCATTTCGCAATGATGCAAGGTATGGTTATCCGATATACGAGGCAATAGCAGCGCGTAAAATGCGCCCGGTCCGGGGCATGCAACGAAGATTTACAATGGCTTCGAATGCCTGCGATACCCCTTCTACTCTTCCCCCTTTAACTTTTTATTGCGTACATTTTTTCGGGGCTTCTTGTGGTTTCGAAACATTCATCACCTCGAGGAGCGTCTGTAAAACGTCTACGACGGCTGGTTTCAAAAGAAAATTACAGTAATCCCCGATTTCAAATGACAAATTTGTGTTGGACAATTCACTTGAATGAGGGGTGGGTAACGATTTTCGTTCCAAGACAAGGTCACTGGAAATTGTTTGTTAATACTTCCGATATTAAGATGAAGGATATCTTCCATCGACCATCGTTCACTATCTTGTGTCTATCCTCATCCGCATCCTTATTCGCATCATAATCATTTGCGTACAACAAAGAAAGACTTTCTACTACAAAACTTAACCCTTTCCAGCCTGGCGTTCACAATCCAGAACACAAAATTTAAAAAGACTCATATATTACCGACACTTTCGTTTAGGGCGAATGTCCTTATTTGTGCACATGAAGAAAGGAAATCCTACACTATTAGAGTTTTTTTTTCTAAATTTTTGCCATACTCATTTTAGTCTAAATTAACCCTAAAAATTAAATTACATTAGTACGAGAAAAAAAAATTCAGATCTGAAAGGGTAACATCGAACATATATATAACTACAAAAACTAAACCCTAAATAATGCACGAATAACTTACTGAATGACGAATTAAAGCGCCACAATTATTTAATCCTAACGATTATTTGAAGTGCTAGCTTTTGAAGTAGACCATCACTTTTTTTAATATTTATTACAAGCTATTTAAAGTGTATGACGTTTTGACCAGAATTATGTACATAGTCAATTTCATATGTAAGATAATGGAACAGTTCTGAATTTTAAATACAAAACTACGTTCTATATAAAAGAATTTAAGTCTTATCTGTCATAATCTACAGTGCAAAAATAGTCGCATTTCAACACTGCATATAGAGAACAGCATATTTAAAAAAATAAAACACTTCATAGGAAAAAAAGTGAATTTTAAATACAAACCTACACTACAGATACATAAGAAATTTCTAATGTAAAACTACTCTTGATAAGGAAGAAATTAGACTAAATATGAAAAGCCACTACATATAAAAAAAAAATTTTTAATGTTAAACTGCTCTTCATCCAGTAGACCACTAATTTTTAAAATAAAAGTACACTTCAGAAAGAAGAAAACAAATTTTAAATATTAATTAAGTTAAAAGAAGTCTGAATAAAATTACCGACGACGAACATCGTAACCAACTGTGAACTGTCTTGACACTTTTAGAATTACTATCGTAAACGGTGCAAATTTCGTTTACAGTATCATTGGCACTAATGCCTTTTTTTATAACAATACAACATTACTTTTTTTTCCTTACATATTTAACGTCGCATCAACCTTTGGTTATTAGCGACTGCGTTTTATGCGGTTATCCATATTGTTAGATGTGTTGGTCCAGATATGTATATGCATCTTTAAGTAGCTGGATTATTTTGTATAAGTTTTCTTCAGTGCTCCATGCTGCCTTTAAACTAGTTGTTTGTGTCATGCAGCACTTCTTGTAGCAACTGTTTTCTTGGATTTTCCATACTTACAGACGTACGTAATGGCGTGAACAACTCTTTAATATGAATGAAATGGCTTTCACGATAGTTAAATGATGACTGAAAAGACTTCTAGACAATAAGATTGGTTATTTATGTAAACACTGTCAGACAAAACACCTGCGTGTATGTCGTGAAAGAAACTTTTGGTACAACTTAATACAACACGTACTGTGCCTTTATAACGAACAGCAAGAAACATTACAACATAGAAAAATCAAGTCGAATCCCGATCCTTTCGCGGATGGTATCAAATTAATCCTTCCAGTCCTTTAGCCAGCGCGTGACAGACACGTGGAGAACAAGAGGAACACGTAAAAGTTGATACCACGATTTCATAGCAGACGGCGGTCGAAATCGACTAAGGTAATCCTAGACAGTGCAAGGTGAGCATTACGTCTCCATCGGTTAAGCAACACTTCGTCTACTGTAATTTCAAGATCTCTAATCGTCTGTAGCCGTCTAGCACCGAGAAACATTAATCCTGTCGCGTATTAACGATCCCTCCCGATACCTACAATTTATTAAGACCTCCATCCACAATGTGAAAATAATATCGTAATCGTTTCATTTACTTTTTGTGAACGCTAAAAGATGTGCACAGATGGCGAGCGACGACTTCGACGAATTTGTCGTAATGCAATTTTAATGGAACGACATTGAGGAAAAACAGATTGACAGATTATTCAAGTGCTTCGGATTATTAATAAATTATCAAAATTATTTCCTTATATCTGACTATATAGAATTTTTTAAGAGCTTAGACTAGTAGTTACAGTTTATGTGATCTTCTTTCGCTATTGTTTCGATGTGTTCCATGATTTGAAGCTATGCTTACATTTTGTAAAACATTCTGTATAATATAAATAAATTTTAGTCTTATTATTGTTAATCAATTAAGTTGGTCCGTAATTATATTGAACTCTTAGGTTGACAACGAGTTGATCTGATTATCTCCTTTATTTATTAAATTAACTGTGGTATAAATAGTTAATGTTCAAGGTTTTGCATTTTAATTATATCATAAATATATGCTAAGACGTTTATTTTATGTTAAATAAATAAACTTAAATGAGTTTGTGCCTCTTACGAAATAAATATATTCAAATAAACATACACTATTTTAGAAAAGGAGTAAATTAATTATTATTTCTGTTGAATGTTCAATTATTATAATGAATAGAAACGGGCACCAATTTATTCGAATAATATAGAATAAATAAAAATTCGATATTCACAAAATTGATTTTACTGAGTTATCATGGAATATTTATAATTATTTAATAAAAATATAAATTACGGAAATAACAAAGAAATAATAAATTATATAAATGAAGTCATGATTTGAAATCATTTTTTAATATTCTGATTTTAATATAGAAGTTAGTTATTTTTTATTAATTATTTAACATTTTCATCTGGATAAGAAAGCGAAGCTTAAGTGAAAGAAATTCGTCGAATACTCAATCTTTTTATGTTATCAAACGTTTATGCTTTTGACGTTAGGGCACTGCCTAAGGGTTGCGATTAAAAGCTCGTTCGCACTCGAGAAGCCGTTGAAATACGATTTACTAACACACGTTGATCTTCGCGGACCAGATTTATGATACCATTATCGTACGCATGACCATAACTTTCATGTTCATATGCATACAAGACGTTAGATAAACTTGTGAACCGTGCGTCTGTAAATTTAATTGATTCATGAAATCAAATGTTTATAGCCTTCGATATCTATTGAGCTATCACTACTACGGCGATACAAATGTTTACCGTCAATTTTGACCTCAAGCTAGTGAAATTATAGTAATTCTGTGTTTTGACGTGTCCTTCAGTCGAAAACATGTACTTGCTTCAAAAGAGATAGTAGAGTAATTGATTTGTTCACACAGTAGAAACCCATATATGTATTATAATATCAAATACTAGAGCTTCTTTTGAAAGTTTATGTATGTCCTCCAAAGTTTATATACTCCATGTCTAATAAACGTGAAATCTTTTAATATTTTAACGAATATTGTCTTATGTGTGTTTACTATGATTTCCAAGAGGCACGAGAGTGATCACCGATCAACGTTCGAGATTTACTGTATGATCTTACTCTCTCGCTTTTTTTCTCTTTCTCTTTCTCTGTTTCACTTTACTTTCTTCTTTCCCCGCGAAACGCGCAAAATGAAATTACGAGGCGTTCGTACGAAATTGATCATAGGATTTCATCAACGTAGCTTTCCAGCTCGTGTTCAACCACCTAGAAAAATGCTTACCCGCAAGTATGTATTGCACGATTCTATTCACGATGGATCCGTGATCCGTGTGATCGAGATCAATAACCTCGTTGACGGACGATTTGTTACAGATATCCAGACGAGACGCGTGAGAGGCAGTACCTCACCTTGGATTCTCTGGTCGAACGTGTTTCGACATTCTTTTCTGCTATATCACATTTTTTATTTAATTATAAAGTTAATTTTCGTAGTGAAAGACAACTGATTCCATTTAATAAATAATAACACCTATAAATTATAATTGAGGATGTCGTTTGGAACCTTACAACGAACAGAAAATTACGATTTCTCAATGATTTATTTTTCTGTAATATGAAATAACCAGGTCGAGGTGAGAATTGGTAGGTATATAACTCTTTGAATACAGTAAAATATAATACATGTACTTTGATTTATTCGAATAACCTTTTACAGGGGAAGGACTGCAGAACAGGCATACAAATGAAAGAAAGAATTGTATGGAGGCATCGTCTGAAATGTTAGGTAAGTACGCCATCCGAAAGTCCTGGATATCAACCAATTATAAATCGCTTAATTAAAGGCGCGTGAGCCACTCTAGAATAAAATTCAAAGTCCTGGGTATCCCGGAGTCAGAATCTGAATCTATTAAGAATCTATTAAGAAGTTCATTACGACAGGGTTCTATGACATTATTTATATATTCAGAAACGGACAAGTTGACCGAATACGGAATGTTTTAAAAACTTCGAAAAAAATGAGAAAATTTAAAAGATGTAAATTTTTAAGTATGTAATGATTGTTGGTTGCCAGTTGTTCTTATCGCTCCATTTGAATATTTCTGTATGATCGAAAGTCTTTTTCGTGAAATCCTGCACCAACACGAGACGACTCCTTTCACCCGGATCCTTCCTGGAGAATGCTATCGTTGAAACGAGAAGGAAATGTAAGGCAGAAAGAAGAGCGCAAACAAACATGTGCAGAAATACCTCTATCTGGTCAAAAGAAATTGTAAGGTTGAAATTGAGATCTGCTTCGTGCACTAAGTTTGAAGGTTAATATCAAATAAAAAGAAATAATGTATGCCATATGTGACAAAGTGTGTTAAAGCATCAGGTAAAGAATAATAAAATAATCAGGATTTAATGGTTCTGACTCTAAAAAGTTTTAAACTCGCGATTTTTATGGTTACGCCGTGACTTATCAAGTTTATCAGCGTACGTCCTTGAATGTTTACGATTCGCTTGAATCGTAAAATAAATACAAAAATCTTTATACAGTTGCATTATGATCGTTACAAATGATGTACTTAAAATTAACTTTTACCACTCTAATTAAATCTTCAAGGTTAAAAATAAATTTTGTACTTAAGTATAAATATAAAGTTAATAAAAAAACTATTCTATTCGTTTTGATATAATATAGTGCATCTTAGATTAGTAGGAAGGATTTTGTTAAAATTACTTCTAAACGATACATTAATACATGAATCTTACATTAGGTATACTTACATTATCAAAATTAGGATTTCTCAATGGATAAATTCTAATTTTTTCTTGTACTTTATATTCTTCAGGATTACTTTATGTAGTAGTTGTATGATATAGTGAAACTTCAATTTATCACAGAGACAGATTTATTAATTTATTAATTTTGATGCATCCATCATATTTCTTACACATGTAGTTTACAAAGTAATATGATTTTCATTTTTATTTTTATTTTGTAAATTACATTTGAAAATAACTAGTATATCATGGTGGAAAACGTTAGTGTGATATGATAATAACTGTCAAAATCTTACAGAAGAGATTGTTAATCAATTTTAGTTTTACATTTAATGTTTTCTATAGTTCTTTATAAATTTCATATTTACATTTACATGTGATCACTCTTGAATGTTGCAATAGAATGTGTGAACTAAAAAAATTCTTCGATCTCAATTCAAATTACATAATGTCAACCTTTCTTTTACTAATGTAATTCTCCTATTATTCTTGTATAATATTCTCTTACTGCACATGTAATAGAAGTATTAAATCACACATGAATTAAATAATTTTTCTTCAAATCAGAAGATCGTTGAATTATTTTATTGATAGGAAAGAATCATATAAGAAGATGACAACTTCCAACAAAGTTAATATTTTTTTAATATGTGTACACATATCCCTAATGTATAATTTATTTAAACAATATTATAAATATTACAAATACAGCACTTTCGTTTAGAATGATTTCACTTCGAAAGTTTGCAACGTTCATTCACTTCGAGTACGACACTCGTTAGCTGCGCTCCAACTTCAGAAGGACTTCGCGAAGACGAAGAGCAAGATGCTGTTAAAGGTAATGTTTCGGTAAAGGTAAAATGCTCCACGCGACAACGATTTATCGATGTACGGGAACGCGGATGTTTCTTACAGTGGAATACGCCTTCGTTTTCAAGTATAGACACGTTTAATAAAATGGAGGCAATAGAGATTCCATAGGGAGCAGTTCCATTCTTGCAAGTAAGTTGTTCCGATCCGGTTTACACTGCGTGCTTATCGTCACTCGAGAACCAGACGTTTATGACGCTTGACAGGGGTTTTACTTTCCATTTTACTTTCTTCTTGACTCTTTAGTGCCACTGCTTCAACATTTTCGTACGAATTAACGTACAAACGAATTACTGGAGTAATATGTTAGGAAAACGTCAGAGCTGTATCAATATTGATCACTATCGATTGACGTGTCATTTTTTTAATTGGTGAATGCTTTCGTATATCTTTACGCTTACTGTCACGTCCGGTATTTTAATGGTTATATTATCTTGATAAATTAACAACAATTTTTTGTGTCCATGAAAAGATAGTTTGGAGCTTTGAAGATAATGTGAAAGGACACATTTGGACCATAGTGTCATTGGTAACTAGATTGCAGATTCTTATGCGAATTCATAATTCTATAGATAGAGATAGAGAAATGAAATTTAAATGAAAGCACCTGTCTCTTATCTTCTAAACAGTGTAATATATAATTTATTATTATTATTATTATTGCTATTAATACATTTTCTGATATTTTCAGTTGCCATAAATACATAAGCTTCTACAGTCTGGTAGTAACTCAACAAAAATTGATAGAATCTTGATTAAATTTACCACAAAAAACAAATATACATGTCGAATTGAGTAACCTTCTCCTTTTCGAAGTCGGTTAAAAATGTTTTAAATTACATTCTTTACATCTTGGAGTGCCATTTTTTAAATTACTAGTAAAAAACGTATTGTACCATTAAAATAAACAAATTATCTCACGTTGGTATCTCCTGCACAAATCCACCTAGAAGAAACTATCGACATTATGTCTCCCTTGAAACCAACCAAAGTTAGTTTATGTTGAAATTTCTTCTATTGCAAAATCCTATTACGTAACCGCGTAGAAACTATAAATAGGTAAGGATTACAATAAACCAAAGCTGACGCAATGGCGCAATTATTTTCCAAAAGGGCGCGACGCCTACCCACAAGTCTCTCAGCATTTCATTTCCCTACTTGGGTCACAATCGTTAAAATCACCCTGCACATCGAAGCTTCTATCTTTCGATCATCGCGAATTAACATATCAAAGTCGTTAATATTGACGAGCATAACATAATATTAGTTTTATTGTCAGGCTCGGAGAGAGAATATTCTAGTCGACTCGTCGAACAATGTTTCCATGCATTCCACAGAATGCATTATCAACTTGGATCCCGTGCCATTCGACCGATTGCGTTTCATCCTACGCCTTCGGACTATTAAACGATTGATCCATCAATCCTCGGAGACATTTAAAAGTGCGGTATCGATCAGACATTATCAGCCGGAACGCCAGTCACACGCCGCTAAAATTCTTGCCTCGACGCAAAGGTTGAGGGTAGTGCACGTTCATTCAAGGAACACAACGGCTTCTCAAGGAAAAGGTTAAACGTACCTAAAAATGCCAAATTGCGCGAAATCCTTTATTAACGCCTGTTCGCCTAGCGCCATGCTCGCCGGCGTAATTTATTTCTAAAACGACACGGGGCGTTATTTATAATTTTATTTAATCGGCCGATCGGGGCGTCGATTTAAACGCGTTGCAAAACTGCCGCGGCGTGAAACGTATAACTTCCTTTCCTTGCACAGGATTATGCTAATGCGATAACTAGCGATCACGGATCGAGAGGGAAGGATCGTTACTTACAATCGTAATACGCAACTTTGTCACTGCTTACTTATTTATTTCTCCCGTTCGCCGGTAGGTATCCTTTGGTACGCGGCGAGATGACGTTAATGTTCATTGTTACCCGCGACAATGTTCCTCGACCAGTTGCTTTATAGAGCTAGTATTCATCGTAGTTCTTACTATTTCAAAGTTTAAATTCGAATGACGCCTATCTCACTTATTTAATAACTGTAGAATAAGTTCCTCGTCACTGCTCTGAATACTTTGATGTATTCATCTCTTCGATAAGCTGCACACTTGCCAGTTAGCCTGTTGCTTAGTTCAGTCTCTAAGCGCTTAAAATCAGATATCCTCTATGGCATTTAGTCTTGATAGCTGTTAGAAGTCTGTCAAGACTGCTCACTTTTGAAATGGTCTTCTACTCCAAGTTATAACAGAAAACTATTGCTAAAGTACATAAATTGAGTACAAATCAATGTTCACTTTCCCTGTCCAAGTTTCAATGAATCGACAAATCAATTACTGTTTGTTTATTTTCCAGAGCATTGATTCTAATTCTCAACATCATGATAATGTTTCATAGAGGTGGTTAATATTAGACTGACAGAATTGATATTCTACTATTCTGATAGATATTTAAGTTTGAATTTCGAGCATAGCAATGTTTTCAAAGATACTCGAGAAAATCTCAATACATACCCTGCAGTTTTAAGTGTTTTATGATACGTCATATTGGAAATCTCTGTCATCGACTTATGAAGGATGTTAATATTATATGGAAACACTTTTCACGAGTTATTACGAGTAAATGTAGCGATTTAACACTTATCAATTCTCAGAAATGGCTTATAATGGCGATTTCATGAGAGAAATCTAATCATAGTAAGCAGTCATAGTAAGCAGAGATTTAACTGTTCAGTTACTAAATTGGTTAGTTGCCTGGTTGTCCAATACAAATACTTTCATACTTCGGTTATTCAATTGTTTACTTGATCAGTGGTTCAATTATTCATTTGTGAAATCCATACTGAATATTTTGATATTTTAGTTGTTTAGCTAATCATTTAGTTGTTTAGTTGATCTGTTAATACGTCGTTCAGGCGTTTAATTTAGTTGTTCACCTGTCCAGCTGCCAAGATCAGTAGATTCTTTGATACTTCAGCTGCTAAGTTCTTTAGTTGCTCAGTCGTTTCGTTGTCCAGTCATTTAGACGTGCAGTCGTCACGTCTTTGCTGAATATTCTTACATTTCAGTTACTGAATTATTCAGTTACTTGTAATACCTGTCCAGTTGTCAAGTACCCCGTGCAAATATCCTCTTATACATCAATTATTCAGTTACTCGGCTGTACAATTGTTTAGGTGGGCCCGATCAGGTTCCCCCAGCTGCTCCCTATTCCATACTCTCCATTCCCTCGAGCGTGTTTGAATCATCACCAGATAATCAGAAATTGTCCGAGCCTTACAAAACCCCATCGAGGCGTCACGTAGAGAGCAAACTACAAATGGAAATCATGGTGCGCGGTATTTGCGACGGCTTCGATCCTCGAATTTGAAAGTAGCGTTGCAGTTCGCGCATTAATCATCGGAAAGAAAGTTGCTAAGTTGTGCTGGGTGTGCTTGGAACAAGGCAGAAACGATGCTCACCATTAGACTACGGTGCCCGTTTGAAGCGGCGAAATGCGCGAGGCGAAAACAGATCTGAATTGATAATATCGAATACTTTCCGCTCTACGCGGCTGATTCGCCGAAGAACGCGCGTTGCGTTTGACATTTGTCTGGCATTTCGAAAGCACGCTAGCCCCGTCCGTGTCGTTCGTGACAAATCATAATGTCGAGCGTCCGCTGACTATTCGAATGACGATGAAAAACGATGCGCGCACGGGAGTACTGTTTTCCATGCTGGTACAGGAAAAAAAAAGAAAAATACGGCCGCTATTGTTCTTGTTCTGCGAGGGGGCGCCGACGGTGCTTGACGTCTTACACCATTGGGAAGCAGTCGTGGAACTTGAACGCAAGTAGCGATACGGCGATGCTGCCCGATAACGCGGCGTCCGCTAACGAGCAGATGATGAATGGATGCGTGTTCCGTCGTGGATGGGAGAGAAACTTGGCGCAAGAATGGGATGCAGATGGGTATCAGCGAGGATTTTGTTTCAGGTCTGTCTGCGCAAATATCAGAAATCGGGATGATCGAGAATAATAGAAGGGTTGCTTAACCCATTGACTGCGAAGGGGACATATCCGCCTTCGAAAATTAGATTCAAAGAAATTTTTCAAAAATATTGACTTATAGGGAATGATAAAACAAGAAACTCTTATATTGTTGAAATGAGACAATCTGAATTTAATATTGGCGGTAATTGCTATTGAAATTAGTGCCCGGTAGGTGAGAGCATTACTGTATATGATATATTTAGGTGCGTAAGAAATAAAAAAGTTAGAATCGGAGAATAGATAGATAGAGAAACTTCAATGGGAACACCCCATTCTCAACGTTGTATTCCTCCCATAAGTCGAAGAGGACTCACTTAAAACACGCAGCCCAAAGGGAACTGAAAAATTCTACGTCCATGTCGTTGTTCCTGCATAACGCTAAAAGTAGTTTGTGACTCATTGATAAACAAACCAATGGAGAACCAATATTTGCCATGAAAAAAAAAGTTTCCCGTTGAAGATTTTGAAATAATTCCCACCCCCAACCCCCTGAATTGAGAGTGGAGGGTCAATTATGATGTTATTGAATACCATTTTTAAAAATATCAAATACGTCTAGTTTTATTTTTCTGATCTGAGGTGTATTTCTCAAGACATCCTCAATTTTCAACAATTTTTTACCCATTTTGATTTTTGCTGATTACAGCACCATCTGTAAACTAAAGTGCAAAAATTCGTAGATCAAATTGGAGAGTACTCTCTTCTGAAGAATTGAAATCTATAATAAAAATTGGAGGTTTCCATTTGTTTTTTATCTGCTCCCAACAAAGTTTCATATAAACGAGAATGTTCAGGTTCGAACGTGACTCTTGTTTGACGTTTTTATAAAAAATAGTTTACTTTATATGTGCACTTTGTGAATTTCTGAAAAACTTTTTCGAACATTTTTTTTATTAGGGAATATGATTTTGATTAATGTTTGATTATGATTAATGTTTCACGAATTATTTTCTCGACGGATCAACGAGCCTTCGAGTTGAGCGTCATGCGGTTGTGGTCGCCCTTCCCCTTCTCTATGTCGAGACGCACAAGCGAGCCGCGACCCTCGACCGACACAGGTATACGAGGGGTGCGGTCTCATTCTTCGACGATCCTTCAGTCGCTATGGATCTCGCGATTGCGCGTCCGCGCCTCGCGTCCCTCCTATTTGTAGTTTCCCTTAGTTATCGTAGTTTGGTTTTGCTTGTGGGTACCTTAGTTTGGTTTGGTTAGTTTTAAGGCATGTACCTAAGTTAGTCTTAAGGCATGCGTGTACGAGTGTCTGTTCTCTACCAAATAATTATTAATCATTTGTTCGATTCTTTTGTCTGTTCGTAGGTCCATATTGGACTCGCAACTTCGTTCTCCGTTTAATACGTTTTTATAGCATAATGTTAGTCACTTTTCACGGCAATTTGTGTATTTAAACTACAGATCAAACTACGACATACGTATTTTTTGAAATTTTATTTTCTTGCATTATAAAATTACCTTATTTGTAATGTACTTACATTCTGTGCGAAATGGAATCCTTAAACCCGTATAATCTAAGAATTGAAAAACTTGTATGTCGTTCCTAATAACACAAGTGTGGTATTTAATTCTTCAGTAATATATTTCGAGAATGTTTTCATATTTTTTACATTTTGGTTCCAATTCTATAAGTAAGCAACTGTTGTGAAGCAACCGTTGAACTTGGTTTGTTTGGAATATAAACGCGATCGTCTCCGAAAAAAAAAATAATTCGAAACTGTATTTTTTTATTTTTGTAATGAAGACATATTCTAAACATAATACCAGTAAACAATTTTGATAAGATTTAGACAATGTTTAAGAAATTAAAGCTCAAAGAGAATGTAACTCTACACAACTACATGTGTTGAAAAAGTTATGTAATTTCGGAGCGAAAAAGATATGAGATTCTTAAATATAGAAACAATTTCGTTAGTTTTCATTTAAATAAACAAAAATATGATATAAAAATAGTGATTGTTCTATTATCCGTAAATTCCCTGATCCATCCAACTTTTGTCTCCCAATTAGTACAAGTATGGGAGAATCTACTATAGTTAAATAACAATTCAGCTACGTTATTGTATTCGCAACTGTCGTGTCCAAAATAGGGACTGATATTTATCTCCCGCGTGAGCAATTGTAATAAGAACGAGATCAATCTATTTCGCTGTCAAGTAGACTAGCTTGAGTGGCGACGCAGGTATCCAATACGTTTCACTATCGTTGCGATTTCATAGTGTGCACTGTTATTTCGTTGAAATCGAGGCTCGATTTATTATCCAGGCATGAAGGAAGAAAAGCAATTTGAAATGACTATTTCAGCGAGTACAGGGCAACCGCGTATCGGTCTGCTTCAGTTTACAAGTCTGCCATCAGAAAAATCACCGTTAATCACATCCTTAAGCAAACCTTGTTATCATTATTGTCCGTCATTATCGTTACTCCAGGTCCCGCTGTTCCTTTTTTCTTTTCCTTCTTCCTTCGTAACGGTGATCGGTGCGTCTCCACGTGTGAACTCTGAATGAAGGTAAACCGTTCGTTCCCACAGTCCAATTAAACAAAAAGCTTTGCCGGTTACCAGCGATTGGCATCTGGTTCGTTGGTCGAGCTCCGTACATGTATGAAATATTTGTTCATTGGACGAATTACGTTTTTATCGAATATGACCAGGTGGTCGAGGGCTACGATACAGTCTTAGGCATGTTTCTTTTTGTTTAGAATAAAGCTTGTACTTTTGTAGCGTCGGAACTGAAGTTATTTCTTGAGTTCCGTGATTCAGATAATAAAATGCAAATAAACATGTTAGTAGATAAAAACAACAATATTTGGGGGTAAACCCCGCGGAAAAAAGACCTTGCGGCCAAAAACCTCATAAAATATATTTTAAATTAAAGAATACATGCATGCATGTGAGTGTGTAAAGTGTGCGTTTATGTATGTGTGCCAGAATGACTGCGTATGGCATAATCATTCTACGGATCATGCATGATCGCTATAATTCGGATGACGACGTTGAGTTTTCATCGGCAATACCGCTTAACGGTAGCGTTTATAATTTGGATAATTTTATGTTATGCGTTATTATTTTGTGCTAATTGCGTACCTTTAGTGTAACAAGATTGCAGATACAATGGAGACGATGCGTTGTGGAGGATGTTTTCCATACAATTGAACGAGAATCGGTTTCTTTTTGCAAATTTCATGTTAAACCATTTTTTTTTTTGTTTAACGCCGACAACACATCGTGGTCGGCGGCGTTAATTACTTCAGACATGCATAGTATTTGTCTGAGAAGTTTGGCAACGCCCGAACTAGTCGCGCGATATTCAAACACTTGGATCTGTTTCGATCCAACAACTTTCAACTAGAAATGAAATAAGGGTCCCGTTACTTTTTAACCGCTAAGTAACAACATTTTCTCATTTTCCATAAGTGCACATACCTTTTCGTTATGTTTAGCATGTGTTTGTTATGTTAATTTATATCATAAATGCAGAAAACCCATAGTCCTACTCGTTATTATTTGATTCTCCAGAAGATGACAACAAGTTTAACTCGAACATATTAGAGCCTATAATCTTGCAATTGTGGTACAATATGAATTTAATATAATTAGAAACAACGAGGTGCTCGTAATAATAAGATAATGTGCGAATAAAATATAAAATATATTGTATTCACCGTTAAATTAGGTCGATAAATAATGTATAGTATGCCTAAAATAAAAAAGAGTGGGCATACAGTAGTTCAAAAAATTAATGATACCTAGAAGTAGTGTTGCCAGAGATAGAGAAATTGGAAAATTTCTCCACAACATTTGATTACTTCCACTGTAATTATTTCGAGTGGATATTGAATGATCCGGCATATTTTATACGTATAAACATCCGCAATCTAATAATCACCAAGGGCTCCTTGCCCTGTCTTGTACATTCTAAACCAGAGGCATGCTTGCCGAATAACGCCGCAGTTCGCTCCAAAATGAATTTTTCGCTACGAACGCGCTTTGACCAGGAAAAAAAATCTCTTAGCAACACGTGGACCGTTCTCCGTTCTCTACCACATTTTCGTTTGCTTCCGCAGGTCTTTGTATCCTGATTTGCGTGACCTTTCGCGAGCTAAGCAAGCCTGGAACCAGGGAAAGAAAAACAGTGCCCACGTTCCGGAATAAATGATCCAATTAACCTGCCTGTCGGTGATAAGTGAAATATTCGAAAGAGTGGGAGAGGAAAAGAAGTTAACCGTTCGATAGTCGGGCAACATTTTACCTTCAGCTAGGTGGAGTGGCAATAGTTTCCTTGGGTGATAGCGAAATTTGTTAAATGAGCGGCGTCCAACCGCGCCTTGAGTGCAACAGTGCGGCAAACGTGAATTATCGCTCGCATGAACGGTTGGATCTAGCGTTGGTCGCGGAAAAGAAGAACGTAATGTGCCTGGAGGGTGGTCATAAATCGTCGAGAGGTAGCGTAAACCCTAGTTAATTTATTGTGCCAGAAAATCTGTCGGAAAATGTCAGGAATACAGTTTGCCATCGGTGTGCACTAATATCAAGCATTACGTATCGTCGGTTGGCGGCTAAAATTACAGATTGCGCGCACGATAATGATGCGAAACGGATGATTGATAACGTGTAAAACTAACACCTGACAAAGAAAAAGGAAAAGAGCGAAGAGGTTCGGAAGGCAAGAAATTGCTGTATATATTATAGCCGATCTGCGTCAAGTGCGACTCGTGTTCAGGCAGCATAAGTATGAGCTTAAGGGGGGAATTACTTTTTATCGGTCCGAAGAATTACAGTACAATCCTTGAAGAACAATTACTCTTTCCTTCTAGCTACAAGTGTTTTCGAAACTCCAATTTCGCACGGATACTCCGAAGTAAAATAAAATAATTATATTTGGAGAGTATTTTAAAACAATTTCCTAAAACAAATGAATCCATTGTATATGTATATTTAAATTCATACTTGATGTTTGCACTGAACTAAAGTAACGAATAAATATACTTATAGTATTGTGAAAATATATTTCGTACTATACTGCAATAAATTTCTTTCTTTTTTTTGTTTGTTTTGGATAGTATTAAGAAATCCGTAATAGCAGGCATGCAACATTCAGTAAAATCTTTTACTTCTAATAAATATCAATACTAGATTTAATAAACAATAGAAATACTCATTGACAACACAAATTATTCATACATAACATTACCCATTCATGATTTAATTCATTCATAATTTAAACTAGGAATAACAATATCTTATATACTAAACACATAACATCACAATTTAAATTAAAATATGTGTAGTGTAAACGTGTAAACGATTTGCATTAAAGTTCGATGAAAAAAGTATATTTTTAAACTCCTTCAATACACACTACGCGTTTTCTAGTCCCTTATCTCTGTGAAAGTATGAAACAATACAATTACCTTATAACGTACTTTTGTGTTACTAATAATTATAACTAAGTTTAATATAAGAATTGTACATTATTTTTAATTTCCAATTCAGTATTGCCACAATAGGTGTAATATTTTATCAAACATTTTGTGATCACCTTGTATATCTCTGAGAGAACAAGATGGTGTTCGCCTACAAAATTGCAACTTTTAGCATGTAGAAAGGGAAATTCAGGTTAATAAATCACTGGAACGCGTGGAAAAGTGTATAGAAACAGAAAATGATCCCGAAAGTAACGGCATAGCGAACGCATACATCAGACTGTCAGCTGGAACAGCCGATGGCGTATAAAGATTGCGCAACCGTTCTGTTAGCAGAAGCGATTACGAGCACAAGCGCCTGAGTGCTCCTCGCGAAACATCTCAAAGTGGGAACATTCTTCTTACCTCTTTTTGTCTTCGACCATGTCAGAGACACACGTAGCCACGGTGAAATTGCAGTTAGACGTCACGTTAACCAACGGCTGGTGAAGTTTCAATCGCCAATAATTCCTGCCCGAGCATCGCGCGTGCAGAATGAACTTCGCGCGTGTCGCGGAACGGTTAAACGATTTTAATTCCTTCCTCGTCTTCCATCGTAGCAGTTATCACATAACAGTGTTAAGAAAGGGTTTTCTAAAAGGGTCATTAGGATCTCATTTTTTAAAAACAATATATGATTGTCAGCGTATCCGTGGTGAATACTTCAGAGGGCTATTCTTTTACGTTTACTATTTTCAAGGTAATTTAACTCTTAAACAGGGTTGCAAGAATTTAATTACTGTTAAAATTAATTTTCGTCTTAAATGTACAATTAATTAGAAACAATGTAATTAAACATTATTTAATTAAAATTGAATTAAGCAGAATTAATCGAAAGTCGTTTAATTGACCATTGATTTGAGCGAATTTAATCGAAGATACTTAATTGACGATTGATTTGAGCAAATTTAATCGAAGATATTTAATTGAAAATTACTTTAAGCAAAATTAATTCAAGCTACTTAATTGGCGATTTGTTAAAAGACATTTATATAAAATTTAATTAATTGTATAAGTAACACATATAAGGTTATTAGATGGATGCCAGATATATCCGGCGCTCGTACAGAAAGGGTTATACCGGTAATGCCAAATTAACTGAACTGCTTTATGTTTTTAGTATATTACTTTAACTTATACCTATGGTATATATTTGTTTTATTTTGTCGTCATTGAATAAGAATAAATATTTGTTCTTATTTACGTTATAAATTACTTATTCATAGAATTACCTCAACAAATACATTATTATATATACAAGCAACTCATTGTGATGAGGTTAATAGTATTTAGTATATTGCATTTATCGCTACAAAGTGGTTTATTTATATGTTTATTTATATGTGTTACTTATACAATTAATTAAATCTTATACAAATGTCTTTTAACATTGAAGATATAAACAAATCGTCAATTAAATAACTTGAATTAATTCTGCTTAAAGTAATCGTGAATTAAATGCCTTTGAATTTATTCTGCTTAAATCAATCGCCAATGAAATATCTTCGATTAAATTCGCTCACATCAATCGTCAATTAAACGACTTTCGATTAACTCTGCTTAATTCAATTTTAATTAAATAATTTTTAATTACATTTACTCAAAATATTTATTAATTAAGTTGATTAAATTAAATTTGTTTAAATCAATTATTTAATTAAAAATTTGTAATTGATTATTATTCAATCGCTGCTCTTAACTGATATTTTTGGAACAAGAAATAGATCTTCTTTTATATTCTAGTTCCTTAAGGTCTTTACTGGCACGTACATGTACGTTTAGTTTCTGACATCTTTTGTACAGGAGTGAGGCATTTAAAACAGGTCATCTGAATAATTCGCTTACTTTTAGCGATAGAAAAAAAGTGTCGAACAAGAGTTGCTTGATTTCGAGAAGCACGTAACGCGGTGTCAATAGCTTTGTCATCGGTGGAAGCGTACGGGAGATATGAAGGTCGGCTCTGTTTTTTTTTTTTTTTTTTATAATAGAATGATATAGTTTCCTATACACATTCTAATAAATCGTTTCAAGACAAATACAATGACCTATAGTTGAAAGTCATTCAAGCTTACACAGGCTGACTGTAATGGAAAATAATTTGTTTTAAGGCACTCGTCACACTATTTCATATCTTCGCTGCTTTGATACACAGCATCTGTAATCATTCAAGCGTACCACTAAAGGTAAATAAACATTGAATCATGCATAACACAAACCGTGCTTACTAACTAGTCTGAATTTATAAAAAAAATCATGAACATTGTACCGAAACTGGTAAGTATCGCTTTAATTTCTCATTTTTTATTTGGTTTCTTGTAAATTATACTTGGTATCATAATATACTAATTTTGTACTTAGTGTTACTATACTATGATTATTACGGTATCTTTCATTAATTTATATTTTTGAATGGTAAAACTAGATAATATTTCACAATTTCACTTTCACAGTTTAGTTATTTTTCTAATAAATTAATTCCAAATTGCAAATACTTTGTACATTAATATATTTTTAGTTCTATTTATTTATTTTAAAACATTATGGTATTGAACATTATTTAACGTAAACAATATATCTATGCTTAATAACTTCCTATATAGGTACTTTGTTACGTAAGTAAATTTCCTAACAATTTCCACTGATACACATTTTATTGTTTATTTACGATGCACACATTCAGTTTTACATTTAAGCGATTTTAATTTCTTCTTTGCGCTCAGCGTTCACCGAAACTAGGCGTTCCAGAAGACTTGACGCGGCTTTCGTGATCGATTCAGAAGCCGCGATCACGATCAACTTTTTGCACACGAAACCGAATAACGTAGGCGCATTTTTGCAGAGAAATCAAATTCCTTCCGTTCTTTTAGATTTATGATAGTTACCGCGAAAGAGGTAATTTGTTCAATAGGAATTCGTAAATAATAAAAGCGTTTGTCTCTTTCATTCGATAGATGTTTTTTCTTCTGCAATAGTATACCAAATCATTATAACACAGTAAATTAATTAAAACGTATTGCCTTCGATAACCATCGGAACTTCTTCCGACAAATCATTATTTATCTTAAATTTCACAATATTCTCCTACCGAAACTTAATCAATGACAGAATTTATGTATTTTAATTTTTCAGACGTGGGAACAACTTCGATAAATGACTTAAGAGTTAAACAACACCACATAACATTAGAACAGAGGACCTTAGACAATTGAATAAACCTGTAGGCAATTTTGTTGGATTTGGAAATTGTGTAACATGTTATTAATCAAAATCATGCTGTTGATTACTTATGAGATATTAAGACTCTTAAGAAAACAGTAGATAGTTTGTTTCAAGCATATAAGTAATCTAGACAAATGTTTTGACCTCTATGTTCGAGTGCTCTTCGATAGGTTGCAAAATACGTACATCAATCTAAAAGTATAAATACGAATAGTAAAAGAAAAAATTATTGATTCGATAAATCAGACAAAACGAAAAATAACGATATTATTAATCAAATATAAATATTCCTAAAATTTTCACATTGTAATTAAATAGTTAAATAAATCAGACAAGCAACAAAGTTATATTTCGATTAATTATTTATCATTCTTCAATATATTCTATTGGATTATTAATTTATTTAATATACTCCAAAAATGCAAATATATTGCCACAACATAATTGGATAATTCAATAAATTAAATAAGGAAAGAAGAAAAAAAGTGTCTTATAGGCCACCTTAATAACAGGGTTTGAATGATAATCAATTACAATTTTTTAATTAATGAATTGATTTAAACAAATTTAATTCATTTAACTTAATTAATAAATATTTTGAATAATTATTTAATTAAAATTGAATTAAGCAGAGTTAATCGAAAGTTGTTTAATTGGCGATTGATTTAAACAGAATAAATTCAAAGGCATTTAATTCACGATTACTTTAAGCAGAATTAATTCAAGTTATTTAATTGACGATTTGTTTATATCTTCAATGTTAAAAGACATTTGTATAAGATTTAATTAATTGTATAAGTAACACATATAAATAAACATATATATAAATCACTTTGTAGCGATAAATGCAATATACTAAATACTATTAACCTCATCACAATGAGTTGCTTGTATATATAATAATGTATTTGTTGAGGTAATTCTATGAATAAGTAATTTATAACGTAAATAAGAACAAATATTTATTCTTATTCAATGACGACAAAATAAAACAAATATATACCATAGGTATAAGTTAAAGTAATATACTAAAAACATAAAGCAGTTCAGTTAATTTGGCATTACCGGTATAACCCTTTCTGTACGAGCGCCGGATATATCTGGCATCCATCTAATAACCTTATATGTGTTACTTATACAATTAATTAAATTTTATATAAATGTCTTTTAACAAATCGCCAATTAAGTAGCTTGAATTAATTTTGCTTAAAGTAATTTTCAATTAAATATCTTCGATTAAATTTGTTCAAATCAATCGTCAATTAAGTATCTTCGATTAAATTCGCTCAAATCAATGGTCAATTAAACGACTTTCAATTAATTCTGCCTAATTCAATTTTAATTAAATAATTTTTAATTGAATTGTTTGTAATTAATTGTCAATTAAAGACGGAAATTAATTTTAAAAGTAACTAATTACTCGCAACCCTGCTTAATAATACCTTCGATAAACACAATCCTAACAGATTCAACCACAGGCACAGCTAACAACAGAAGAAGAAGATACAGGTTGAGTAATCTTCGATACTCTGTCCGAGTGCCAAGTTTCATCAGAATCAGTGATAGCCAATTGTGACGATGTTCCTTGTAAGAATCTTCTTTATTTTCCGACAACATCGACGCAACGATTCACGCCGCGTCCTCAGCGGGCTTAATATAGGTTTGTAGGCGCTTATTGAACACCCAGAGTTGACACCGCTCGGCTGCGGCGATGTTAAACGATCCGCGGTGCAATTACATGCTGGTGTAATCACCGTGCCCGCTCGATGCTGACTCACAATCAGCCTGCCCTCTGAGCCTTACGTATCTCTTTGCCATTTAATCCTGGACGCGGTAATTTCACAGTTGCACGAGATCAAGTCTCCGTGCTAGCTCCGAGCGCGCGCTCGCTTCTTGGCGCTCACCGCTCGGAAATACTCGATTGCAGGATTCAAGAGGCATCTTTAGAGAAACACATCGGATCGTGTAGTCGTTTAAACTGAATTAGTCATGCACACGCGAAACAATCTGTTCCTACATATGTAAATTTCATATTGGAGAGACAATAAGAATTTGTCGAATACGTGTTCGAGTTGAAAGCGACATCGACAGTTTGCATTGAAACGCAACTCGAAAGACTGCCTGCGATTGTTCGAGCTGGATATCCAAATGTTACGATAGATTTACAGAGGAATTCTGATAATCCCGTGTTCCTTATAATTCGGCATGCATAGTTCGACCGTACTCGTGTTTATCAAGTGAAAACATTTTACATTTGGCAATCGTTGTCAGTTATATTTTGGAAATTAATATCATTTGTATGTTATTTGCAAGTTCTTTATTGTGTATATTTTATCTTATGCATTAATGCATTTTATCTTTGTTAATAAATTGAATTACTATATTAATTGTGACGGTTTTTTTTTTTCTAAATTGCCACCTGTATTTTAACAGCACTATATGTAAATGTAGTCCAATAATCTGGCACTGAAGTCCTGAGCATGACGGATTATCGGAATTCTACTGTATGTGGTAAGTATTTGTTAGTATAATTTAAGACTACTTTTTATTTTTGACTTCAATAGAATTATACTCGACCTTTTGATTGATTTTTAGAATAATAATACTTTTCCAAAGAGTGGCGCTACTTTTTAAGATCTACTAATTTTGACATCATGTACAGAGTTTTAACTTTTATCAACAGTCAAAGTCTGTGCTTTGATATGATCTTTTTCACTTACCATCGGTAATATACAAATAAAGTTTCTTAGATAAAATAATATTTTGGAAAAAAAATTTAACCGACTTCGAAAAAGGTGCAGTGAAAAGTATGAAATAATTTCTATTTAAACTGCATTGTTATTCACCATCGTTTGATGAATTTGTTTAATTATTAAATACATCATATTAAATGCAATGCACCTTTTTCGGAGGCGATTATTCCAGAAACAGAAACTCACGACCAAACAGAGCGCGAATATACCGGAGGAGCGCCTGCGGAGCCTACGCTACCTCAGGCGTCCACGGTATATTCGCGCTCCGATTGGTCGGGGGTTTCTCTCAATATCTCCTTAACGAAGCCTCGAACAACATTTTCGCTATGAAAAAATTGTTTCAAATCACCCCCCGAAACACCTCATTCAAGGACATCCAACGTATTTGGGACACCCTGTATAGTTGCAAATGAGATTATCAGGAATGCTGGAAGGTTATACAAATACGGAATTAATCGGGATCGGAATCGGAATTAATTAATGAACCAAGAAAAAAAAATAGGAATTTTGCAATAACAATAGTTATAAACAATATGAAAAATTCATAAATTTTGGCAAATGTGATCATCGCGAAAACCTGTACGGCCGCAAAATGTAAGGGATTTCATCAATTTCAGGCCAAACATACGTGAAATAGTACGCTTTTTGCGATAAAAAGTGATATAAAGTGGTAAAAAACAAAATAAGGACAAATGTTTTGTTATGGGACCAAATGGCAAATGCTCTTCCAGATGCAAGAAGTTTCAATCTGATTGGTCTATCCGTCTCGGAGTAAGAAGCAAAACAAAATTTTTCTGTTTAAAAAAAAAAACGGGTAAAAAATGACAAATCACCAAATGTTTCTTTTACGCGATCAACTGGAAGAAATATTCGACAAGATGCAACAGGTTTCATTCCGATTGGTTTAGCCATCTCGGCGTAATCGGTGAACAGACAAAAAAAACATGTCGAATTGAGTAACCTCCTCCTTTTCGAAGTCGGTTCAAAAATACACCATTTTTGGATTAACTAGGAGTATTGGTCCATCTTTTCTATACTTGAAGACATTTTTATTGATATATGATTCTAGAACATTTGTTTGAATGAATATTATTATATTGGCTGAGACTAATAATTAAATGTTGGATCATGAACATTATTGTAGTGAATTTTTGCATAGACTGTATACACTGAAATGATACCTAAGGAAAAGCAGTGATATACTTATGATATACAAGATTTATATTTAGTGCAAGTTACTTTTTCCTTTCAAATATACAAGGTGTTCTGTAACTGATAGTACAAGCGAAAAGGGGGCGATTCTACATGAAAAAATAAGTCGAAAATATACAATATAAATTTTTCATGTGAGGCTTTGTTTTCGAGAAAATCGACTTCGAATTTTCGCTGGGTACGGGTGCACTTGATCATGTTCCGCTGATTAGTAGGAGTATATCAATAAAATCTATGTTAGGAGAATAATGTTTAACCTCTTAGCAGTTTTTTAATTTAAATGGTTAATCTCTACTAATTTGACGTAAATCTCATCATAATCTAAAATGTGAAAATATTTTTATAACCAAATATTACAAAATGTAACAATTTCTGATAATATAATAAATATTGAAGAAATCGATTGATCTTAGAAAGTAATGAGCAAACAGAATCCACAATTAAACCAAAAGTTTCTTCATTTTTCAGAGCATATAAGGAACATTCATCCAAGACATAATGTCTAGCACCTTGCTTAGTTAAACAATCACAGCACGCTTTCGGGTTGCATTTCAACGCAATTATCGCTTTCAACTTGAGCGTATAGATAATAAATTACCTTCTTCCGTGGTAATGGAATTTATTTCTTCTTGACCAGACATTTCTCCAGAGTAATTAAAAAATACCGTTGTCTCTGAATAGCAACATGTACTTTGAGAAACAGCTACTTTTCATTCCGTGTAAAGGTGGACATAAATATCAACAACAATTTCTACGACTTTTATTTCTGGATTCCTGAAATTTCTACGATATTTATATGTACTATTTACGAAACAGGAGTTACATACTTGTCAATGGATGTTTGGTTAAAATGAGCAAAATCTATTTATCCTGTGACGTTTATTAATCGCTAATTAAAACATGCGTGGCAGGATAGTTATGAACCGCTAATTCTTCGCGAAACTGAAGGCAGGCATTGATTCTCTACACGGAAACACTGCCATGAACAATGTAGCTAATCTAATTAGCACTCTAAAGTATTCTCCATTTCACCGTTTAACGGGAAATTCTTCTGATGTAGGAAAGCAACTTTGTGGTAATCCGTTGGTTCAAACCGCATATATTGAATGAATTGGTATGTAATGTTTTCGATATTAATCTTTTCTGATAATTACATTATGTGCCAAGCAATATTCTTTTATTACTGAAGGATTATTACTGTGAATAATTTTCTTCTCTGTAATCTGTTTTTAGGTTTTCCTTTCAATCACTCGATATATCTTTGATGTTTAGTGGAAA
This sequence comes from Hylaeus anthracinus, assembly GCF_026225885.1. Taxonomy (NCBI): domain Eukaryota; kingdom Metazoa; phylum Arthropoda; class Insecta; order Hymenoptera; family Colletidae; genus Hylaeus; species Hylaeus anthracinus. The sequence goes on along the minus strand of NW_026534337.1, from coordinate 3,161,822 downwards.
GGCTTATGTTAAAATGATATCTTTCTCTGGCGAAGTAAATAAATATTTAGAGCATAACACAATTTCTGTTACCTACGCACTAGAAATAAAACAAGTTTCTATAATTTAAAATTCACTAACTGAACTGAAGCTACAATTTTTTCAATATTTCCACAACTTACCTTGGAATTCTAAAGGTTTTAGATCTTTTCTATCAAGCATCCAAACATACTGTCGCAATTCTTGTAGAAAATTTTTCACACGACACTTTTTCTTTCCTGATATTCAATCTTATCGTTATCCAACATATATATATATTATTATTATTATATTATTATTATATATATATGTTGGATATAATATAATATAAAATATAATTCATTAAAAGAGTTATTAATTATTTGTCATGATTAGACTGCGGATGTTTATGCATTTATCGGAAATTTGAATGTGCAAGAACCTACAAAATGCAAACGATATGCAAGAATATAAAAAAGGTTGAAAGTAAAGTTGATATTATAATATTTACAGAATAAAATAAATTCCTATTTAGGTTTGATTTTTGTAGGCACGGTCGCGAAGATTTTATTTTGCATAAACATCCGCAGTCTAGTCATGATTTTTGATAAACTTGAATAATACAATTATAACACATAAAGGGAACTTCATAAGTCAAACTCATCAATACTTTAAACGCTTCATTCTCAATACTTAATTCATATAAATCTCATGTAACCTAATTTCGCAGAAAAATAGGAAGTATTCGTACAGTAACCAATTTAAAATAAAATTACTAAGACAAAAATAAGAGGTTAACGTTGAAAATAATAAACTTTAAGTTACGCAAATTCTACTCTAAAAATATGTAGGAATATTGGGTAATAATTTCTTTCCCCAAGAATTTATTAATAAAATAAATATATGAAGTTTTATTTTGAATTGGTTCCTGTACGAATACTTATTACATTGACTATATGTCTTTATCATGGAACATGACTAATTGGGATAAACAAATACATTCGTTAATTCCCAAAAACACACGATAAAACGCATAAACAATATACAAATGCATACACATTAAGCATACCTTACAATGTATATTTGTATTTTTAAATATATATGGGTTTAATCTTATCCTAACTGTTAAGTAATATATTCATTTTTGTATGATGCTTTATAATATTTTGTTGACCAGTTTGATTTCCTTCACCGACTTTAATGATAAATATATCATTAAGATATATTATCGGGCACACACAAGCACCTGAACATCTACTTCCATCATCACTCATGACTGAGCTTATCTCAAGTATTTCATAAGCGCACGTTGCAGTCACCTTTTGTGCATTTGGCTCAAGTGCTCAGAGATGTCTTCGTTCCGCGAGGTTGAAAGGAAAAGCAGTTCATCAGTCATCGCGAGGACGATCGAGTTCGGCTGTACAGCCTTCAGCTGTCTCCAATGAGTTGCATCTCAAAGCGTCAAGAGAAATTATCGACGGGCCGATCGACGGTTGCATAAGATTTTCTAAATGTTGCGATTCGAGCATTAGCCCGGGCTGGCCGATCGGGTGCAATCGGTCGTGAAGTCAGCGCGTTCCTAGACCGTTGCAGTAATAGTGTTACAATTTTGTAACTCGTTCGACCTTTTCCCACTTTCTCTCGATCGGCTCGCAACGGGTACAAGCAGAAAGGACAAACATGTCACTGACAGCTCGCGCTGCCAGGACACGTACGGCCTTGCCGAGGAAAGCTGACCACCGGCTCTACGGCTCTACCACGCCCTACTTTGGCATTCTCTGGCGAACGCGCGCGAGCACGCACCCACACGCGTCTGCACGATAGAGCAGAGATTCCCAAACGGTTTCAGTCAACCGAACGCTTCTCGTCTCATTAACTAGACGAAGAAAATCGAATTTAATTTTTAAAGATCTCTCAAGTGGAGTGAGAATTCGAAATGTTTTAAAAGAAAGCCTTTGTTAAGACTTTTTCTTTCACACGACGAGGCAGCGCACAGTGGTCCGGATGGTCGAAAATCTGGCCAAAATGCAATTTTTGAAGTTTTGAACACACTTTTTTTGATATTCTGCGTGTGTTGTATACATATGAGTGCATTAAATGCCGTATGAAATTTAAAAAAATAGTAATCGGTTACTGATATACAGAGGTTCAAAGTTGACGAAATTTCATGCTCCTTGATATCGTGAAAAGTGGCGCACGTTTACTGTGTCACAGAAAGTTTATCCTCAATAGATTCATATGTAAATCATTTTACCATAAAAGTAGATGTTATAAACATAAACTTTCCACAAGAACAAAGTAAAATATCTTTGGATTCACTATTGTAATTCCCTTCTCAATATGGTATAAATTTTAGTTATCTTTCGATGAATCGAAAGAAAAACAAAGATGATAGTCACCGAGTGACACGCTCTGTCAAGTTTCTTGATATAAAGTATTTCACAATTAGGAAAACTTGCGCAAATTTGCGCCATTTTAAGTTATTTAAATTTAAAGCCCATGCTTATAAGGAAAAGAAGACTGTTTACGCGGCATTAAAACAAACCTTATTATCCTTAATTTTAATTTAACATTAATTTATTATTGTTATTTCTGCCAATGTATTCTAACTATGTGGCCCTATAAACTTAGAAATCCTATTCTATAAAAAATTCATAATAATTTAATATTTTTAGTATGCATGTCGACCATATTGGATCTGTCATTTTGAATTTTGCAATTCTGATACTAGATTCGTAATTTAGGACCCAAATATCTCTTAAATACCAAGTTTCATGAAAATTTAATAACTTTGTAATACAGGATGAGTCCGAAGAAACAGAATACCTAAATATCTCCGTTACATTTCGTTGTACAAAAAAACTTCTTAGGACAAAGTTACACTATTTGATGGGTCACATGTAACGGTGTAAGGGAAAAAATTTTCAAGGCCTTTTTTAAAATAAAATTTCAAGGTCATCGATGTTTTTTTAAATGGAATAATATATTTTCGTTAACGTAATGTTGTAGCTGACAAAATAACGAATTCATCCATGTACTACAATATGACCTACAAATGACCTTCAACCCAGAAAAATGGAATAAATAAAATTCAACGTGTAAGATTCATTTGCTTTATTCCTGTTACGCAAAATATTCAAAATATTTTGAATATTCAAATTAATATTAACTTGAGCTGTTATACATTCAAATGTATCGCAATACACAACATAATAACAGATTCGGTGTTGACAGAAAGACATTTATGATATACCTTTATCTATGTGTTTGTACACATTCGTGTTTACAGCTGCTGATCAGTCTGAAGACGTTCTTGCTCTCTGATTTCTAATTCTAATGTTTCCTAAGATTTCCAATCTACCAGTTTATCGATGTACGTTTCACGATGCGTTACCCGAAAGAAGATAAAATTGATATGATTTTCATTTATAGAGAAAGTCGACAGTGTTTAAGAGAAGCAGTGCGGTTATACAAAGACCGATTTCCTAATCGTAATTGTTCATCATAAAGCAAATGAATCTTACACGTTGAATTTTATTTATTCCATTTTTCTGGGTTGAAGGTCATTTGTAGGTCATATTGTAGTACATGGATGAATTCGTTATTTTGTCAGCTACAACATTACGTTAACGAAAATATATTATTCCATTTAAAAAAACATCGATGACCTTGAAATTTTATTTTAAAAAAGGCCTTGAAAATTTTTTCCCTTACACCGTTACATGTGTCCCATCAAATAGTGTAACTTTATCCTAAAAAGTTTTTTTGTACAACGAAATGTAACGGAGATATTTAGGTGTTCTGTTTCTTCGGACTCACCCTATATACATGTCGGTCATATTGGATCCGCCATTTTGAATTTTGAAATTCTGATACCAGATTCATAATTTGCGGCCCAAATAACCCTAAAATACCAAGTTTCATGAAAATGTAACAACTTTTTAATACACGTGTCGACCATATTGGAATCGCCACTTTGAATTTTGCAATTATGATACCAGATTCGTAATTTGCGGCCTAAATAACCGTAAAATACCAAGTTTCACGAAAATCCGAAAACTCCTTCTTATTTTGGCCAGGTTTTCGTTAATCGGGATCACTGTGCAGCGTAGCTTACATGAAGTAAAATTCCCATAATGTGGCATTCCCGACAATCCGGCACGCACAGTTCAATTATAATCACGCTTTTCAAACGACATTTGGCAAACGTTGCGAGTTAAATTTCGCACGAGGGCCGTCCGTTCGGAAAGCGTTCCTTTTTCCATGACAGCGTTGGAGAAAATTTTATTCAATTGACAATTGATCCTCACTTTTGTATGACAGTTGAATTTAATTACAATCGAAAATTTGACTTTTTTTAAAAATAGAATTGAAGGTTCATTTCAGTTGAAATCTATATTCAACAATTAAAATTGAAGTTAATTTCAGATATTGTTTCAATTAACTAATCACGTGATTAAAAATGCAATTGCTTATCCAACACTGCTACATAATTATGGATAATAATGTTCAGACGATGGAAACAGACGTAGAAAATTAGTATCATTTGTATGCTATTTCCAAATTCTCTATTCTATATATTTTATTCTTTTTAATAAATTAAATTACTATATTAACTATGATAGTTTTTTTTTAAATTTCCATCTTCATTTTGACCACATTATAAATGTAATCCAATAATTCTGCATGTTTGATAATCCAGCACCGCCGAAATTCCGAGTATGTCGGATTGTCGGAATTTTGGTATAATTTCTTCTATTATTATCATTACTATTTGATTGTTGATGTACACCCTTACAAATTTGTTCATCGTACGAATTTTGTTTAGATATAACATTTATACCTCTAATTTCTTTATTGGTAATTAAGGTATATATAGTATAGTGAGAGGCACGCGTTGCGATCACGTCATTACTATCTACTATACATATCCCTTTCTCCTCTATCCCCTACCGCTCGACCGCGACGGAGCGTTCAGACGTTTTTGGTCAACTTTAGAACGGTTTTTCTCATACTTTAAAACATTTGATCAAAAAATCAGAATATACGTTTCGTAGTACATACCATCAACTATTCAAGTCTTTTTTTAAAATAAAAAATTGGTCTTACGGTAACGCATACAGGCTCGCAGTAGAAAACTAATTACCCGACAATCTCTATTTTTTGCACACACGAAGAACACATTAATTGCTACTTATCCCCAAAAGGCCAGCGCTTCAGCTCAAAAAATGGCGGAGTTGTGAATTTTTGAAGAAACGCTAAATTTTCCGGTTTTCCCGATTTTTCTCCATTTCTCATTATCCGATCGAGACGTTCGCGGTCTCATTCTATAAGTATTTTCATCATCTACATTGTATCTGCTTGGAGCATTGATATCGCTGCAGTAATTTAAAATTGATAAGCAATAAACGACACAAATTACGATTTTTTTGGATTAAATTGTTTATACCAAGGAAACGGAACAGAGTTGGCAGTGAAAAACATATAACCTATTAATCATCCCCTGTTATGTAATTGCACAATGGGTTTGCTGTTAGTATTTTTGTCACAAAAACGCTGTTTTAATTCTCTACCGATTGGCCTATGACGCTAGCAGTCATGATCGAAGTCGTGTGCAACGCGACTCCCAGTGACTCGATTGATTATTATTGGATTGTGGTTTTATTGCTCATTCTATGCAGCTGAAGAATTGAATGGTGCCATGAAACGATTATTGAGGTGTTGCTGTATGTGAGGAGAAATAGCAATTACGTACAGGGTGCCGTGTATTAGAATGTTTCAGAAGCTATTGCGCGTATCAATGGTGTATCATCCTATAGGTAATAAAACACCTACGTAGAGTACTGAGTAAATGTGATATTTAGAACGAAAGTTTCAAACACTTATCGTTGTTATGAATATGAATAAATTCTGGTCATAAATGCGTTAAACTTAAATCTCCTAATTAATTTTAATAAATCGACTTCACTTGTTAAAGCGTTACTGGAGTATTTCAATCCACTAATGATAAAATGATTCATTCATTAATTTCATAATCTTACTTGATGTGTATAATTTAAACTTTAAAAATTTCTTTCTATCGATACATTAATCATTAAAGTTCAACAACTGTTGTCTTGTTCTTTCTTTCTCTATAGGGAGAAGTTACCAGCAATTTTATAAACCACTGATCCGGATAACATCACTGTATGGCATTCGTTTAATTTCTTTCCTCATAGTTAAATTAAAGAAGCTCCTAAATATGAATCCATTTCGAACCCAGACAATTCCCTTTAAGGTAGTAGACTGTGGGAGGACACCCCCCGATAAATCCGCTAACTTCTTAAAACAAAACGTTTCTTCATACTGCGAAGCATTCACTTTTAAATTTAGCATAAAATAGGAATGGATGTATACAGACCTAACACAAGTCTGTTTGAAGCATATATTGTTCCTCATAAAAGAAGAAATGCACTAACACAGATCATCGCTTCATCTATTTGTCTCTTCTGGCTTTTTGCCACGGAAGTGTGATCCCCCCACGCAATGGTAGTACCTGAGCGACGGGAAAGTCTTCTTCAACGAATAATCTTCTTCATCACTAGTGTAGAACGAATCGCTTTTTCTCATTCTCTTCTACGAAATATACATGTTAGAAATTTATTTTAAAAGAAGAAATCCACTAACATACACCTAGGCTAGACCAGTTCTAATTACCTCAAAAAAAGAAATGCACTAACACAGACATGACCCAGATCTTAGCCAGATAAATCTGTTTTCATTTTTCTTGGAAGAAGGAATGCGTTATTATAGGTTTAATCTAGACTTGTTTTAAATTTGCCTAAGAAAATGAAAAGCGCAAACCTACATACACCTAACCTAGATCTGTTTTAAGGGATGAGGGATACTTAGAAATATCATAATAATTGTATTATTTGGTTTTGGTATTTTCTTCAACTATTGCATTTCAAGAATATTTCCATAGAATTTCATGTTGATCCAACTAAAAATTACGGAGTTATGACCCTCAATATAAAATATGTTCAATACAAAAACGGTTGAACTGGTTCACTTCAAATTTTACAGGTTCATATAAAACACACAATCTCGAACCTAATCGTTCCGTTTTTTTTTTAAATGCATGCTTTTGTTTTTATGAACGATGTAAACCTTTTTTATCCGAGAAAAAGCGACTTTCAACTTTAGATGCGTGCTATTTGTTTAAAAATTAATATTTTCTCAAAAGTTACGAACAAGTACTAGTTTCAACGCTATTGTAGGAAATTGTTGGAATCTTTAATTTTAGATAAGTCTGTTTTGCGTCACACTACTCAAAACAACCATGTTTTTTTTTGGAGACCCTCTATTATAGCTTCAAGAATCTTTTATATTTTTGGATTAAAATTTATGTATTACATCTTCAAGTATATGTCGTCCGAATAGACAAACACTGATTATAAAATATACTGACCAAGCATAGACCCCTCACTAGACCCAAGCTCACCCGTTATTGTTTTAAAGGAAGAATTGATTTTTTTTGGAGCAAAAAAGCGGTTTCTCTATCATTTTTTAATGAAGAAAGTATGTAGGATTTTTATTTGAAATTTTACACACACATTTATTACTATTTCGTTATGAAAAAGTTCACGCAATAATATCAATGTTTCAACCCATTGATCCTAACGCCACAGGATAAACATTGGTTACTGGCTGACACGATTTCTACCGTTCAAATAGATTGAAATAAAAAATTCAACCGGCGTTTTATTTTATAAAGACATCGTTATCGTCTAAGGAAAAAGAAATTCAAAAGGAAGTGTTTTCTAGAAATGGCACTTAGTCAAACTCAAAAGTTCCAATTTTCAGGAAACATGTCCCGATTTTTTAAAAGTAAAAACCAACAATGTAACTTATCACTTCGTCTGTTCATTAAACGATAGAGGGTTGATGTCTGAATAAACAGTCCAAATTTGAAGTCGAAATGCTCAATCATTTTTCTGAAAAAATGTCAGACACCAGCAAAAGCATGGATTCGAGAAAAACACGGTTAAAGTTTCCAGTACTTTTCTAGAAGGTAGGAACCACCGCAATACTCGAAAACAGGCCTACGCTTCGAGTCCCTATAACATCGGTAATTTTATGAATTTGATTTCAAGTTTTGCACAATTATTCTTCAAGGATTGTACTTGAAGATTCTGTAAAAAAGAAAAAAAATCAATTTTTTGGACCGGAGAAAAAAGCGGTCCCTTCCTTCAGGGAGCATTTCACTGTGAACGCACAAAAAAGCATATTTTCCATCATTTTTTTCTCAGAAACTATTGCATAAAATTGAATGAATGTTTTCCCCCTTAAAGATATGATTAAGGAAAGTAAATAAAAATTTTTTTGGTAAAAAATATTTCGTCATTTATTTACAAAATAATATACATGTGTGCAAAAAAAAAAAGTTATCCGCTGGCGTAGGTGATTTTGCCTCTCCTGGTAATCTGAAACAGAAAATAGGAAAAGTTTATTAAACTATGTCGTCATACCTATCGTCGGAACCTCAAAGTAGTTGATATTTTGATTTTTACTTACAATTTCACCTGATTTACGGTACAAAAAAAGTGTTTTTTTCTCTCTTTCACAAAAAACGTTCCCATTTTATTTATTTTCGATGAAATAAATAAGTGAAGGTTCCGACCATGGGTGTGACGACATAGTTTAATAAATTTTTTCGATTTTCTGTTTCAGATTACCAGGAGTGCCAAAATAACCTACGCCAGCGGATAACGTTTTTTTTGCACGCATGCATATTATTTTGTAAATAAATGACGAAATATTTTTTACCAAAAAAATGTGTTATTTACTTTCCTTAATCATACCTTTGAGGGGGAAAAATATTCATTCGATTTTATGCAATAGTTCCTGAAAAAAAATGATCGAAAATATGCTTTTTTAGTGCGTTCACAGTGAAATGGCCCCTTAAAAGAAGAAATGCAGTAGCACAGTATTCCGTTTCATTTGTTATTCTCTTCTGGCTTTTCGCCACGGGAGTGTGATCCTCCCACGCAACGGTAGTACGTGAGCAACGGGCAAGACCAAGGCGCGCGTTCGTGTGGGTGCGCGAGCGCGTAATTGCGGAGAATGCCAGAGCAAGGCGTGGTGAGGCCGGTGGTTAAACTATCCTCGGCAAGGCCGTACGTGTTCCGGCTCCAAACTGTTGGCGACAAGTCCAGGCTCGTCGGGTTTCACTGTCACGCGGAGGATGCGAGAAAGGGTAAGGCGCGTCGAACGAAAAAGAAACGTGTCGCGACCATCGCAATTGCATAAATATCTCGGTATATTGTCCGCTTGCGACATTATCGCAGCTCGAAATGACCGCGTTGACGTCCGCAAAACGTGTAATTTGTAACAGGAGATTGTTTTACATAGTATACAAAACGGGTTACACGGATACAGTTAGCGATCCGTTGATAGGCAGATTTTTCTGCACGCGAGACTCGTAATTGCACAAGTGGCAAATTATAGATTTTATGGCAGCTCCGTTCTCCCCCTCGAATACGAATATTGTTTGCAATTTGGAAGGGAATGCATACGTGGTCTGTGGCGCTCGTATTCCTGTCCGTTTGTTGAAAATAAAATGCAATTTTTAGAAAATCGGTATGTTTCAGATCTTTGTTTACTTTAGTATGACGACGTAAATTTAGTATATGAATAGTAATTTTAGCTTTTTATTTCATCGACTGAATCTTTAATACTCGATCTACGGATCACGGTCATTTTGAATTATTTCGAATTTTATAAGAAAAGTGACAAAAACCATTTACATTTTTCCAAATTACTTCAATAATAGGTATAAACGTAATCAACAAGTTCTTTTACAATTTAGATGACAAAAAAGAAACAATTCACCGAAGATACTTCGAATAGATGTAAATCTGGTGTTAATTAGGTATATCTATTCTCAGATGAAGAAAGGTAGAATTGACTTAATCGTTCTGTCTTTGTTATTTCTCCGAGTCTTTCTTTTTTGTCTTCTTCAAAATTTTCGTTTTAATCACATTTTTTCAATAATCATTCATTGCAATAAATTCTCTACCGAGAAATTATACTATAATCTATAGATTCTACCCCTATGATAGTAAAATAGATTAATTTCTTCCAAAAATTGTAACACCTAATTAATAGTCTTCACCGAACAGTTAATAATCCATATAAATATGTAGTTGATGGGATAATAAATAAGTAATTAAAAAAAGCAAGAAAATCATCTCTGTTTAAAGTGAAAATAATGATATTTATATTATGCATCTCTATTTCCGAATTACCAATGCTCTCAAAATTATAAATTGTTATGAGCGAAACTTATTATTCTAATAAATCATGAAATACAAGTTTCATACATTATCCATACAATAAGTTATGAAGCCAATTAAATTTATATCAAGTTTTATTCAACATATTCATTATATTAACAATCGCATAAGAAATTGTGTAACTGTTCGTATGAAGTTTGAGGGATCGCCCCACCCCCTGAATATAGAAACGGACCAACATGAAAAAGTACATGTCGAATGTTCTTCGATAGGTATACAAAGTTGTTCCTCGTCAGCTGTAACGTAAGATAAAAGAGACGAATCCATGGAACCAAATCTCGATCATCCCCGAATAACCGAGAGATCGAACGCTTTATCTTATTTTTGGATATGTTGGCAATATTATGCAGATCCTAGTTTGCACTATTTGTATAAACAACGCAAAAAGAAATCAAGTTCTCGTGCTGCGACATTGAACACTTGTTGTTTATCGAGCAGAGAAATTGAAGGTTGAAACGTATCTCAGTTTTGTGAAAGTCCCGGTGGAAAAGGTTCGATAATTAAGGCGATTTATTGATAATAAATAAACGAGTGGAGGCATTCAATTTCAGAGAAGGGGAACGTCACGGCTGCGGTTTTAATCGTGGTCTTATGTTAGAAAGCGACTTATTTTATGCTTCTTATGCCCGATTAAATATCATAAAGATTACTGATGCATAAATGATCGCTAACTTTCTTTCACCATTCTCTTCGAAACACTCCATAATAATTCCTTGTTGTATTCTTTGATGACAAAATCACCAGCGCTACTATACAATATTTACTTTATAATAATTATTAAATTGATAATTACTAAACATTAATGAAACACGACAAAGACACGGTCCGTTATTCATTTTCTGTTCAATCTCTTTAAGAAAAATGATTAATCGATTAATGGAGCATAGAGCATTTATCCAAAGAGGCAATTCTTTAAATCCGTGATTAGGAAGCTTATTATTCATTGATAGAGATACAATTACGAAGTTTTTCACAGATTTATAGATACATATTTTATATCCTATTTTTTTCAAGAAAAAATAGCTTGACATGTAATAAAGGACAGGTAGCGACATTCATTATGAAATAAATCATTTTCTTGGCCTGGGAATAATAAGTCTGTCGTTCGTTGTTAAAAGAAATATGTATTAAGAAAATTTATTATTTACAATTTGTAAGGATGTGTTCAATATTCAGATCAAGAGATTCGTAAATAGATCGGCAATGCTTGATTTAGATTACAGGAGTCAATTTATCTACGATTCACTATCTAAACTCACTAACAATCGAAACGAAATCATTTGGACGTTTAGATTTCAACTGTTAATACTTGATAAATATGGTAACTGTTCTCATTTTTGAAAATGTGTCGTAAACGATTTAATGATGTCGAGCAATGATACTTCAGTGATAATCCTTTATCATACAAACATTTTGGTAATCGAGAAGTATGGTTCTCTTTAAACGAACAAATAAAATTTTGAATAGAAATTAATACGAAGATATATGAATATAAAATTAAAATCCAGTGCGATGATAACAAACAAAGTTAATGCTTTAGGTTTATTTTTTTACATAATCTGTAATTTATACTCCGTATTGTTAGATGTTAGTATTCGCTAAAGACAAAAAGGTTCAGTTTTAATTACAATTTACAATGGTAGATTTGACCATGAAAAATATGAATCTAAATTTTTGTACAGGCTTACCTATATACTCTGACATATTAAAAACGCTTATACGAACATCTTTGAATCCACCCTTGTATTACAGTTTGCATTCAGTCTGAAACAACGCGGTGATTTGAGCTACATTACCAAACAGAGTAGTCCATAAAACGCACAGACCTTGTAACGTAATAATGCGAGAAACAGCAGTGCGCGAATGGCACGGGTTAAAACGCAGTGCCAATTATGTAATAATGAGGGAGCAACAGACGCGTGTGTACGAGCTGGCACTATGAATAGCATTGGTAAATAAGGACCATCAATCGTAATTTTTACGATAGATGCCAACGAGAAGTACGTACCGTAACAAATATGGTAATGGACGAAATTATTGACACAGTCCGGAATTCAATACACAAACATTTGTAAACGCTGGAAAAAGATTTCTGTATATTGTTATCTGTATGAACGTTGTCTAAGTATCCAAACAAAACTAAGATAGAGAGAACACGAACAAAATAGAGGGTATATAAAATAAACAAAAATGTGTTTTACAACCATTTTACGACAAAAAGCCTCCTTGCGCATTCAACTGCGGACCACGCTGCGCCTGTTTCTCAATTAGCTGAGCTGGCGTTGGTGTGATGTAAACTGTGGCATATATTTGCAGATTGGTAGTAAGTAGACTGCGGATTTTATGCACTTTTACGCTCATTTTCCAAATGTTAATGTGTTCAAGGTGAATGTAGAACATAATTTATAAATATATATGCTAATATTAGTTTATCATTTTGAACAAAACGATGTTTTCTATTAATATCTGACTATGATTATAATATCTGACTACAAGAGCTACATAGTAATCTATGTATATTGCGTCACGTCAGTTTTAGCCTTAGCACTCTAGTTGTGATTTTGTCTATTACTTAGAAATCATCATTATAATATAATATTATATTATAAAGCATCATTGTACCAGTTTACTATCCGGGATTCCAATAATATTCTTACTAATTTATATACCTATTTTATTAGCGTACTTCTACTTTCGTATACAGACAAGTCTCCTGTTACAAGTCAAGATCCATATAACCAAAGTATAATGTAAAGAATTAATTTTTTAATTTTAAATATTTGTATACTGAGCCACGTGATGCGCCAATACTTTTCCCGACTACTGTACGCCTTGTGTTATATCCAGAGCTACTTTCGAGATTTCGAGCACCACTCGATTCGCAATACGCACGTTTCCCCTGGCACGCAACCAGCGCGCCGGATCATTTATTTATTTATCATTATTATCGTGGCTCAATTATCGGTGCTTTCGTTCGTAATTGGACAGCCCGTAAAAGGACGGAGATTGATCGTCGGATTCAATTTCTTTCGCGGCTGGGACGCGGCGAACGACGACCGGTTGTTTACTTTGCTGCAATCTGCGAACAGGGCAGCTCGACGACCGACTGCGACGCTGCGGTAGTTCGTTCTTTTGCGCAGACCTCGCCTCGATCATACCGGATAATTAATTATGCTCTTCGTTTCGTCATGGTCCAGCTACCTCCATCCAAACGCTTCCCGGACTGGACTCGTGAAAGCAGATCGACTTGCTCGCACAGTAGCACAGTTGGACAAGCATGGGGGTATAATTTGAGGAAATTAGCCCTTTATTGCATCGTGTTGCATATTTAAAAAGTAAAAGTAACTATTACTGTGTCTAACATGTTCGAATATAATGGCATTATTAAGGAGGCACGATGTTTAAATTTGTTTGCAAGTCGATTTTCTTTTGCATTACTTAAAAAGTACACATTTCAAGAATGTTGCGCCAAATTTTTAGAAAGAAATCTCTGAATTTGCTGAAATTGGAGCATCAAGTATGGAAGGCTACCGAAAGTTTAAAGGCGTTTATCATTTTTCAACATGGTTGACAGCATTCATCTTTGGTATGATCAAAGCCGCATTCTCTTCAGAAAAGCATGATCTAACGTAACCGTCAAAGAAGTTAATTATCTATAGTATAATTAAAAATTAAATTTCTATTAATATATATTCATTTTATATTGTCTTGAATTATACGTACATCTTCTTTTTCAATTATTATTGAGTTGATCATTATATTCCCAAAGAGGACCACGACATGGGTAAAAACATTGATGGCAAATTGTTATTGGAGTAAGCAACGAATAAACCGATACTGGAGATGTTATTACATATAACTAGCTAAGAAAGCTAAGAAATGTTCCAGAAAGAGAATGGCATGTAATTTTAGTATAAACGAATAATTTTAATATGTAAAAGACCTCAGAAGAAAGTTAAAACGTGAAATGAATATGACACTAAATACAGATTTAAAGAGGCAGATTTGTAGGATTTGCGTCAAAAATGTCAATTTTGCCAACCCTGCCTTTCCCTTTGTTGTCACTGCTCCGACGTTTATTCTTCCCTGGCCCAGGTGACTTGTCGCGTTCGAGCGACTTAATGATCAAGACGGGGATCGATTAAAAAGGTATTTTAATCCGAGCGAAATTTCGCACGGTACGGAGCAGCTTTTACCCGTTAAAGAGGATTTACGACCCTTTTTGAGGGAATGTTAACCGTCAATTAATTGGATAAGGTATTTGTTGTGTAACCTATGGTGTGATATAAAACATGTACTGTCGATCGTATACAATCAGTCGGATAAATAACTGGACTCGCGTTGTAAAAAAAATGAAATCAAATTGGCATATATTTATTGTTTCGTTGCAACTATTTTCCTTCTGCATCGCCACAGCGTTGAGAAAAATCAAGTAATGGAAAGAATAATTTGGAGGGCTCTAATTTCGAAATCGCCTCTAGTTGAACTGGTGACTTTGATAGCTTCCATATCGTCCTATTGAATCACTTTCTTCGAGATTTTCGGTTTCAGAAGGAGACAATAATCGAATCAACAGTCACTATCGAGTTCGACAAACGTTCCTCCGTGACGTTTTAATGATAGCCTTGCAGTGTTTCACGTGTGCTCGTTCTTGAATCAAACTGTGAGTTTCATATAACTGAAACACGTATACCATGTGAAATTACAATTAATAATGAAAGAAATGAAATAATTAAATGCAGATCAAAGCATATAATCTGATAACTATATTCTCAGAAAACATTCGACGATAAGACCATCGATAAACATTGACAGTGGCACATAAATTGACAGGTCTATTATGACACAAATTTCTAGCTGTATTCACCTTGATGAGAGAAATTATAAAATAATAATTGTAAACAGATTCTATCTTCAGATCGTATCCTATATTATTTATTTAACGAGATTAAAGCAGATCTCTATAAAATAGATAATGTCATTGTATGTCATTTGAAGATCTCTAGGGGCTCTAGAACAGTGTTTCTCAACCTTTTGAAGGTTGTGGAGCAGCACTAAGAATTTGCCAACTATTCGGTACACTAAACAAAAGAAGGTACGAATGTATATTAAATGGAAGCGAAGCTACACAAATTACAATGAACAAAATGTCTTTATAAAAAATAAAAATGAGATCTATGATCATTCATGTTTTAATATAAGTAATCAATTGGGTTCAGTTTGGTTTACAATAATCTTAAAGTGGATAAAATAGTTCAAGCTTTCACCACTCGGTTCTTCATCATTGATACTAATTTAAAGCAGATGTTGAATTCACCTATCTTGCTCATTTTTCTATTAGTTCTCAAACATTGCTAAATCCAATTTCACAGAAATAAGTAAATGAAAACGAAAGAAGAATGATTTCATACTTAATTTGGAATTCAATTTTAGAGGCTTCTTTAGAGGGTTGACACGAATCCAATTCTTCAAAAATTCTTTCAGTGATCGATGATAACAATTTGATCTCGACTCTCAAGAAAATAGCAATTCCGCAAACCACAATCCAACAGTGCTAGGAATTCCCGGCGTCATTGTGTTGGTGTACCACTATTTCACGAGCTCGATTTCCATTTTTTCCTAGTGATCGATTATAGCCGGAGCAACCGCGTGACGGCAAAAAAATATATCCCAGGCACGCGTTATCTTTCACACGTCTATGCTATTTGCAATTTATGCGGGCGCGTTCTTCGTATTTTCATAGCGCACGTCGCATATGCTTATTATTAACGGGCCTCCACCCTCTATTATCTTGCGATAGGTATCGATTTATTGCCGTTTGTTTTTGCTAGGAAACGCCACGGGGACGTGTACAATAACCTTGAATGTTAGCGAAGAATGTGAGAGCAATTCGGTATATGGTATCGACTTGATGGATCTGCAACGTTAATCGGATAACGCTGCGCCTCGGTTTTGTTATCGACACAACATGAATTCACTTTAGCTGTTCCAGAGGAACTGAGAGCACCTGTGAACGGTTCGATACGCGGCGTCGGCGTCGCGGTTACGCAATTGTTTTCAGATTTCCCGGCCTGCTTCGCTCCAGTCTTCCCTTGTCAGTGCATTATGTCGTTCGCATCGATGCATCTAAAGTGACATAACACTGAGAGACGCGAAGATTAAACAATATTGACATAAGAAAACTTGATGATGCAAGGGGAATACGAGGAGATATTGAAGCAGCAGACTTTTTATCGAAGTCTTCCCACTCAAAATCCGACTTTTTTAGATGGTTTCTCAAAGAGAAACATAGAAAAATTCCAATTTCGAGGAAATTGTCCTACTCCTTTCTACAATGTGCGTGTGCGTCTGTATGTGGGTGTGTTATTTGATTTAATAGCCGATGATTTAAAAATACACACACGATGCACAAAATCCGGCCAGCAACCTCCACGTAGTGCGCATTGGGTAACGCTAATGCTGGTGGCAACAAACATAAACTGAATAAAATGCATGGATAACTTGTGCATTTATAACTCCGCCAAAAAAAATCGTAGAGACTACCTTTTTTTTTAATTTGTGCAGAAAAGTTTGTACTCTGCGATAATTTTTGTAAAGTTTGCCTGAAAAATTCATTTGCACCCCGTGGAGCGCCTTAAAGTGCGCAAACTTTTTAAGAAAAAGCATCATCTCATTTCAAAGGAGATGGCGGGAAGAAGAAGGAGGAAATCAAAACATGAAAAATTCTGTTCAAAGTAGAGATATCGAGCTTTAAAATAAAACCAAAATTTATCTGATACGGTCATTTTTCGCGGAGTTATGATTATTTAAAGTTGAGTGAAATTTTTGTTGCGCTAATTTTGTTGCTCAGTGTAGTTGTGTATTTGATAGATATGCATTCACTTCGGTAATTTTAGCATTAATTCATCAAAACTAATAATTTCTACCTCAGAACAAACTAGAACATATTAAACCCAATATTAAAAAGTTTAATATTTCAAGTATCAATAATGAATATATCATAACACAACTCAAATCACTTGACATATATACTTACCCCCAATTCCCAAAATTGAAATTTAACATACTTCGCCTTTGCTGTGAACATACGTTAATAAAACAAATTCAATCATTAGGATCGAAAACGTTTTGTTCGATATTCTGATATAGACTTGTAGCATACAAGTTGTCGTTGTAGAAATGAGTTGATGCAAATGTCCATCATTGTGCGCTGTAGGGTTAATTACTGAGATCAAACAAAAATTGTGCTTAGGGGCAATTTGATATGTTCATCCATCAAATACTTACTGCTAATTACATCTGACCATATTTAGACAATCAGCCATTCTGACCAAGACCAATCGATACATAAAATCCTGTCAGGCGCGAAGGATACGAAGACACATGAACGTCTTCCAGGATAAGACATCCGGGTCGATGGCCCAGTTTACACACGTGCAAGAGCATGTGTGCTCCCCTTCCTGGCCGCTTTCTTGCTTGAACCGTTTGTCTCAGGTTAATGACGTCAACCACTGATCAATTTACGGCCGATCTCTTTCTCTTTCGCGCGCAAACCCACTAATTAGCTGGTAAGATTCTTTTATGCCACTCCAATCTTGTCCGAAACTAACGAAAATTAGCGAATGACCGCGATAATTTCAGCGGAAAAAACACTTTCGTTGATCGCGTTCACACACATTCGTTCTACGATAAAAATGATAAGGCACCCTTATATCATTTCCATTTCACGGTGTGGATAAGAAGAGGAAATCGTTTGTTATTCCCGACAATTTCCTGTTAAGAGGATACATTTTAGGTTTATTTGGCCAGTTTCAGAGCAAATGTCACAATTTTTTTGCAACCGAAGTACTTGACATACACTTTTGAAATTTAGTACATTTATTCAATTTGTTTACAAGTTACGTGCAATATTCTATAGCCATAGGAATAGATACTAGGACAAAATTCGTTTTCTTTTTTTATATAGACGATCAAGGTTACGTTTAACGAAACCAGTCCAAAATGTTGTAAATTGTAATTATTATTCCTTTAATAATAGGAATGAAAATTATATCTACGACTGAATATAATATAAAATTTATTGAATGTGGAATTTATTTCATAACTAGAATAATAACAATTATAAGTAATAGTAACATAAAATATTATATAATAAAAATTATGTTTCTCGTCATATTTGTAAAATCAGAATTTTAGTGAAGCTGTTCTTTTATTATACGCATTGGAGTGACTTTTTCCTACAATACAGTCTGTCACTTGTTTTATGTAATTTATAATTACATAAACACTCTATTAAATCCGTAACGTTACTTGACAAACATAAAACAAGTATGTGACATTAAATTAAATTTATATGAACAAAATCAATATTAAATATGTATTGACCACATGATTAATAGGTAATAAGTTAAAATTTGCAAGATCTGGAAAAAATTCATTTTAATATTACTTATTCTCTGGCGTTCGTTGAAAATTGTACTTCAGAAATTCGTGATGCGTGTCGATCATAAATATGCAATAGCTTAGCTATAGTGTACCGTGTTTCTACGCAGGGAAAAAGGTGATAGGCTTGACCTTGTATGAAAAAGAACTAAAAGAAAATTAACTCTGCGTAGAGAAGTTTATTACACCAGCGTACGTAACAAATCAAAATTCAGTTTCGAGCTGCACTTTTACGTTCGCAGAACAGGAAAATGGTCTGCTTTCTAAAATCCACTTTGCAGTATCTATAATTGTTACATTTCCATATTACAGATTAAAAGTCACAGATAAAGTCTCTGTTGCTACACACTTTCAGAATTAAACGCCTAAGCGCTCCGTCAACCTGTTCGACAGGATATCAAAGTTAATACAATCTATGATACGTAATTAACATTTACGCGAAAAAATTTGTCTCCGAGGACAACATTCGCTCTGGCGTGAGCGAAAAAAGACGAAGAATTGATTTCCCTTCGTCTTTCTGTCGCTCATCATTGAATCCTTTCAGAATGACAGCGCGTCGAGTCACAACACGTACGTATAGTTACTGATTAAGCTTGCGCGAGAGAATACCGTGCAGAACTACCAACAAAATACATCTGTCACTCGGAATGAAAGCGTTGCAAACGGGGTTCATAGCGGCTGTCAGCTACTTAAGGGTACTCATTTTATACTCGAGTTCTATTCTTCAAAAGAACGACAGTTTTATCGATTGAGCATCAGCGGGACCGAAGAAATACATTATTCGAATAATATAAAAAAGACAATGTTGGAAACGTAAAAGATCGCTTTCAGAATATAGTTTACAGGGAGGCTGTAATAAATTTCGTTATTGCCTTTTAAGTTGATCCAACATTAAGGCTGTGAATAATTATTTATTAATTTTACCAGAAATGACATTATTACTTCAGAATGTTAACTCGGGGAACACAACCGTGTATGCAATAAATTGAATATTCAAATAGTGAAGCCTAAGACTGATCTAGTGTTTGGTTACATACATTTGCTTTGTCGACACACCGTGCCGTTTCACTTGACGTGAACCTTCATTTCACTGGAAAACTTCGTTTCCCATTGAATGAAACTTCTGTCGGGCAGATGGATTCACAATGTTAGTTACCAGACTGTGATGTAATCAATATAAACCTGGTCGACTCATATAATACTCTGGCAACGTGTAATTGTGTCGTTGATATTTATTAAACATTTTCTTTGTCGACACACCGTGCCATTTTACTTGACGTGAACCATCATTTCACTGGAAAACTTCGTTTCCCATTGAATGAAACTTCTGTCGGGCAGATGGATTCACAATGTTAGTTACCAGACTGTAATGTAATCAACATAAAATTGATCAAATCATATTATAGTGCGGCAAAGTGTAATCATGGTCGATTATTATTGTCCTTATAATCTTTCTTTCAAAAGGAAATTGAGACTCACAACTCAGCCACATGTTACTTCAAAGGGCATTCTCGTAATGAAACGAAAACAATGAATCCAAAAAGGTAAAGGGACAAAATAAAAGTGCCAACAACACGCGGTGTTCCCAGGCGGTCACCCATCCAAGTACTATCCGCGCCCAACGCATCTTAACTTCAGTGATCAGACGAGAACTGGTGTGGCATGCGTGGTATGGTCGTTGACATTTATTAAGTGTTTTCTTTATTCGATACACGGTGCCATTTTACTTGACGAGAACCTTTATTTCAATTAAACAAATTTCCTTTTCATTAAAAAAAATAAATTTTGAAATAGGTCACTAACGTTGCACACTAAGACACAGTGCGCAGTTTGCTCTATTAAAACAAAGTTTCCTGTCAACCTTAACGATATGTCCCACTATAAAAATCTGAATGGAATACTAATTAGGTTTTCTAACTCTATTATTTTGGAATTTCATCTCTTGAACAAATTACATAATGTGTTACTGAGATTAAGAAAAAAAAGGGAGGGAGAAAAACTATTTTATAATAATATCAAATATTAGTAAGTATGTATGCGAAACAAAATTATCCAAAGAAATGTTTGTATTCCTTTAAATAAATGGTATAGCGAAATTAACACGGTGAAATTGACCCGGGCAAATATTTAGTTATTAATATTTAATAACTTTATTTTAATTGCAAATATTTAATTTCGATATTTTTTTACTTAAATTTACAATATATTGATTATTATTATGAAATAATGATAAATAAATATCAAAAAAACGGAAAATTCCTTATGCCATTTTGCCAAAAGGCCTTCATAATATACTTAAGAATAAAAATGCCCCCTTAAAATGGATTAAACACTAAAATCAAGGGGTGAATCCTCACTGTCATATCCACAGTTATTAATATTCATCGCGGCGCGTTAATATTCAACCTTGCACAATCAGGAATGCCCCATCGACCTAGCGATTTTCAGACAGCCGCCGCCCCGCGCTGTCCCGTTAAGAAATTGCATTTGTATGCTATCGATCGTGCCGATCTCCCCTCGGGGCGGCCGAGCGATCGCGTTTTTCGTAACAGTAAATTCGTTCCGCGATCTCGGTCTGTCGGGCAAACGGTCGATAGAAAACGATCTAGGTGTCGACAGTGCGGTATTCGGCTTCAAAACCTGGCCAAAATTAAAATAGTTTTCAGATTTTTATGAAATTTCGTGTATAACGTCTTTTGAGACAGCTGATTGATAATCTGATATACTTTTGAAAAAACTTTTGTGTAAAATTGTAGTTTCTTAACTTCCTTTTTTGTAATCAATGATATTTTACATATTCTTGGAAGTCTCTAAGATAGATATAGTCCAAACAACATTTACTAGTTAATATAATTTGTGAAATTAACAAAAAGATGCGAAAAGTGGGTAAAAGTATAGAAGCAATAAGTATTTGTACGATTCTTATGACGAAAACATCAAATTTCCAGTAAAGTACTTTTAAACAGTTGTGCGAATTCTTATTGCTTCAATATTTCTATCGATTAATTGTTTTTTTCTTGTTAATTTCGCAACTTACATAAATAGCTATTTTTCTTTTTGTAATCTATCTATTCTAGAGATTCCCGATAATATGTGGAATGTCATTGTTTATAAAAAGTAAGTTGATGAATTACAATTTTACACAGTTCTTTTGGAAATTGATTGCTGTACGAATACTTTCCACACCCACTGTAAAAATTTTAAAAATCAAAATGGTGGTAAAGGCAGTTTTACACGCTCAAGCTATTTGCACAAGCCAGCTTGCGCAAACCAGTTTGTGCAAATAAACTGAATGAAATATTGCCGTTTACACGTTCAGTTCGCTTTGCACAAATGTGAAGTGAGGAACCCCGAAAATCGTAGTTTGTTGTGTCCGAAATGGAACATTTGGACGAATGCGCATGTTTGAGATTGTAACCGAAGTTTGAACATCGTTTAGACGCACCAACTTCAAGCCGATTTTCCGTCAGGACAGATTTAACTCATGCCAAATTTGTTGGCTTGCGTAACTTTATGCCTGCGTTCACACACAACGATATACTCGTGCAAACCGACTTGTGCAAATACCTTGAGCGTGTAAGTGTAGCATAACAAATGTTTCAGATAGAACAGTTAAATAACATGACTGTTTTTTGGTTCGAGGTACATTATACTGTACGAGGCAACAAAGATGTTTTGAAAAATCCAAATTCTAGAATATTGACTTATAGCTAGATTTTGAGGGCGAATACCCCACTGTGCGTCGTCGTAGTCGCGTAAAAGCAAAGCTTCTCCGGACACGGCGACGCGCGAGAACTGTTATCGCGATTGTCATTAGCCTGATTCGAGACCTCCCGCCGGCGAGCAGCTTTCTACAGCTCCGCGTTATTTATTGGAGGATTAATAAGTGGCTGGCTAACCTGGTGATTAGTGGTCGTTTTGCCGCGACTTTCATTATCGTAAAACGCTTCGTCTGTGACTGCACCGTCGTAAGGAAAAAATATTTTCATCGTAAATGCTAGGATTATAAAATTGACAACCGGTAGATGTTTAAAGGGGGTATCCTGAATTAGGAGATCTAAAAAAAAGCGGTTCTTCGTGAATTTTTTTAGAATGGAAAAAAGTAATTAATTCTATCGAACTTTTTATTCTATTTTCATACATACTTGAGTAGTCTGTACAAATTTTGTCAACAAGAAATATTCAAATTGAGTCAACTGTGACGCACATTTGTAAAGCATCTCACAATTAAAACCTCCCATCGGCGGGAAAGATGCAAGTCGTAATTTTGGTTTGACACAAAAAAACCAATAGAAATTTCCATTTTCATATATTTTTCTTCTATGTGAACTAAGAAAAAACCGCAAAAATAGTGTAATGTGAAATTACTGCAAGTTTGGGAAAAAGAACGAGTTCTTTGGGTGAAAAAAATCACTTTAACTTGATAAAAAAGTTGTTTGAAATTTTTTTTTAATGAATTTTTTTAGTTCACATAGAAAAAAAAATGTATGAAAATGAAAATTTTTTTTGGTTTTCTTCTATGAGTTCGATAGAATTAATTATTTTTGTCCATTCTAAAAAACGTCACGACGAACCGAACCGCTTTTTTTAGACCTCCTAATTCAGGATACCCCCTTAAAAGATCTCCGAAATCGAAATCTACCGGTTGCACTAGTTAACCGTAAACCTTTAGGATCGGTACACTATTTCATGTCGGGGTTGGGTTGAATACAATCTTGTCATCTTGGTAGATTAGTTCAGATTTTTTATTATCAATTTGACCGTTTACACTCTTGTATGAGTTTACCTCATTTGGCTATAACTCTACAATTCCCTATGTTTGAACTTCATAAGCAAATGTTCTCTTTAGGAACTTCAATCGTTAATTTCTAGCATTACTGTATTTAAAAAAAAAATTACTGCAAAATATACGAATGCACCGATGCCATCTATAAAAATCTAATTCATTGTAAATTCATCACAGTAATTCATTGTCTCTAATTAAAAATTATTTTTAAAATACAATTTAATTAAATTTATATTCTGTAACATTTCAATTTTATCATTCAAAATTTATATTTTCTATTGTTTTAAATAAATTTACAATTTGTATAAATTCGACTGCTATAATATACATAGAGTACAGTTTCCATTTTAATTAATACGTACACGCAATGGTCATTCTTCCATTTACAAATCAAATAGCTGCAAAAGGATCTCGGTATTCCGCAAGTGTATTACGAAATAAAAAGTTGCTTTACTAAATCGTAATGATATGATACCTTGTGAAAATATTTCTCGCCTAACCCTTTCGCTCGGAGCATTGCCCGAAGGATCGAGAAATCCGATCGTAATTGAAATTTAGGCCGCGAAAGTTTAGTAACACTTCATTTCCGTTTGTGACTAGTGGACTCGCCGATTCAGACGGAATTTGCGTCTTTAGGATATGCGATGACGTTCCGCTGAAGCGAAACTTGACATTTTTACGATGAGAAATGGCCTCGAGCCATTTACTTTTACAACAATTTACTTTTGCACTCCTGTCAGGGGAATTTAAAATGGAGGTAAGCTTTATTCACATGAAAGACTTCTCTGAGCATCGATATTATATAACGATTCTAATATTCTCTGTTCTAATTTGAACACTAAACTATAATGCTAAGCTCATTAATTTGATCCTTTACCTCCGATTTCTTTCCAAAGTTACTCAATCATTAAGACAATTTTTATCTTAATTTTGGGAACAATTAGTGTAATAGAGAATTAATTTGATTGGTAAATTAGTTTATTCCTGTCTCTTCCGATTACAAAGATGTCGTAGCATGTATATACCCCTCTTTCATAAATATATGGACACTTACCACCATCAATGAATAAATGATATACACTGTGAATTATTACTACATAATTTTTGTTGCTAAATTCCATGTCGTATGTTAATATTTAATGAATGTGAGTAAAATTAAATTGTATATTAATCTGGTATATTAATAATATTAATTTTTATATGAATGGTATATTATTTATATGTTTCTAAGATACTTTTCATAATTTTACCATTATTTCTGTCATTTAAGTTCATTACGACTTTTATTACACTTATAAAGTCGGTATGTATATAGTAATAACGTGGCATTGCAAGTATTTGTTAATGTATGGTTGACAGCTTCTTGTATTCAATAGGCTTCAACGGTAGAAATGGTAGTTACGATAGACAGTCGTTGTTTCATCGTCTATTTTATGTTTTTGTCTATATCAATGATTCCCAAACTTTTTCGTAAAATATAGTAAAGGAAGGTGTAAATTAGAAACATTGATCTTTGAAATTATAAAACTATTTATTGAACTCGGAATAGAATGTAGTACAAAAAAAAGTTAAAACATTCGAAATCATCTTAATGAGAAGGATGAACCTGGTGTGCTGCTAACAATTTAGTAATCCTCGGCTCTATTTTCGTCAGCCAGTAATCTTAAATCACCGCGATTGACTATTCCCAATTGGTTTCTATTTTTTTTGTTAATAACTTTTGAATTACCAGAGGGCGGTGGCGCCCACTTTGGAAATCACTAGTTTATATTATCTAAGAATTCCATATTTTCCGCAATGATGGCATAAGTATGTCACTCATTTATTTATTTTTAATGACTCGGAATATATTGTATTGTAGTCTGTAAAATAAGAAATGAATTTGAAAGATTTAGCTTTATGTTTTATTGTTATTTTTTATTTTTTTATATACATGCCAAATCCATGTTAACTTTCTAAGATGTTATAATCTAAGGATCTGTATTTTCATGCTCGCGTTCGATGATTAGGATCATTTCAATATTTGATGTGTTATAATAGATAGTAATTCAAATGAATATTCTTTCTTTACAGCATTGCACTGGTTTCGTCATAAAATCAAGTTCTCCGTTCATTTGGCAACAAAAAAGACAGACTCGTCTTATAATGACTAGCATCGGACTCTAGCCATAGCATGAGAAAGTCATACTATTGCACATGTCCCACTTTATACCTGTCCCAGATTATTATGACATTTCTTAAAAAATGTGTCTATAAAAGATTAAACGTTTCTAGTTACTCTATTATCTGATCGCGCTTTTGCTGCAACAATTTTACTGTTGATATCAAAGGAACACCTAAATCAGTCGTTTTCCAACATCGCGCAGCAAAGTATCCTCTAGTAAGAGGTTTAAATGGCATTTGTTAGAATAAAATGTTGTTCTTGCAAATACTTGAGCATAAATAACAAGATTTGTGAGTAAGTATGGATAAGAATGTTATTTTCTCAATTTGTTATCATCTCGCAGTTGTTCAAAGCATTGACCTTGAATCCCGATACACTTGCGCTGTCTCTTCGAAACATCTTTAGAGTTTGCCAAAGACACGTGTATGCATATTGCACACGCGTCGTTGAAATACAATACAATTTGTTGAAGCGTATTCTGAAGACGTATGGATTGTTCTTTGTAAAACACATGTTTGTAAATGATCGTGCACCGATGGGCTTCTGTTTCCTATTATTGTTAGACTGCCTGCGCAGTGAGCACAATGTCGAAAGTATCCATGATGTCTCAATACGTTTACGGTTGCATTTATTCAACGGTCGTTTCAAAGTCAAGTTATTAACGTAATTAAATTTGTTGCAATGATATCTGGAAATTTTGCTATAGAAAAATAGCTTTGACTACCCTTTAGGACATTTAAGGCGACTTTGGAATTTTGGAGACCATAAAGTAGATGAAATATTTCAATATATTAATGCAATATAATAAGATTCTAATATATTAGTAAAAATAATTTCTTACTACATGGCTTATAAGAATCATTTCAATTTCTAGCATCGATACCTAATATTCTAAACGCTTCATGTATTATGTAAGCTGAACAAAGTTTTGAACAAATGAAAACAGTTTTTGAATCAAGTAAATAAACGTGGCACCTGACTACTCATTTGCTTTGTGTTTACAATTGTAATATTTATATGCTTCATAGTTAAATAATAACGATTGTGGACGCCAAGTCTAAAAGGGTTAACTGAAGCTTAATATATATTTGTCTGTAGATTGGACCGAATAGAAATAGAAATTATACGAGGAATGGTGATAATTCTATATGCAATAGGAGTTTTGCATCAGACAACGTTATTCACGGTGTCTTCTAGACAAATAAGCGAAGCCGATGATAATTACAGACGCATCAAAAGCGACATGGTTTTCTTTAAAAAGGTTTGTCTTGTACTACACCTCGGGCTTACAGCATGATTACTTTATCGACGTATAAGGGAAGAACCTTTTGATCGAGGGAATCGATCGTAGGAATCAATCAGGTGTATCGTCCTTGCTCGACAGGATCGAGTAGACCTTTGCCATAACGACGACGCTCCCACTCACGATGGGAAATCTTTTCATAACGATGGGTGTCTCGTGTTGCAACGCCTGAATGATAACTTTATATCCTTCAATATTTAAAGCAGATAATAATGCATCTAGTAATGGCTGCAATAAACGACCGTTAACCCTCTGCGATTCTGTGTAATAACTGGTTTAACATCGTACCTTACGACTAGCGCCTTTTTATCCGAAGCTCGATATAAGATAAGGCTAACTGAATACTATTTACATGTAATAAAGTTAATCTACGATGTCGTGGGTTCTTTAGAATGCACCGAGAGGGACACGCTCGGTTGTTCCATTCCAGCGGAAGGTTGCTTTCTTGAAACGAGAATTGATAATTGATACAGTAACAATAGACGAATGGATATTATAAACAAGATGATTGTAAGTAAAAGGCTTGTAATATTTGCGTAATTTATTATATTGTATTACATTATTACACATGTATTATAGTATTATAGTATTATGTTACACATATAGTTTCTTCATACATATAGTATATATGTATGTTTTATATTCATAGTATATACGTATGTATATTGTATATCATGACAAATGATATAAGTAAATCTCAGTATTTATAATACATTTCCTTTCAATTTTTATATTATGTATGTATATAAGTACGTATACATTATATATAAAATTTCTATATTTATTTCTATACTATTGCATATTAATAATCAACACATAAGGTTTTACTCGAATAACATTACATTCAATAGTGTTGATTAAATTTAGATATCTAAAGATAGAATCATTTTACTCCAAATTTGACAGAATTTAATTAACAGAGGCTTGTTTGTACTGTTTAATAATATATCATCTTTAATACTTGTTGTTTTATATATATAACTATAAAACAAAGAATTAAAACATGGTATAAGTAAAAGTTGGTTCAAGACTGCACAATTATCATCATTATCGTTGTTCCGTTGAAATTATTATTCTTATTGTAATCAGTGTTTAGTATATCATATAGAATATCTACAATAAATTTATAATTTCTTACAAACTACTCAAAAACAAAGTTTTAACGTGTAAGTACATAGTATTTTTCTTGGGTCTACAAGATTATCACACTCTAATCTGTACATACAGAGAAGTTTTTCTACGATCATTGCTTCTCATTATTTAACACATCGAACGTATAAAGTGACCCGTCTCCAGTGAGACGTGTACAGTTATCAGACTACAAATTGATGGCATGTAAATTGTAATAGCGACAATTTGACGATCATACTTTCACGGTTTCTAATTCGTCGTTGGGTAGCGGACGCTCGGTAAAATTCAAACGGCACGTACTATCCATCATCGAGATAGCCTGAAACCAGTTCGAGCAAGATCGATCGTCGACAGGACAATATCAAAGCCTGGTATCGTTATCGTTCTCGCTTTTTCATTCTCAGCAGCTCTCTTTGTCGTCCCGAGTGTTCCGAAGGGAGAAAGATCACTTTTTAGCAGGGGAATCGTTATAAGTACGCACGGAGGTCTCAGCCCTCGAGAACGAAGGTAGAAAAACCTTATTCGACGATGTCGTTCACCTTCCGGATGACCGTACGCGAAGACCGGTCCGAAACGAACGCAGGGACGCCGAATAGCCGAATCAAGATATCGTGGATCCTTTAACACATTCACTGCCGGACTAATAATCCTGAAGATTTCTACGATATTAAAACTTTGTATCGAGACAATTACGGACTAATAGTTTAATTCATAATCATTTGCAGTTTTTTTTTAACCCTTTCAGACTTAACGTCGACAATTGAGGACACAAAATTTATTACTACGACAAACTATTTCTTAGGGTGAGTGTCCTTATTTGTGGACACTTACATGTAGAAAGACAAATTTTCTACCCTACTTTTCAATAATTACACTGTTAGGATTTTTCTTTATTTTTTCCATACAAATTTTAGTCAAAGTTAACCCTAAAAATACGAGGGTAAGTCAAAAATTATCTACACCTTCGACATAACTCATCTTACATTGTACACAATAACTTCCGTCCTCGTTTATTTTAATGTTATACTGTTCTAATAATGCTACAAAAGTTTGATCCTGATTCCACCAATTTTCTTCCTCCTGTTGCGAATAGATCATGGCCGTTCCGTTAGAAGTTTGTACCAAAGAGAAACAACAATCAGTAATTCGATTCCTTTGATCGGGGGTTGTCAAAGCTTCAGAAATTTATCGTAGACTATCATTGCAATATGGGGGAAGTTCATTATCACGTAAAACTGTGTTTTTGTGGATCGAGAAGTTTAAAAGAGGCCGAACAAATGTAACGCATAAAGAGGGAGCAGGACGCCCATTAACCTCCACTAAAAATGATAACAATGACAACATTCAGCAAGCTATCCAGCAGTATCCAGATTTATCTTCTTTAATACCTCACCTACAGAATTAATTAATGAGAAGCCACTGATACCCATATACATATGGGCGATGTGACAGTCGTACTAAATAAAAGACTAATAGAGAAGATTAATAGAGAAAACGACGATATCTTGACTCCCTGCTGGTAAATAAGCACCCTCATGATTTTCATATTTATAACTAACAAAACTAACGGCAAATAGTGTTGTATGGTTCATGCACCTGCTCCTTACACAAAGAAACAAATATACACTATTTAGAGTACACGTATTCATAGCATCGGAGATGTATCCTATAACTTTCAAAACGGAAATATTCTTTTTCTTTACATACTCGTATTTAACGTCGCATTAGATGTTGGTTCAAATATGTGGATCTTTAAGTAGCTGGATTATTTTGTATAAGTTTTCTTTTGTGGTCCATGCTTCCTTTCAACTACTGAGTAGTTTGTGTTGTATGCGGAGTGGTTCCGTATTTTTACAAGTAAATATTATGTGTTCAATTGTTAGAATTTCGTTGCATGTACGGCAGGTGGGTCTAATAGTCTTCTCAAATTAGGTGTTCATGCGTGTATTTTGTATGTCCAATTTTGATGCGCGTAATTTTACTTTTTCTATTCTGTCGAGGTGTCCTATGGCTGATTGTCCGAAAAAGTTATTTTTTTTGTACAGCATGAAAATAAATGTTTCTCGTTAACTAAAAATGGTAGAGAGTTTTGTATTAATATACATTCAGTCAAAAAAAAAAACGTCGCTTAATCATACATACTTTTAAATATAAAAGGTTTTCCTGAAGAGGCTTTAGGAGTTTGTCTTTTAATCAAACACAAATGGAATAGAATATATACACTTTATATACTTCATATGGTGTATTAGGTTTATTTAATTTGTTTATATTAATATGTCCATGGTAACATGCCAATGAACGTATTAACTAGTTAGCTGTTGAAAAAAAGTAAACAATGACGAATACACCCGTCAAATACATAGCATATTGTGACTGTTATAATATAGAATTAAATCCTATTGAAATGACTATTTTATTATTCAATTTTACTATCGACAAGACTTTTTGGTAACTGTTCTCGGGTGATGAATGTGTAAATAAGAAATATGTTTGAGTTAAAGTTCTCAATGAGAAACGATCGCGAAAAGACGTACGATGATAATACTGTATTGCATAACACCATACCATAATGTATCTTTTGTTGCCTGAACACGCAATCATTTTACTACTATCTAAATACTTCTTTACTTAATTTACAAAGGAAAGAACAAGTTCTGTGTTCACGCTAGATACAGTTTTTTCATAATAATTATTTTTATTCCTTGTATTTGTTCTTTTTCATAATATTTTCTAGCCTTGCAAACATTTAAAATATTACAAATTTACGAATGCATTTTATCTTCGCTAATAATTGCAATTTAAACAGCAAATTGTAAGAAGTTATTACGCATGACAAATATTCTCGTCATAACCTACAATATTGGCATTTCTTCAGGACAAGAATAGTCGTTAAAAAATAGCTGACTGATTCAATTAAAATCTAAGGAAACTTTCTTCCGATTAGTGAGGAGCCAACTATTGATCAAATTATTATACGAAATGAAAAGAAAAACAGATTTCAGGATTTTATAAGCAACGAAAAGAATGTAACACACGTTGTTAAATAATTATTTACTCCACTGTGAACATTAATACACGTGAAATATGCAAAGAGTGCAAACATTTTGTGCATACGTTGTATGCGTAAAGAATATCATACGAAGTAGTACGTCGTTCGAAAAAGAGTCTCGTATGGAAAAAATTGCGTACAAAAAAAATGTTATACGAGAAAGAATATGATACGATGCGTGTTCGCGTTCGCACGAAGTTTCGTAACAGCGAGGGAGATAAGGAGAGACATTTTGCATATCAAAACCAGCGGCTCGCGTGCTAGCAGCTTTCGTCCATGAACACGACTCGTTCGCTTTCTCGAAAATTAAGGATCGCTGAAAATATTCGCGGTTTTGATCACGATCATTTTGCGGTCGACCGTTGTCGAACCCGTCATTACTCGGACAGCACGGAACAAGTATATCTCTCGTCCGGAATAAAGGCGTTCACCGATTTCTCGCAGCGACTGTGTGA
This sequence comes from Hylaeus anthracinus, assembly GCF_026225885.1. Taxonomy (NCBI): domain Eukaryota; kingdom Metazoa; phylum Arthropoda; class Insecta; order Hymenoptera; family Colletidae; genus Hylaeus; species Hylaeus anthracinus. The sequence continues at coordinate 3,130,158 of NW_026534337.1, read as the reverse complement.
CCCATTTGTATCTTTATTTTGACACGAACCTTTAAATCTTGCACAAGCGTCATCCGTTTATCGATGCTTTGTGTCCATACGGTTTTGGAACCTATGAACTTGCACTTTCTCATTGTTCAGTTCGAATACAGACGATTTTTATAATCTGAACGTCGTTGAAATTATTTGTATTTTACTTTTTTATTTATTTATTTATTGCCACATCAGCTTGTAAGCTATTAGCGACCACTGTGAGATACATTTTCTACATTTTTATTCATATTCATATATGAGTCCTAAATAATTAACACAAATATGGAATGACTTATGGTTAGAAAAACCAATTTCTTGCATCTAACAATAATTATAAATGATATTTAGCATTGACAGTTTATGAATTTGGTGGATCACATAATCATTATGAAATATGAAGTTTTCATAATAACAAAACAAGTTAAATTAAAGCTTATAGAAGTACAGTTTTTTTTACAAAGGAGTACATCTATTTATTAATTTATACATATTGTGAGATAGGCAAAATTAAAATTGCAGCGCATACACATGCTCTACATATTTTTAATTAGTGCAGTAAACAATTTATCACTAATAATATAAATTGTTACCAATATTGACGCTTTGACACTACACATAAATCCATCAATATAGTTTATAAGTGAAATGAATATCTTAACGAGATATTGGATTCCTAAAGAGATCTAAAAAAGAGGTGATACGTCGAATAATGTTATAATTCAACAAATATATTTAATAAACGATACATTAATGAATTGCTCACTATTCTTTGACTTCTGTTCATTAGTTTTGTCATTTTCAATATAGTATACTTCTCTGAACGTAATTATAAAATCTTATCGAGATCGTTTCTATTTGGAATCAAAATAAATTGAAAACCAGTTCACATTGATATTTTGTTAAATATACTGTACCTACACCTTCACTTTCCTTGATAGATTATAATATGACTAATATGAATTTAAAACAGCTAGTTATACATAAGAAAATTTAAAATTAAATTTAAATAAACAAAAACGTTGAGTAGGCCATCATTATGTCCCCTAATATTATCTCCCCCATTGTATTCACTTTACTCTTCCAGCATAACACGGAAAAACCTGTTTAACGTTGTCGACTTGTTATCTGGTGTTCGAAACGTCTACGCGCACGATACATAACACGATTAACCTATTACGAATTCATTAACCGAGCTCACGACTTCGATCCACCGAATAGAATATACGAGTACGCGTTCGCGTTTAATCGCCGGATTGCTCAACTCTTCGTCGCCTTACGCGAAGAACGAAAGGAAAATTAATTCCGCGGACAAAAGATTTATGCCCGGCCGCGATAATAAAGTTACCTTAGATCAGATTATACTTTACGGCGTATCGTTCAATTGTCGAGGAGGTTCGCACTTTATATGGAAATTCAGTAAACATGTTACAAATTTATGAGAATTAATACTTAAAAAGCTTCTATACGTATAGACAATTTTTGGTTATTTTTATTTATTTATATCTGTAAGCTTACAATTAAATAAATTTAAAAATATTTGGATGAGATTGAATGTTGATACATCAAATGTTGACACGTGGATCACTATTGACCATCACATTGAATCCTAAACGTATATTTAAAACGTTTCGGACTAATAAAATGTAACATTTGCGAACTCTTAAATTAAATTACTTTCGCTGAAAATAATATACAATAAAAACGACTTAATGAATTACGAAGTACTTCTATTTTTCTGTCTACTATTTAAACAAATATCGAGGACATCCTAATTAATAGAACACTTATTTGGCAGTAAACGTATTCATTTAGAAAATTCGATTACAGTGTTTATATTATAGATGTTAATTCCTCTAATATATTAAACCATCGGTACTCAACTATATTGTATTTCTGTCTTTGACGTTATATTACGTTGGCTCTCTTATAATACTATAAAACATACAGCTAAAGTTGTTGCAGAAGTAGTTCAATTGAGAGATAATGTTGAATTAAAGGATGAATATAGTGACTTGTAATACTATTATAATTAATTAAATATATACGTTATATCTGTTGCATATTATATATTTCACCTGAAACTGTGTTAGGATGGTAATTTTTTATTTGCAAATGCTGTTTACAAAGAATAATCAACGATTTGAATTTTTGTAATACTTTAAAATGACCATCATTAATATAATTTTCAATAAATATTGAATAATAAATATGTAAGTCATAAATTAATCGTATCGTTATCTATTAATATTTTTCTTTTTAAATTTGTGTAATTATCATCTCAAACTAAAAGATCTTCATTATTTTTGTTTTAAACTTCATCAAACTATATAGTATATCGGCAAGGTTTGGTATTTCCTGTTCGATTTCAACTTCTCAGGTCGGCACTAAAAGGGCTGAATAAATAATACCTTGCATAATACCGAGACGGCAAAATTATCATCTTTTAATTTGAATTCGTCAGGTCGAAGCGACTTTTTAGACTCGCCGTCACTTGTACGCCTGGACCCTTCATGTCAGTTCCGCCAAGCTGCCTAATTATACGTTGCATTATACATTACACGCGTTCGCGTGCACGCCTCGCTGTACGGATAAACCGTTGATCGCAGCTTTCTCACGAAGTTACCTTTTCTTGTTGGCCAGTCGAATCGATTCGTTCGTTCCTCTCTCTTCATTATCGCAGGGCTCAAAAGCGAGAGCTTGACGTTCATAGATCAAACCGAGCGCCACGGAACGAGTGAAGATCAAACGGTCGCGGCCGCTTACCAAGCGAATAATCTCATCTTGTCCATTGCGCTGCTATTCTTTTAACGGCTACGCTGGAGTTAACTACTTAATTGATTGAGCCACGCGACGAATGGATGACTCTGCCAATACGTTAAATCTTTGACTATCGACTGCAACTCGACGTGGTCGCGACAAAAAATTCTGTTAACACGTTTAACGCCACGTCAGTCACTGGTAACTGACAATATTCCGTTCGTTGTCTAATATATAATTTAAATAGTTCCATCGATGTTATTATTCGAAGAATGTATTTGATCAAACATAACAAATATAGTTGTTGGTTGCTGTCAAGAGTCCAACAACTATACTTGCTTATAGTAATAGGTTTTCCAGAAAGAGATTTAGGATTTTGGTTTTCAATCAAAGGACAAATTGTGTTGATTATATCTGACATTCATTTATTTCAAACAAAAATAACCACGATTATACAAGTATTCACCACGATTAGTTTGATAAACGAATTTTGCTATTAAGAAAACAAAATACCAACGCCCATTTTGGAAAACCTGTACATTTCTTAGTTCTCATGCCTCACATGCAGATCGCATAATTTTTAAGATTTTATTTAAAAAAAAACTAGATGCGTGTATTGTGTAAAACTAGTTCGTTGTATATGGAATTCAAACATGTTCTTCTTTCTTTTTTTTTTTCTTGAGAACAGTTTCGTTGACGTCTGACATTTCGATTTCAACGAGAATCAATCGATAAGTTGAAACGAGTTTATCGTGATTCATGAAAGAAGGCCATCAACGCTAATAAAGTATAGTCTAGGATCCCGTTACTCGAAGTGATCTCCATCAAATCAAAAGAAAAGCGATCCTACGCGCTGGAATTCAGTGCACGTGCAGCCGCACGTGCATTCGTGAGCTCACGTTCGCAGAAGATAGCGATGCGCCCGTCCGCGATTTTCGATCGGTACAAGCGCAAATTATACGCAATTTACATAACTGTAACCGTAAATCTCCTTGCGAAAGAAGTCGTGATGCACCGATAATCGTTTTACGGTTACTCAAATACGACTCATTAATTAGCGACGGCGAGCGTTCCAGATGAATTTAACTACGTATAAATAAAAATCTTGGCTCGCTATCAGCTGAGTATGAGGCAGAGGAAATGAAAAAAATGTTGTTCATATTTATCATTTTTTGCATGGTACGTTAGTGCTATCGTTGATTTATATGTATTCATCGTATTTGTATTTTATTTATATATATTTTCAGTTTCTAAACGAATATAAGAAAACAATTTGAAAAATGTAAATAAACCTTATATTAACAAGTTGATGGTTACAGGCATTTAGTTTAATGTAATACTAATAACGATCAAAAGTCATTCTCAAAGTAAATAATTACTAATTTTAAGAAAGTTCTGTATTCTGCATTATTCGCTTTTGTTTTTACGTGTATTTGATTTTAGAAATGAAATACACATCTGCAGTAATAATTAATCACTTACAAAATGATCATTTATTTATATGACATGCACCAATCACAACAATATATGTTTTTATCAAACGCTACTTTAATGCTAACTATACTGCTTAATTTTTGTTTATTGTATCTATGAAACAAATTCTACCGGGAACTTTATTAATACTTGCCATCATCTGTATAGTACATTCTCGTTTACTTAACTGTCGGTTGCATGAATTTCATTTTCTTTTTCGAAAAAGAAATTATGTGTTATGAATTAATTTCCGTTAACTAGACAATACATAAATGAATCTGCAGAGTTATTAGATATTTCCATATGAAAACATCGTGCGCGCATCCTATAAAATTTTCTTCGTAAACATTATAAGGGTATCTTTATTATACCAATAATTAGAAAATTAATGCAGTAAAAGGTTAACTTCAAAAAGTAGATAATGTTTAATATTAATTTAACTTCGCTTCATTTCTAAAAAATATCGACTATCACGCTCGAATTCCCGTCAAGGACTAGCGAAAGTCTGAATGTGAAGAATTGAAGGATATCCTGCGATTTGAACGGATAGAACTATACTTATGCATGCTTATTTCGTATCAGAAGTTTTCTCATTAACAGTGGAATACATAAAGATTTATTGAATGAATTGATACAGATTAGCAACATAAAACTAACAAAAATATAAATTTTTTATTTTTAATATTATTATTTTTTTATTTTTTTGAAATCATTATAAAACTTGCAGATTAAATAGGAGACCACACTTTCTCATTCTGATGTGGTAACAGAATTAGCATATAGTTGGTTGTTCCATTATTATTTGTCATTATTTTTAGTTGGTTATATAAAATACTTAAATGCATTTTAAAAGCTGTATCATATATGATTGTAAAATTTGCTGTCTCAGATACCTACACATCATTAGCTAATCATGTTACCATTTGAATATAATATATTTGAATTCATCCATTTGAAAAAAGCTTGTTTTTATTATTACAAAATTATTACTTATTCTTACAATTAATTCCATGAAACCATGAAAATTTGTTTAAACACTAAGACTATCAAAAACAAAGAATTGCTGACATCATAGATTGTACTAATTATACAATCTAATGTGTCTAATAGAAATTGCAATCACAAAACTTTTACTATAGAGCTCGTGAGATTACTTTTACTCGTGCAGTTCGATCATGACGTAGAAAGAAGAAATAAACAAATAAAAATTGCTAGAAAGTAAAACTACGTTAAAAATCGAAACATTTATTTATGTACTATATATGTTTGCTAAAATTTGTTCGACACTATTACTTCCACTCTTATTTTACAACCTTTAATCCACTAGTTAGACTAAAGTGTGAGAAAAACCTCATACTAATGATAGCGATCTTAAGCACGCATAAACTGTTTCAGTTGATAAATCTAATTCAAAAAACAGCAAACAATTATAGTTTTCAAATAATGCCAAATTTCTGGAAAGTGAGAGTCGCGAGAAATCCCCGTCCAATGCACCAGAAATAGAACACGTTGTCGCATAAGCAACCAATTACCGTGTCTATAAATAAAATAATGACGCACCAAGAGTTCACATTTTCGAATAATTGCACTTCCACGAGTATTAACAAGCGCTATATATATTCTCAGTGCAAAAGTCGTCGCATGATTTATGACGCCCATGGAGTGGCCGCGTCAACGAAGCGACTTGATTGGTTCAATATCATTTGAATAATCATTGATATCGTCACTGACTAGATTTCTTCCCCGGTAGGGTGGAATCAAGACGAAGAGTAGTCGACCGCCATTAAATATCACGCAGGATTAAACTGAAAAATGAAGACTGAAGACATATAAATCCGAAGCCTGTTCGATAATTAGCAAGCTCGCCTCGAAGTGTCGGGTAGAAACTGACGACATTAGCAGGACTATAAATTACAGCGTGTACGCATAGCTGCGCCTACGTAGAATCTTCCGCTACCGGGACCTTAGTGGTAGCCATGGCCTCAACACCAGATGGCTTTGAATCTGTGACATCAGATTTAAATTACTGGAAATGTCTTTCGATACTAAAAATTCCTAAAAGTCTTGAGCAATTTTGAAATTCCTGATAGATCTTTCGGTACTGAGACCTCAAAAATAGCGACGGATTCAAGAACAGATTAAATCAGTAATGTCAGATTGAATCGTTTCAAATCTGTGACGTCATATAGAATCAGTTTGAATCTGTGACGTCAAATCTAAATTACTGCAAACGCCTTAGGTTAGTAAAACTTCGGAAATGTCTTGAATTTAGAAATTCCTGATAGATCTTCTACTACCAGGGCTTTAGTAGTTTCGATGTGTTCAAAACCAGATCGAATTAGTATGAATCTGTGACGTCAGATCGAATCAGTTTGAATCTATGACATCAAATCTAAATTACTGCAAACGTCTTAGATTAGTAAAAGTTCTGAAATGTCTTGACTTTAGAAATTCCTGATAGATCTTCCACTACCAGGACTTTAGTAGTGTCGATGTATTCAAAATAAAATTGAATTGGTGTGAATCTGTGACGTCAAATATAACACTTTACCGACTGGTACTCTATCAATCCACTTTTTGCCATAGCAACCAACACTTATCTATTACTAAAATAGCATTGTCTGCTGCCATCATTGTATAAATTAGGAAGTATATAAATATTTACCTAAAAACAGAGAGCATTGTTGTCAAAGGACCAAGGAATTTCAGACTCTTATTCCTTAGCTTTAACTCGAATAGAATCTGTTGTCTTGACTGCAGTGTTGGTAGCAGCAGTAGCAGTCGCAGTCTGCTTGGCCGTATTAGTAATGCCATTTAAGACAATATTTGAGACCGTTTGTCCCGATGAAGTTGACGAATGTAACCATTTCTCACCTCAGCTGCGATAGAAGTATCCTTCATTGGTGGATTTTGTATATCTACATTAGAAATGTTACTGATAAAGTCAGATTACCATATAAGAGTCCATTTTACCTTTCAAACAAAACAGAGTAAACATGGTCGTTGTTTCAACAACTCTTATAAAGAAAACAAAAGATTTTTTGCCTCTTGGACTTTTTTAATCATTTATGAGTAGCTAATAAAGATCTCAAAATTTATCTTAAAATTCTCTCTGTCTGTGTCACTCCTTTATCTGAAAATTCCAAGCCATTTGACAGTAAAGCTTGTCGTAGCGACGTAATACTCGAGACGATTTCATCCGTTCTATCTTCAACTTTTCTTAATCTTTTCGAAGATCTTTCATCCGATCTATCACGACTTCTTGATGCTCCCTTCTTATTTCCCATTATAATTGAATTAATAGTAACAGAATGTAAGAAATGATACACCGTTTTGCAGTACGAGTGTGGTCTATTTCGCACAAAAGAAATGATTCAATACGTAGCGACGGAATATTGCCGCGGTAACAACTTCACGCAGGTCTTTTAAAGCAGTTACACTCTAAAAGTGTGATTAGCGACATGAGAGTAGTAGAACTACCTTCGTAATGTCGAAGTGCGAGACACGAATGATAATTACATGTCTAAACCTGTCGGTAAAATGTTAACTTTCTGCGAATTTCTTTTGATACTCAAAGTTCATAATATGGATATTCCCGATAGATTTTGAACATGTCGACGATCTCGAAGGTCTCGGTTGGCTTTTACGTCTTCATTTACCTTGAGAGACTTGACCGTTGTAGAAAGTCTCTTTACTTCTTTAATTTTTTTTTCAACAGGAAAAACTCACTCTTGGTTTAAGAAAACAGAACACTAAATATGCGAGCTAAAAGTTGTAAATAAATTTGCAGTTTTTGAAGGCAGGAGCGTTTATAGAACGTTAACGAAGAGGGAAAAAATATAAGTTCACAACGATAAGTATTGCTAGAAATACATGAAAGGTTCAAGTAATTATTGTGATCATACATGATGTGTCGAAATTTAACACGAGAAGTTTAAATTTCCTTCTTGATGAATGACTTCATTTCAGATCTAGAGGTTCTGATAAGTCTTGATAGGTCTTGATGGATCTTGGAAAGTTTTAAAGTCTAGGTGGACCATACAAATCTTGATAGATCTTGATATCTGGTCCATCGAAATATATAAGTCTACATGGGTATAGTCCTATCCGTTCAAATCGCAGGGTATCCTTCAATTCTTTACATTCAAACTTTCACTAGGCCTTGAAATGAATTCGAGCGTGATAGTCGTTAATTTTTAGTTAAAAGTGAACAGAGAAAATTTGTATTAGACGTTACCTACTTTTTGATGTTAACCCTCTATTGCATAATGTGTCCAATTGGAGATTCGATCAAAGTAATTCTTATAATGTTAATCTATAATTATATATGTAACTAAGAACTGTTTTTGGTCGGTCTTGACGTCTTGATTGATCTTGAAAGTCTTGGTCAATCTTGAATGCTTTGATGGACCTTGAAATATTGGTAGAGTCTTAAGATGTTGTTCTATTTTGAAATCTTGATAGGTTTTGTAAGTTTTGTTCTGTCTTGCAAGGCTTGATTGATCTTGAAAGTCTCGATCAATTTTAAGGTTTTGTTGGTTCTTGGGTCTTGATAGATTGTGCTCGATGGTCCTGCAATGGTTCTTCAGGTCTTGAAAATTTCGATGGATCTTGGTATTTTTCAACATTTTCATGAGTCTTCAAAAATCTTAGAACTTGTATTTCTTGAACAATAGATCGATAAGCAATCGGTCTTGGTCGATCTTGAAATTTTGATCAATCTTGAAACTTTTGAAAGTCTTTATGAATTTCGAAGTCTGAATGGTTCCTGAAATCTAAACTCTCGACAACAGTAGTCTTAACAGACTTAATATTACTTAAGTATCTTGAACGTCTTGAAAATCTTTTTTTTCTATCGAATAAGATAGTCAAAGTACTCATCCATTAAATTTAAAGAAAAGGTGTCGTTCATATCTGAATCATCCCCATATACAAATAGAAGAACGCACATTGGTAAAAATGATCGCCTTATGACTTAAAGCTTGGAACTTGTTTTTTGTCACGGACAATTTACGCGCGAGTAACGTTGAAAGGCCTGTACAACAATTTGCGTTGCACGATTAAATAGTAGCTGACTTTTATGCCGGAATATTTAGGGCGACTCGGGGCAATAATTCGTATGGTCGCACACACGTGTCGGCTTATATCTAAATGAACAGCAAACCGGTTAAAATATTACTGGGAGCACGAGTTAACGACGGAAAGAATTTTCTCTTGGCGTTATCTTGATTCTGCCCAGGGATCTTGTGTTAATTTGATTGACTGATAGAGAACTATTCTTCAATCGTGTATCAGTGAAGGTAATCTAACGAATGCAACGCTGAGAAAATATTTTTTCAACGTTGTCAAAGTCACACGATTATCGATATTTTATATTTAACTCTTTCACTTAACGATGAATTATACATGCAAATGTACCAACCCACCTGATAGACATAATATGTTTTTCGTATTTAATAAATCTTAAAGTTAGAATAACTAATTTTGATTTAGTTTTAACACAAACCCTAATTATTGCAATTTAAATGAGGGTATAATTGATTTAAAAAAGTACACACTGTTTCTCTAAAAAATATTTTTGTGACTGTAGAAGTAACGAAAAGACACACACATAAGAGAATTCGTTTAAAGTCAATAGTTATTTTGTAGTAATTTGATTAACATACGTATATTACGTCACATCTTTGAGAAACTTATTATATTCTCAAGTCGATTGAAATTTTATAACTAGACTGAATGTTTATGTATTTATGGAAATTCAAAATGTGGTGAAACCTCTGAAAATATGCACAAATGCAAAAAGTATATAATATATCAATAATAATGTACGTGTTGTATCGTTTAGAAGATAAGATACATCTACCTACTTTGATTTAAGTTACAATTTTTGTTCTGCTCCTGTAAGAATGTGAATTTGCATAAACATTCAGAATCTGTTATTAACTTACTTAATGAAGAGATTTTCTTGTTTTATTTCTTTTCTTATCAAATAAATATTTTTCTCCTTTTGCCAGTGTATTGAGAGGGGAACTGAGATAGGAGAGACCAAAAAAACTAAATTATTAAATACTCAAAGTACGTTACACGTGTAGAATGAGGAGATAAGAGTAACTAAATTCCTGGAAGTTAAACTGTAGTATACTACTAACCAGACCTGGGAAAATTTTAATTGAAATGGAAATAAGAAATATCTATTTGAAATAATTTATTTTGAACTGTTATTTTCGATAGAGTTATTTTAAAATAAAAATAATTTTATTACTTTCTTACTTCAACGAAAAAAATAATCTGTGAAATAATATGCGACAAAAAGTATTTATTTTAAGAAATCTATACACCAATTTGCTTTGTCTGATCTATGTAACATTGTTACAAACGTAAAATCGTTTGTCATTTCATGCTTATTGTTTTCAAATTCGAAATCGTTGTGTAGTGATTTCATCTGATACAATTTTAAAGAATAATTTCATAATTATTTCAAACAATTATTTCAAATAATTTTGGGATGAGATGGTATGTTACATGACACAATAATTCAAATAACATAATTTCGGAAGTATCCAGGTTTGCTTCTGACACGTGTGATTCATAAGTTGCCCACTTATCGATTGTACCCGGAAAGTAGCCGGTTCTCGGAGTGAATTCGTGGAAACATTCTAAAAGAATGAATATGATAAGAGATGGTGAAACGCGATGTGCTTGAGGTGAAAGCATATAAATCGCGACTTTATCGTGCGATTTTCGAGATCGCTGGAAGAAATGCACGGAATCGTGCAGACATGCGCGTGCTTCGATATGGCGGTGCATTAGGACGCGTATGCAGATGCACGAGGACGATCGCGTGGCACGCTAGAATGCAGAAGAGGTGTGTACCGACGAGTTAACGTTTTGAGTTAAATTCTTGCCGAGTCAAAGGAACGCTCCAGGCACCAAGTCCATTATCTTCGCCTTCGACGACCTCCTCGGATGCGGTTAACAACTCCGTGAGATCCTTAGGCGCAACAAATGCATCCTCTTCCAAAATGGCTATGTTTATTTTGTTATATGCAGTAGAATTATGATCATCCGGCATGCATATTTCGGCCATAATGTTCTTTAAACAAAAACATCTCACATTTGCCAATCACAGTCAGTTATATTTCGAAAATCAATATTATTTGTATATTATTTATACATTCTGTATTCTATGCATTGTATTTTATATATTTATGTATTTTATTTTCGTTAATAAATTTAATTCCTATATTGACTATGATCGTTTTTTTAAATTCCCATCTTTATTTTAATCGTATTATGGATGCAGTTCCATCATAACTTCAGTATCGATTCATCTCTATAAACTCGCCGGTCCCGATCAAGTTGCTTATTTCAAGACAGTACTGTATGTACCTATACGATATACCTGATAACACAATCTAAAGCCGGCGACTGACTTGCAACAGAACGCTGTAATGTAACTGCTCGGCACGAATTGTACGGTTCGGCACCAGTGTTACATTACAACGTCCTTTTTGGAATCACGAATGCTCGCTTCGAACTCTCGGCTGAATTCTCTCTCAATGCTTCCTACTCAGTTCAGTGAAAAGTAGACGATCAAAGAGGTTCGTCAAAAAACCGACAGACCAGTGGAGCACGCAAGAGCGCGAACCGAGCGCAAGAACGGCTCGGTTCGTCGCTCGCTAGTCTGCCAAACTAAGCGAATGCTCGCGTTACATTACAATGTTCTGTTGCAAGTCAGTCGCCGGCTTTATATTATTAGTGAATAACTTATCATAACGTTACGAAATGTACCTAAGTACTAGATAAATTTATATATCATATATAAATGTAAATATATAGTTGATCTAGTACCCAGGTAAATTGTATAACTCTATCTTCAATTATTCATAATCACATAATCTAATCTAAATATAACAATATGTACTCATGGAAGATGAATACATATTGTTATATAGTACAAACGAATACCCATCAAGCTATAACGAATAGCTACCAAGCAGGAAATTGAAACTGAATTCTTCTGTGATTCCTAAGTATACGACATTGATCTTAATTAATTTTGGAAAAATGATGTACATATTAACATGTATACATAAATTGATGTATGTTGACTTTAGTTTTGCTTCATTGATTCTGCTTTTGCTTTGCTCTATCTTAAGGGTTGTTTATCGTAAAATCATGAAATTTTGTAATGAAATATAATAAGAGATGGAGGATATTGATATAGGATATATAATATTCTAAAGTGTATAGTTTAAAAATGTGTCGATAAAATAATCGACTATTAGAAATAAAAAAAAAAGTAATGATTTGTTCTGAAATAATTCCAGAAAAATCGTCCGATAAAGTTGCTAGCTTTCTTAACACCATAGTCAGAACTTCGCGAAGATTGATGCATTTATTGAGACATTCTAACGTTACACCGATAATTACACAAAAACGATATTAAATGTAACTTTGATTTCTCAATAGTTTCCACGAATCGTAAATATCCAGAAGGGTTCGACAATAGATAAAACTGTTGCGTTGATCGATTTACCCGCAACCCGTAAATTGCAGCATAAAATCTCTGGTGCGCAGCCATGCACTTCGTTGAAAATAGTTTCACCGATTAATCGCTTTGCCATCGAATCGAATGTAACGAAAGATTATACTGTTTTATTAGGAAACAGACTTTTTGTCCGCCCGCCGCTGAGTGGACAAAAAGTCTGAAAGAGAAAAATTCGCTTTCTAAACTATCTTTGCAGCAGACTACTGGAAGCAACGCTATCGTGCTACAGAAGTACGAACGATTATGTTCAATACACTGCGATTTATAAAAGAATCATCAAAAAGTATTACGGTACGTTCGTTGCATGCAGAAGGAAGATCGAAACAATTAAATTTTTAATTCTATCTCTTCGGAACATGGAGAAGGAAGTTATTTTTATATTGTCAGACAATGATTGTTCTTTGGATTTCACAGAAATAATGATTCAATCAAATCAAATAAACAAATGAAAGAAATATTACACAAAATTGTATCAAAAGCCGTAATGAAGATTAATACCAAGGAAAGAAAACAGTATCGATATTCCATTATGAAAAAGGAATGAAATACATTTAGGTATTCAAATTGTATATACTACATATTCGGTTAAAAAGTATAAAAATGTATACTATAATACGAGTTGAATTATAAAGGCAATATACTCTATTGGAAAAGTAATAAAAATGTATTATAACCAAAATTAAAATATATTAGTAATATGTTACATTTTAAGAAAAGGAGTGATATATTTAAATATGAGTTATCAAAAGTAAGGTTAATTAGTTGATTCATTATTCGATACAAGTACTGTAACATCAGGAACCATTGCTCTTTGCACGAATGAGTATGTAACAGTACTGTTAATTCATACTGCGATCACGACTGTACTTGTATAATGACATAACAGAAATTTAAGGTCACAACTATGCTTCCAATAAAGTAAATAAAATTTTACAAAAATAAGTTGGAGTTTCGTCTAGACTTTAATTGTATTCCTAGTATTTTAAAAACAATATGAAAGAAAGGTAGCAAAGCGTTGCGCAAGAACATGAATGAAATGTTAATGAAAGAATTACGACTTTCATGGACCTCTGAAACATGACGCAGCAGCTTTCGTTACGATGCTGTCAGCATTCGAGAGTGAAAAAAGATGAAAACTCATTGTTGGAACACGAACGGTACAGCACGAAGCTCTCTTCACTACGAGTTCCAGTTATCTAGATCAATATTTCTCAAACTTCATTATCCCATGAACCTATAAGTATACTTAGCCAAGGAAAACATTTAACTGACCTCTTAGAGTAGAATTTAATTACTATCTTCTTATTTTTTATAAACTTTAGTCTTAAAAAATGTATTTACTGTTCAACAATTTTAATTCAATTTAAATTAACAGTTTTTGTAATTTAAACTTCTTATACGTTGTTTTTTAACGGAATGTACTAAAATAAGTATGAAAAGATACGAGTCTCCTATTATAGATACTTTTGGAACTTTTAAATAGTATTTATTAATAATACATTTATTTCTCTTTTCTGGATGATATAAATAATTCATAGTATTAAATGATTCAATAATTTCTTGTTCAGTTTCAGATACAATTGCCTTATTGCAAATACCTAATAGATTCAGCTATTTTTATTACCTTTTAAAAATAAAATTGTATTTTGCTATCAAGATTATAGTTAAAACAATTAATTTTATTATTAATGTTACGATTTAAAAACTTTATTTCACTATATACGACAATTTTAATTTTCGATCGCTCTAAAGGGTCCAACAATTACTTGTAAGCAATTTATTTACCAAAGTAATACTTGTGGTATGCACACCGTTTTTATTAAATGTTTTATAGAGAAATACAATAACACTTTCTTATTTCGCGACACGCTCACCGCTTATTATCTTAATCCTTTCTGTTCCTTCACCTCGTTTCGCTCTCGTTCGCCGATTTTCGCTATCCCCCCTTTCCATGTTCGGGTTCCGAAAACCCTTACAGGACGACACACTCACACACGCATACTCACACCATACTCGCCTTCCGGCGCCATATTCAAACCTTACACAATTGCAATTTTATAAATGATACCAAAAACTGCAAATAAGGGAGGGGACTCCCGTGCCTTGTATGCGCTCGTACGCACTCACACAGCTCCACATCACTGTATACGTACACGGAACTGCAAGGGCTTGCGTATTGTCCTATTTTTGTCTCGACAATGCAAATTCGAGACCTCCCAATAGTCGTTTCCGCTAGGTAAATGTTCAAACTTGTGCGCAAGCTCCTATAGGTAGTCTACTTTTGCTTTTTTGTCTCATAATTAATAATATTCAGCAGTATTTGGCGATCAAAAGAAGCAATATGGTGGTGCGACAGTGCTGCCGCGTTGTCTGAACTAACGCTGCTGAAACATACGCTGCTGAATATTGATAATTATGACACAAAAAAGCAAAAGTAGACTACCTATAGGATCTGCGCACAAGTGTGAACATTTATCTAGCGGAAACGACTATTGAGAAGCCCTTAAACAAAATCCTAAAGATCCTCTTGAAGAACCCTTTACTTGTCTTTTTTTTTCAAATTATCGAGCTCCTGTGTGGCAGGCTTTACAATTAGATGGAAAACCAGATCGCGTGGAACCCCAATGGAAACTTTCATCGAAAAGACCTCGTATCGTTTACGGTGATCGACGAGGCTCGTTAACGATAACATCGTCTGCGCCAAATTAAATACAAATTGTCGGTTTTTGAATAATAATCGATCACGCGAGATCGTTAAACATCGTGCGCACCGAATAATTGCGAATCCAATGTCGTCTGTCTGGGAACATCTACTTCGACAGTCGTTAATCATTCGTTAATTGATTTGTAATTTCGAAACAAGAAGAAACACCGATGATATTCCCAAGTGATTTTTCCAACGTTCGAATCCCAAGTCGCTAGGCTACGCGATAGAAATGGTTCTAATGTTCAACGTCCGATGGCATTTTACAGCGATGACGCGGGTAATAATTTCCTGCTTTCGTAATCGTAGACTCGTGGCGCTGTTTTTCTCTTGCCTTCTCAATTTCCATTTTTTATCAGATTCTCCGGGAGGCTCGTCGTCTAATGATTCAACAGTGCATCGCCTCTCCGATAGCTGAGAAATTTTAGGCATTCTCGCTTTTACCGAGGGATCGATCCGTTGTGGTCGATCCTTTCAGATAATACGGAAAAAAAAGTCTATTAACGAAATAGAATTTGAGGAGGTAGGTAATTTCAACTGAATAGATGAGTTTCGATGTTACAAAGTAAAATTTCGTGTAAAAGTGATTTAGAGGTGATGTTTTGCCAAGCATTTTAATTTAAGAAACGTTTCGATCATCATGATTTACGAACTTTCTTGATATTTACTGTTTAATAGTTGTTCATTACTATAATATTATGAATAGACTGCGGAACATTATGTAAAATAACATCTTTGCAAACCTACTTACAAAAATTGAACCTAAATAGGAATATATTTTACTCTAAACATATTATAATATGAACTTTAGTGTTAATATTTTTTATATAATTGTATCCTGTGTGCATTTTGTAGTATTTCTTTAAAATGCATAAAAATTCGTAGCCTAACGATGATGAATGTGTTGAAAAGAATGTTGCAATATTACCAAAAGAAGTATTTATTTGCAATAAGAAGGAGTTGACGATGAAGACAAAGAGTTTTTTTTAGAAGTATTCACGTAAAATATAACGATGTATGGTTAAAAAAAACTTGGATACCTGAATTAGTACTATATGATTTTTTCAATTGTAAAAATAAATGATTATTTATAAAATATGAGTATAAGTAACCATGTTCGAAATCTGAAAAAATGCAGTTTACGTGAAAAGTAAAGGTCATCTTGACATTTTTAAATGGCACCATATATTTTGGACATCATAGTCTATAAATATCTGTAATACTATTTAATTGTATTTTAGAATATATCAATTATATTTTTCATTCAATCATTATTTTAGCAATTTATTACATTTGTACTTAAATCGTGTTATTGTACATATCGTCGGTGCTACAATGATTTAAAAAATCTAAACGTACAAAAATTGTGATTTTTGATAAGAAAATATCGGATTTTTGTCTTAAGATATGAGTAATTGTACTCACACAAAAAATGTAGGTAACGAAAGTGTCGACATTTTGCGCAAAGCAAAATATCTGCGAGAACGTAGTTTGCACGGATTTTGTTGCGAATTGTCTCGGCTTGCACGGTGGGCTGCTGTGCGGTTAGGAAGAAATCACTTCGGACACGTCACGGTGCGCAAGGATCCTTTCGACATCGCTATTCGTCGGAGATCATTACAGGTGTAATCGGCATTTGTTCGTTCTGATGCAACAAGCGCATTGTTTCTACCGCGAGGAAATGCATCTGCGTCGGTCTTGTTCGCGTGATCTGCACGTCAGGACAACCGATGATGGATTAACCCTTTGAGTGTCATGGGTGCATGTAAGGGTTCAGAGAGAACTATCGGTGCGAACTATGGACCCATATATGTGTTTGTCAATTTTGTCGACCTTCGCTTCAGACATAATTATCTGTCTTTTCCTAGACTTTTTTCTTATATTTATGTAGGAATCTAAACGAAAAATAAAGCACAGAGATTCAAACCTACGATCCTCGGATCCACAGTCGATCGCTTTTCCTACACGACCACCACCATATCCTACGATTCGTGTTCTTGTTTGGCTCCTTACTCTTTGGACATAGTAGACACGGATACTACATGTATTAAATTCAAATAGTTGCGTTCATTGATTTCAGATCAATACTTCTGGTCGACAGTGAAGCAAAAGAATTTCCGTTGACGGTTGGTTGTGTTGCACATGTTTTCAAAAAAAGGTGAACTATGAATTCTAGTATAACTATCGTATTTATCAGTATTTTTTAATAATATTCAATATGATTATTATAATTCCATATATTTAACTTGTACCTGGACTTATACCTGGTTTCATTACGCCTTTAGCCGAGCCATAAACTCGTAGAAAACGCACTAATGTTGGACTATCTGCACTCAGAATATGCTAAACAAACAGAATTACTGCATAGAAATTAACATAATTAATAATACTTTTCCGATCCGTATACGGATCGATCGATAATACGATCCGTTCAGTTTTCACTGTTCCCAGTCGTTTCAGTTCTTTATAGCCCACGTATTTTTTAATATTTCGACAAATAAGTAATTGTCAACTAACGATGCTTTCATTTTCACCATTTTTAATGTACTCGAATTCCGAGAAAAAAGGTCTTCTAAGTTTTTAATTTTTATTTTGGAAACTAAATATCCTATGAATAAACTGTAATTATAAAAAAGTTACGTCTTATCATTCCCTATAAGCTGATATTTTGTTTAAATCCAGACCTCTACACGACTTAGAATTTCCAGTAAAAATCGTTCCGCAGTCAAAGAGTTAATAGTCCCAGTATTATGGATGAGAATCCTAAATCATTAACACGTAGGTATTTAATACATTAGTAATTTCTGAATTTCACCGTTAGAGTTCGCTAGCTCCCTTCAAATTGATTGAATACTTTAAAAATCTTAAAAACTGATCCTGATTCGATAATCCAAAGGCTGTAGTTTTATTACCACTCGCAATCGAGTTTATTTCACAAGTTTCGTAACCACATCCTTGAATGGCGTTTTAGAATTTTGTTGATCGCATGTCAAGCACATCAACAAAGATATAGGCCATGTCAATAGGATTCCCAAGGGACCACGGTTTGAAGTCTTTTGTAATGAATAATGAATTTTTTCGTAGTATACAGTGCACACGCATGAATATGCATGAAGCATTAAGTATAGCGGTCGCGATTACCATACCGACTTAAGCGAGCTCCGAAATGACGCGGGTCATTAATTTATCCCGGTGGTCGTGTGCGTGCGTATGTATGCGTGCGAGCGCGCGCAATAATTTGTAACTCGTAACCATTCGGTCGCGAGTTAAATGGTAATAAGACAGCCTTTATCAGACGACCAAGCAACTTGTTGGATCACCGACGGTCGGCCTTTCACTGAATTCGAAAATTCTTTATGGTTAACGGTACACCTGATAACCGGGTCCACAGCCGATCGATATTACTCACTTGCAACAGGCTTTCAATTTATGCTCACCACCCACGATACGTTTCACAATATCAACTTAAAAGGCATTGTTTTCCATAGACTGGATTCTGGCGATACCACGGTGACTTGAGAAACGGTATTTATTCTATCGAAACCTCTCCTACACGGAGAAGTCCCGTTTTTCAAAATAAGGAAGGAAAATATAATAACGACTGATTGAACCGAGGTATGTTAAATGTTTATTGGCTAGATGGGGAAAAAGCCGTGCGGCATAAAAAAAAACCTAGAATGATACAAATATTTCACAAGAAATGTTAAAATATGGAAAATATGAACGATTTATAATTTTTACATCTTAACGCTTCGAGTGATCTCGAACAAGTCGTTAGAATTGAAATTCGTCCGGAAGGCAACGATTTCCCCACTCTTGTCGATAGAAGCTTCTAGAAGATTCTAGAATTCTAATGTTCTAGATTCTAATGTTTAATTTCAATATGGCCATTGCCGTATATGGTAATTTGCGAAGAGATCGTTGCCCCTGTTTTCGCGTTGCTAGACGCCATTCCTCGTTCGCGAGTCGGTTTGGAGTCGCCTGTGAATTCATCGCCCGCTCGATCCGCTCAGCTGTCTTGAACTGTCGAGAATCCGTCGCCAGCAAACAGCGACGGATCAGCTGCTTCGAAAAATCGATATATTGATTGGACGCAGGTTTGAATGTATATGATACATATGTGAGCACGGCCTGCCGTGGAGTTCTGGACTCCTGATTCCGACCAGCGAAGTATGAATCTTTTGGCTCCATTAATGGAGCAACCTTGGCCGACGAAACTGATCTCAGCTCGCCCAGGTTTATGATGTGCAGGCCGTGTATAATGTTTGATAGGCGTGTTAGCTACGAGGAGTGTAATGTCTTCTCGAAACATTGTGGTATGTTTGGGGATCGAGCGAACGATGATGAATTCGCATCTTACTCAGTCGCGACGAATAATGACGTTCGCGGCTGAACAGTATTTATTCCTAGAAAAACATCCTTAGGTCGATTATTTTGAGAAGACATTTCGATATAAAATACATTCACGTGGTTGGACTGTCAGTCGAACGCAAATGTCAAAAAATACATTCACGTGGATTGAACTGTCAGATTCTTCAAATACAAATATTGAGTAATTAAGGGGGTATCCTGAATTAGGAGATATAAAAAAAAGCGGCTTTTCGTGAATTCTTTTAGGATGGAAAAAAAATTATTTCCATCGATCTTATTATTCTATTTTCATACATATTTGAGTACTCTGTACAAAATTTTTCAAGAAGAAATATTCAAATTGAGTCGATTGCGAAGCACATTTGTAGAGCACCTCACAATTAAAACCTCCTATCGGCGGGAAAAATGCAGGTCGTAATTTAGGTTTGACACAAAAGAACCAAAAGAAATTTTCATTTTCAAACATTTTTCTTCTATGTGAACTAAAAAAAACCCGCAAAAATGGTGAAATGTGAAATTACTGCAAGTTTGAACAAAAGAATGAGTTCTTTGGGTGAAAAAAATCACTTTAACTTGATAAAAAAGTTGTTTAAAATATTTTTTGTAGGAATTTTCTTAGTTCACATAGAAGAAAAATGTTTGAAAATGAAAATCTTTTGGTTTTTTTGTGTCAAACCTAAATTACGACCTGCATTTTTCCCGCCGATAGGAGGTTTTAATTGTGAGGTGCTCTACAAATGTGCTTCGCAATCGACTCAATTTGAATATTTCTTCTTGAAAAATTTTGTACAAAGTAATCAAATACGTATGAAAATAGAATAATAAGATCGATGGAAATAATTTTTTTTCCATCCTAAAAGAATTCACGAAAAGCCGCTTTTTTTAGACCTCCTAATTCAGGATACTCCCTTAACACACGTAGCCCTCGTATACTGGAAGCCTGGCAAATACCAAGCATTGTCCATTCTCATATTATTATCCAACGATTCGAACATGTGAAGCCTGCTTAATACTCTAGAACCACAGTGGTACACGCTTATTAAACGTTTGAGAGGTTTTTGTCTCCGACCTCGGCCCGCCTCGCGTCTCTGCGCCAGGTAGTTTCGCGCTCACCCTAAAGTCCACACCCTAGATCAGATCGTATAGATCGCTATCGCGACAACGGGACGGATAAGTGCATAGATCACTGGGAGCGCGGTAGCACCGACGCGACGGTCGACTGCGCCCACAAGATCGACCTCCCACACAGCGACTTTTCTGGATATCGTTGACCGATTACGAGCCAGCCCAAGCCTGACACACCGTGGAATTTCGCGTTCGCTCTTTACCGTCGCCTCGCTGTTCATGATTTACGGCTCAACATACCGTGACCAAGAAGGGGAGAGACGTTCGAGAAGTGTGCCGAATGATTGCTTTCGCAGAAATTTTATAGGGCACGCGAACGATAGTTCCGAGAGGGAACGCGCATTTCCAGCGATTTTACGTTACTGTTATCGTTCCTCGATTTGCGGGATCGTTTACGTCTAAATTTCCAGGCGGATGCTGACGCTGTAAGATTTCATGGGCCACTTTATGAACGTGCTGAACCGACGAACACCGGTTGCAGACATTTATAGATTCAAGCGAAACAAATCCGTCGAAGTGTATGTCCAGCGGAGAACATGTTGATCGATAAATCACTGGATTTGTTGGATATAACTGTACGCGCTGTTGTCTTGAAAGAATTGATAAATCACGGGATTTGAAAGAGAGAGAGAGAAGCGAATCATAATTGCAGTAACTGCGCCCGAACGAGAACAGTATGATTGTATCGTGAAGAAAATGACAGGGTCTTGAAAGAAGGAATCCAGGAACAGGAGATGAAGCATAGATATTAGTTTGCGTAGGTAAAACTGAAATTTTGTTGTTATTTCTTAGAATATCTCACAATAAATAGATTAGGTGAGATGGTGTTGTTTCTTTTGTCTTTTAAGTACGCTTATTTAAAGCCGCTTCAATAACAGAGTAGATACGTAATATGAATAGAATTCCTAAAATATCTTTTACTTCTAGAAAAACATAAACCTTAATCCTTCTGGAAGTTAGTGATTGAGTTGATTGATCAGTTTTGGTGTTTTCGTTATATCCATTCATGATTTTCAAAATAAACAATAATATAAATAATGCATATTTCGAAAACTTTGAATATACTTAGTCTACTCAAAATAATTAGCACAGTGTTATATTCTAACAAATAAGGACTATAGTTATTGATTCAGAGTATAAAATCAATGAAACACGTTAATATAATGTGCATAGAATATTATATATATATTTATATATACTATAATATATTGTATAATATATATGTTTATAACTTTTGTATAAGTATTCAAATGTTTCCTAATAATTGATTGCAATGAATAAGTAACGTTTATAGACGTTAAAAAATTAAAATATACTTCAAGATCAGTAGCATACCAACTAGAGTGTGGGGAATATTATTCAGTAGATAGGGAAAAAAGTAGAAGGTAAATAAAGTAGGTCTAATATCCAAAAATCTTTTAAACTTTAGTCTGCTTCTGAGATATTATGCATTCGTGGAATCAAAAAATACTATGGAGTACCTACATGTTTCATCCGTTTTTCCAAATTGATGGAGATTAAATCAACCTCGGTTACGAGCGAATTATAATTCTATTCGATTTAAAAAATATTCCCTCCATGGTTACTCATGTACGTATTTTTTAGCTATTTTCCTGTTACTGGCGCATATCTGGATTTCAATGCCGTTTAAAATACTAACTTCCTTCAAGATGCACGTACGCAAGAAACTACGAGGATGAAATAATAATTCTGCAAAATGATATTTGAATATTTTCGTATAAGTCACTCAGGAAACTCATGTTGCCTTACGCATCACTTGGTCGGGCTTCTACAATTGAAAATAGTAGATGTAACATTTAAGGGTAACATTTACATGATTTAACACTCCACCGTGAGTTTTATTGAAGTTTGTTGACAAAATTCAGACCAAACTATTAATATACTTCCACTGACTAAATAATTATCACACTTCAATGCTGCAATTTATTTGAACCAGAGAATTTGATTACTAAAACATAATATAGTGCTTTTTTAGTTTCTAAAGTGTACTCATTTATGAATTTTTAAATTGTAACATTAAAATAATTGGATAATCATCTTCGAGTCTGCCTGGATATTTTTACAATATACGATTTAACCAGAGCATTTAATGTCTAAAAAATAATATAGTAGATGCTATTTTTCGATAGACACTTTTAATGCATTATCAGCAACTGTTTTACACGTTATCACTATAGAAAAGTATAAGGCAAACAATTTTTTAAAGATTCATGTGAACCGAATATAATTACTAAACTGCAGATATTTATGCAAATTCATATTTTTATAAAGACTGATAAAGAACAAAATATTAATCTCTGTTATGTCTTCTAAATATTTTAATATTAATTTTATTATTTATATTTTATGTACCTAGGCATTTGTATCCATCCTTGCATATTTGCATCCTTATATACTTGATAAAATATTAAAAATTATTTACACTAGTCATAAATGCATAAGTATTTGCAGTCTAATAATTACAAGAAAATGCATAGTTCCAAAGTTATACTATTTAATATAACGCGATTCCTATTTGCATATTCTGCAATAAGGGGGCTCCAAGTATAAAGGATTATAGCGTCCTTATCTAAGTACGGAACAACTACATATTTATTCAAGGCTGACAATGTTCTAGGCAAAAATCACTTTTCTCTACTGCTAAACGAGCTAATGAAGTGTGCATTCTGTGACACAATTTCACGAACGGAGCATGAGTAATCTAAATATATCGGAAATGAGTGTGCCGGCGATTCCGCGCAGAGGCTGTGAGGTCAAGACTGCCCCCTTTCTATGAGACCTTGGCGAACGTCCAGTCTCGTGCATAGCTAAACTAACCTGACCCAACCTAACCTCACCTTGCGCAGACTCTCACCTTCTGCTTCGTTCTCTTTCTCCGGTATTACCGCCCCAAGACGATCCCCGTGCCGTTTCTATTCCACCTTTTTAGTCGCGCTTTACGCCCGCCTTTCTAAACGCTTATTTAGTTTTCTTCTTTTGTCTCTGAGCACTTTCACTGTTCTTTCTCCCTTTTTCCTCTGGACACAGCGCTACTTCCAGTTTTATTGCTTCTGGACTCCTTGTTCCTTGAGATTTCTCTTTCAAGTCTCGCTTTACTAGGCGGTAATCCGTCTGCACCTGATCGTGGACCACTACCACTAAAACTTCTTTTAATTTATCATTTGTTCTAGCTTAGTTTTGGTAGACAGCGCATCTGTACACACTAATGCAAATAGAAATAATAGAATGTGTCATAAAATGTATGTGGATCTGCACAAATATGAAAATATATATAATAATCAGTGAAATGGAATACAAGTTATATTGAATATAAGTTATCTATGTATATAAATATGAATTTGCGTAAACATATCCAGTCAATTTGTTAGTTTCTTTAATTGTTATCTCTGTTAACTTCATCTCTTTTTCAACTGTCTTTTTATTTTTCGATTCTCATACTATATGTTATGTGTCTCCTTTTCAATATTCATTTCTTCGTCTTCTACCGTGTGTTAATCTTTCTTTCTTTAATCCATATGATTGACATAAAAGAATACCCATAATGGACCATTTCCATTCAAATGTCCTATATAATCACCAATTTTTGTTACCTAACATTCGGATTGTACTTTAAATAATGTCGTCTCATTTAGCCTGGAAAGTTTATTAGTATCTTTTAGTGTCATTCATTTTAACTTAATTTCTTTTATCATTGTCTTCCTATCCCTTGATTTTTATCTTATATGTCATGTACTATATTTTAGTGCATACGATGACCTCTATTCAGTGTTCATTTTTTCTGCTACTGAGTTCAAACCTTCACATCTTTAGTTCACACACATTTTCGATAAAGAATATACTATTTCTATTCAATTGTCCTTTATTATGAAGAGCACCAATTGTCTGGTCTTTTTGGATAATAATAATAATAAGTTGTCTACGACTCGTCAAAATTGCGTCCCGTGCACCGCTCGACCATTTTGTCTCTCAAATTACAACGTTGCGAATTTTCTTATATATCAAATTGATTCATATTCAGAATGAAAATTAAAAATTTCGAAAAATGCAGTTGAAAAAAATATCGATTTTTCGATCGCCTGATCCCCTTAACGAATTCCATTCCTGGAAAGAGCCAATGTCGAAGTAAGGCCAGCGCTGATTGCGTGTCGCAGTTGTTCGCAGTTTCTACGAAATCAGGAAATTTGCTTCAATTCCCCTTCAATCTCAACTATCGATCGAGTCAGACAGATGAGTCCGATAATCACTTCGACTCTTGTGTAGGACATAACCTGCATAAGGAAACAAATGGAGTTGTCTTCCCCATTCTTTCCATCGTTGCATCATTATTTTATTATCCCATTTACATACTTGCATGGTCAATAAAATTATATAATTAGATACCACCGAGAAATTACAAAGAGCATAATAAAAAATGTTTATATCGGTAGCGAATATAAAGGCTACATTATCCTTTTCTTCGATTGAGAGCATATAACTTTTTCAAAATTCATAAATTTAGCGGAAGTGTTTTTCTTATAAGGAATAAGTATTATGATATCGATAAAAGAAAACGTTTATGTTGAAACACATACTAAATAAGGATTTTTTTGTTATTTATGATTATATTATATAGTTATGTACAATTAAAAATATTTTTATTTATGAAAAGTTATAAATATGGCAGTCTTATCAGTATTAAGCGTAAAACTTTTTAAAGAGAAATCTAAGGTCGTAGTGTGGCAGTATTTGAATATTTATAATTATTTCACATGTTCTGGAAAGTGTAATGAAATTATGCTTCAGAAATTCCTTATCGATTTATACATAACAGATTGAGCAATGCTTCATTACTTTTTATACTGTTCCCAACGACCCACTATTTGTATTTTACTACATATACATATGAAAATCACATGCTTTGACAACCATATATTCTTGAAAATTTGTTATTTGGGACTTTTCTTCACACACAGAAGTAGCATATTTATTTTGAAGTTAAAATAATATTGAAAAGAATAAAAAAAGGAAAACAGAAATTTCTTACTGACCCTATATTAAAATGACAAGAGCGCCAATACTTTTTGAATAAAAAATTTCGGTTTTATCTCTTTTTTCTGCTCAATAACATTATTTCGAGTTTACGAAGAGTACACTACCTGTATATGTCATGGAACATTGGAATATATATTTTCTATTAACATACTATTTTGATACATAGTGATATTTAAATTAAAATGAATACACCAATACTTTTTAAATAAAAAGTTTCTGTTATTTTTCCATTCCTCTCAACAACATTATTTCGAGTTCACAGAAAATACATTCTACCTTTGAATATCATGGTCCACCAGAACATATATATTTTCTATTGATATACAACCTACTTTTAAACATGAAAATATTTAAAGTAAATCAAGTCAACTTTCTCTGCCCACTGTAATCGAAATGGAAATTTCGTTTGCAAAAACACGACTGTAAAAACCAATTACTCCAAAGTGTAAATGTGTATTGCGAAGACAAAAGGTCGACTCCCTTCGAGGAAAGAAAGTTGGTCGACTTCCGCTATCGCGACAGCAAATACCGATCGGTAGCTATTAAAACACGGACACCGTTTACGGCGTTGACTGCTGACGTAATATTACGTCAGGTATTACCGTAATGATACCTCGTTGTTCGTCGATTGCCCGTTGGAGAAAGATAATGCGAGGCTGAAAGAAAGACACGACACGGGGACTCGGTCGTTAGACAATACGTAATTAGACGACACAGACCATGAAAGGTGAAGGAAGTTCACCGAACAGCCAGAAAGAGGAAGAAGAGAAGCATGGGAAAGAAGGAAAAGGGACAAGAAGCCTTGACCGACTCTCGGCGCACAATTCCTCTCTAATGTAGAGATCGGATACGTCCTTAAATATAAGCGGAGAGGAGGCGAATCCAACTTCTTCGAAATGGCAGTTCTCACCCTTGTATTTTCAGTAATTTTCTAACTTGTTCGCTTGTACTCGAATCCCTGTTTGATTGCCCCTATTAGCTAAAGTGCCATATCTATCGATTTTTACTTTTCGTGATATTTTGATACTTTTAATTCCACACATTTTATTATATAGAGAGACAAGTTATAACGCTCTGTGGATTTGTAGAACTCTAGAAACTTCACTTACAATGTATTTGTTCACCTGTTCAACAGGTGGTTTTATTGATTTATGATATGCCTTGTAGCATCAACAACTCAAGTCTTAAGCTGACACATAATTTGAAAGACTTCGAAAAGCGTCTCAACATATATATTAAAATATTTTTCGTGAACCATGGCTCCATGGTATTTAATTTGTTTATTTCACAGAAAAACGCAAAATTGTAAAGTATTAAAATAGATCTGCTAATGAATTTAGAGAATCAAAATTTTCTCATTGCAAAATCATGTAAGAATAAATTACGAAATCAAAAGTCTAAGTTTAGTGTAATGGAATTTCAGCAGAAAAAAGGGAATTTAATTAAAAAATTGAAGCTTATCATGCTAGATAATCCCCTTTCTAATAATAACAATCACAATGGTTAGTATTATGTTTTAGTCATTTTTTAATACGTAAAGAAGTGAATGGAATACAGTTTAATTCGTTTTCTACTACACACACCCGTTTCTAAAAAATGATCAAAAAAGATAATAAAATCTCATTCTTTTCAAGTATTCAAAAATGTTAGTTAGGACATTTAACCTAAGAAAAGGAGGATAGAGCAGCTACTAAAAGTAGAGAGCCTTAAAAGAATATTTTACCTATGGGATTCTATATTCTTGTGTTTATTTTAAATAAGGATTTTAACATTCCTAGCGTTCAATGTTCCCGTTTTCTTATAAAATGTATAATACGCATTCGTAACACTTTCCCTAGTAGCAATTATTGTTGGCATTTTGATGGGCCATTGACGTGATATCGTTTGGCCAATGGTTAGGATTGTCGCCCTTTTCTTCAACTAGGGTTGTCCCTGAAAAAGAGTGAATACAGTAATCGAAACGTTAGAGATTATTTATAGTAAATAAAATTGCATTTGCTATCCAACCAACAACATTACATGTCGTTGTCATATATGTATACAATTCAACAGTATCTTTAAATGCACAAGTTTCTTTACAATAAATGGACAGTAACATGATCCGGGATCGGATATCTCGATGAGACAATGCTAATGCAACGATCAAACTTTTTTTTATTATTACCGTTTCTGTTGTAAAACTGTTACCCATCATATTCCTGATCTTTTTCTAATTAAAATGAGACCAAATACGACGTAATTCGCAACATATTTACTACACATTGTCTCACCGAAATAATCCCGGTGTTGATCGCCATTTTCGCATGTCGCTCCGCCCTCTTCTTCATTCGCTGTCCTTCTCTACACTCGAAGTTTGTTGGCAAGACATTAGAAGATACAGTAACGAGTGTAACGACTGAAGGAGCCATGCAAAATCGGAGACCCAAAACATTGCACTTGAGGTTTTTATATGTTTACACTTGACACGAGTCGAGCGTTAAACATAGAAAAGGACAGATAGTGAAAGAGAAAGAGGTTCGAGAAAAAAAAAACACTCGACAGAAGAGCGAATCAATCAGTGAGGATCATATTGCACCGGTGGTCGGGGCTACTCGGACGAAACTACGGGCAAAAAAAATAAGAATGGGCTGGCAGCAGAAGGGTGGGTATCTGACATGCATACAATGTGTCCCAGACAAAGTGATACGGAGCTCTAACTGCAAAACTATCGACCGAATGCAAAATTTCAAATATGGAAATGGTATGGTAAAATGGGCCTCATGTTTCAGCGAGAAGGAATTTTTGTTAACTTTGTTATTTAACGAGATATGATGATCAAGTTTCGTTTTTCAAATGGAACTATATATTTTTTTTGATACCATGCGATAGTACTTTTCAAGACGAATTCATTAAGCTTTCATGTATTTACCCGATTTTTATTAGTTTTCAAGCTATAACGCTTCAAAGTTTGCTCATTTTCAAGGAGAAAACTCAGTTCGGCCTCGGGCGGTCCCATTGATGCAGCAAGCATCATGCGGTTCTTGAAATCAATACGGAGGGTCTCGCTTGGGATTCTAGGCCCAAGGAAAGAAAATGGGAAGAATCCTAATATTCTGGGCCTAGAATCCCAAGCGAGACCCTCCGTATTAACTTTAAGAACCGCATAGTGCTTACTGCATCAATGGGACCGAACCGAGATTTTTCCTTGAAAATTAGCAAACTTTGAAGCGTTATTATACCTGTATTATATTAGGGGGACCAGAAAGTAATGTCGTTTCATTTATATTAAATTCAGACAAATAAATTTATAATATTGTTGAGTTTCGGCATAACGAGTTAACAAGAACTTTAATAAATAACGATTAAATTTGTTTGTAGAATTCGGAACGTCTGTTCTCAATGGCGTTTTCGAAACTGACAGCTTGACAGGCGATCGATCCGATCGCCTTCTTCTCGTTGTCTTGTTGTTTCGGTCGCGAGCACCAGCTGGTTTTGGATCCATCCAAAGGGTGCCCGCAACAATATGCTTTTATTTTTAATTAATTATGTAATCGTCTTCGTTATCAACAACCATCTGTTCATCTAGTATACGAATTCTCAGTATCTGATCGATAAAAATCAATTCACAGTGAGCTGGTTCACAGTGAGCTGATGAATAATAAACAAATATTAACATTCGCAGAAACGAGATTACTTCCTGGTCCTCCTAATACTACCTGTATTATACACCCTGTATTATACTACCACTCACGAAAATAGAGAGTCTAATTCTAGCAATAGTAATTAATTAGGTTCTAATGCCCTATTAATAATTTCTACGTGCAATTCTAAAAAAGAATCAAGCAATTTTCCTGGTATTACAAATAAATTCTGACCCAATGTGCAGTGCCTGGTTAATATTCGAAGCCACTAGGAGGAAGTTGGTTTCCGTAAACGTTTGGGTGCTTAACTAACGTCGGGGACCACAAGGAATTGTTAGCAAGCCTCATAACGTTTTATAACGTGATATAATACGAGTAGAAAAAGAATATCAATGTGGCCCCTTTCAGGATGTCATTATTCTTAACCAGTTATTCTTATACAAGTCCGACGACAATGCGGACAACTCAATAATTCTAATCTTCGAATTGAGCTTCTACATTTAAAAGTATTACTTCTTGTGTAAACTTTCGCATTGTAACATTTTAACAAATTAATACTCTATTACAAGTTGACCTAGATTTTTATACAAAATTCGGTCCAGACTATTAATATACTCTAACTGATTAAATAATTAATATGAATCAAGATTGTTAATCGTTTGAATCACGATTTGAATCACGATTGAATCACGGGATTTGATATCTGAAAAATAATGTAGTGCTATGTTGCTTTTTAACTGTACTTTAAATTGTTACATTAAAATAGTTTAACAATCAAATTTGAGCTTGATTGAATTCTACAAAATTTATTCTGGCCAGAGCATCTAAATTCTAAATAATACAATATTATAGTTTTCAATATTTCGACTTAACTTATTCACAGACCATCAAGTAATAATATAAAAATAATTCAACCTTCAACTTGAAGCTTAACTAAAAACTAGCAAATTTACTTAGACCGCAATATTTAAAAAAAAAAAACAAAAAAAAAACTATACAGTATCTTTTTTCAATTTTTAGACTTCACATATGTATGAACCTACCTTCCACTGAAATTAAATTATATAACCGTAGATATCAGCAAACACAAATAAAAGAAACACCTTGCTTTTCTCGAAAATGAAACATCATACAAAAAATACCGCCTTTCAAACCTTGGGTTACTATTTTCGCAAGACACCAACTCCTTTTCTGCGTTAAAGCATCCTACGTCCCACCTAGTATTCTCAATTTAGCACGGATTCCAATTATACGGCGATGCAAACATGAAATCGATAAACTGAAATTGGAACCATCGAACATTCATTTCCATCGATTCGATCCAGTCTTCGATCGTTAATTAAACCGCGAAATCACGACTAGAACGAGTGACAAGATCAACGAGATCCCAGCCGGTTACGTTAAACAATGCATAATTAAAGAACTAAATAACGGAAGGTGAAGGAGACTGAGCGGAGTGATGGAAACGGGAATCAGGAGAGGGAAAGCATGAAGGAGAGAAAAAAGGGGAAGGAAGGGCCTTGACCGAACCGATGCGTGACCATCGGCTATGGACAACAATCGGACAACAGGACTGATTCATTCAGCCAGGAATGCCTATCCGTTACCGTTATATCATGATCTTGCTGCTACGTTGATAAAACGACCAATCCCGCGTGACGACTGATCAATAAACCAACGACCACGTCGATTCGAGCAACAAAACTACCCACATCCCAATCCATAAATCTTCAGGTACCTAAGAAATGCAGAATAAGAACGAAATGACGTTATGGAACGGCGTGAATCACGAAGTGATATCAAATCTTAGCTACCTCAAAATTGGCTACTTGTTAATATCCTCCTTTAAGGGGGCATTTCACTGTGAACGTACAAAAAAAGCATATTTTCAATAATTTTTTTCACAGGAACTATTGGATAAAATTGAATGAATGTTTTTTCCCCTTAAAGGTATGATTAAGGAAAGTAAATAAAAAATGTTTGTTTTGGTAAAAAAATATTTCGTCATTTATTTACAAAATAATATGCATGCGTGCAAAAAAAAAAGTTATCCGCTGGCGCAGGTGATTTTGGCACTCCTGGTAATCTGAAACAGAAAATCGAAAAAGTTTATTAAACTATGTCGTCGCACTTATCGTCGGAACCTCCAAGTAGTTGATATTTTGATTTTTACTTACAATTTCACCTAATTTACGGTACAAAAAAAGTGTTTTTTTTCTCTCTTTCACAAGAAACGCTGCCATTTCGTTTATTTTCGATGAAGTAAATAAGTGGAGGTTCCGACGATAGGTGTGACGACATAGTTTAATAAACTTTTTCGATTTTCTGTTTCAGATTATCAAGAGTGCCAAAATCACCTGCGCCAACGGATAACTTTTTTTTTGCACGCATGCATATTATTTTGTAAATAAATGACGAAATATTTTTTACCAAAACAAAAATTTTTTATTTACTTTCCTTAAACGTACCTTTAAGGGGAAAAAACATTCATTCAATTTTATCCAATGGTTCCTGTGAAAAAAATTATTGAAAATATGCTTTTTTTTGTACGTTCACAGTGAAATGCCCCCTTAACAGTAACATTTTCTCTTTCATAAAATAGTGATCAAAATTAATATTTTCGACCCTAAGGACAATTTTTGAAATAATTTGTAGTGCAATAAATTTAAAGAACTGACAGTATATAATATTTATCTACGAATATTGTATTTATAGCCCTGATTACAATCATAATTGCAGACGATGTTAAAGTGCTTGTGCGTTGCAGTTGTTTAATAATATTGGACGTGAATGTAATTTTATGTTGAATCACTTTCGTCTTCTTCGACTATTTCGAATTTACAGTTATCAGACATCTCAAGTAAGGTTACTACATATAAAAAAGTAAATGTTTCATATGAAGAGAATACTCTTTAACCTTGGGCATTTGTAGCATCAAGGTAATATAGTAACCTAATAATTTTATGTAAATATAGTTCAAATTTATGCTATTTTATTATAAGAGATCATATCAGGCTCCTCGCCCGCGCTGAAAAGACTTAATTTGTCAGAGAATGAGTGTATGTTATTTATATTCACCACAATTTTCTATATCAAAAATATAACCAAAGATGATGATCTGGGAGAGGCAGAAGCAATTAGTGTTATTTGTTTATAATTAAATGTCAAATGGTATTAAATAATATAAAAGAATTTCTGGAATACAATTTTGACTAATGTAGATACGTACAAGGTTCTCAAAAGAGGATTTATGTGTTTTGATTTTTAATAACAGTATATGCCTATTAGCGTAATCATGATAGATACATAAAATATATCATGTTCCACATATAACTGTCTAAAAATCGATTTAAAAATCGGATGTATTCCATACCACTTATGATTTTAATGAAAAACAAAGGCATGAGATACCTTTTAAACAACTCTTTAAAAAGTTACAATTAAATGACCAGAACCATCGATTCAGAAATTTATTGATCGAGAATTCTCTGTATTTTTATATATATAACTTTCATTGACAGAAGCCTTACATGAAAATTGTTTATCCTTTTCTTATCAACTTATAATAAATCATTAAAAAAACGTGCAGATTTAATTAACAATTATTACGCATATATATATGCGTGGATCTATTGTATACACGCACAGAAAATGATTTAATTTTCTTCGAATGACTTTGTAGGTGTCGCAAGAAGTTCCTTGGATAGTTGCTCACCTGCAGCGTGAAAAAGAGCAGGAAAACAGAGCGGAACAAAAATTCAACGTTTTTACATGCAAACTGTACGAGAAATAAAGATATTTCTCTTGTTGCAGATCAAAAATAGAAAGAAAGAGCGTGGGTTAATTTAATTATGTTTTCTCTACATCCGTGAAGGTTCGTAATTTGTATTTTAGATTTAGTAATTACACTTTTTGGTATGTTGTAATCATTATTCATTCTAATTAACCCCACGATTAATTCTAGTGAAATTTTCTCTTAGACTCATTTGAGCCCACGCTCAAACTGAAAAAGTCAATGTAAGTTAAGTAGCAAATATCTTTAAGAGATAATAATAGACAATTACTAGATTACAATTGTATTTTATCCATTTCGATGAAATGTTAAACAATTCCTGCCATTCTGTTTGAAGAATTTAACAGGAAGGAAAATAAACACAAAAGCAATAGGAAGTACGAAATTAATTCTTATTTTAAACATGACTCAATGCAGAAACAATCGGTCACTGCAATTAGTTGATTACCCGATTTCTCGAATAGGTAAACCAGGTAGTAGTACAAATGTGACACATTGTAAAACAAATAGCTAAAAATACACTTCCATATAATATCAATGATGGTGATTAAGAAAAAAATACACTTAATTGCTATTATAAAATGGTCTAACATGAAGATTCACATAACGTGTACTTGATGGTACAATTGTACATAGCCAATGGTATATTTTAATGAATCCTAACATCAATTTTAGACTTTTGTTTATTATATTTATGCTGATAGAATAAATGAGGTTGTCATAAACATAAATAGGCAAAATTTGATTCTGATAATATGTAATAAATAGGTAATAATTTATAGTAATTTATTCGTGACGATTATTCGAATAAACAAATGATTTTGTATAATTTTAGTAAAGTTAATTATTACATATTATTACGTTATTCCTATTTATAAGGATTTTTATTTTACTAAATTAATTAATTCTCCAGTCTTTAATTTTATATAAATGTATTAATAAATATTTTATCATATTATAAATTAATAATATTTAATAATTTCACTGATCACACCGATTTAATATTTACATATCTGATGCATTTATAAATTAATACGTATGGCCAATCCTTAATTTGTATAATTACATAAATATTGATCTTGTACTAAACTCTGCAGAACAATATATTTGTCTTGTATAATGTATTTCGTTCGTTTTCTACTGTGAAAAAGTAAAAAATAAATTTTTAGTTGCCCATTGCACAATATTTCATTCGATAATTCAAGGTCTTAGTTTTGTCAAAAGAGTAATTTATCTCCGAGTTAGAATTTTATTCATCGCTGTACCCACCCCCGCCCATAAATGTATAGAAACTTACCACTTTTAACGAATAATTAATAAACACAGTAAATTATTATTACAAAATTTTCTGTTCCTAAATTCTATTTCGAATTTCTATTCAGTATCATTTAATAATATTAAATAGTATAATGTTAAAGTTGTGTCGGGTACATTAAATATTATAGAGAAACTATGGTATACTTAGATAAAAATAGTTCTGAAGAAATGTGCAACATCTGAAAAACATTAATGGCGAGATATTAGAAAATAAATATAGTAACATAACTTTTAATACAACGAATAAAATAATAACTAGATTGCTAAGATTGATACAAGAAGTTTTAAGAGCACACGACAGATACATCAATGAAAAGAGAATGAAATTTTCTTTTATTATTACTGGTGATACGTTAAATAAACTATTGATAAAATATATTCTCTAATCCAACAAAAACTAAATACAGAAACGTAAGTGACATTAATAAATTTGTAAGCTTTTTTTAGATACTTATTCCGCTTGAGGAATTGTTCACATACTTATGAGCAAATGTATAGATAAAAAATTACAATCACGTCAGCGTTTAACATTTCCGAAACACTTCGAAATAGAAATTCGGTACCATGAATGTAACAATGGACCATCAATTTATTTGACGCGATCTTGACAAATACGTACAGGAGAAAGTGGTTTTAATCGTAGCGAAGTTCTGCCATGATTTCGATGCAGTCGTTTTTCACACCGCTTCTATGAGATCGTGCGGCCGAACAAAAGGGAACAACAAGCTGGCGCAGATACCTGAATTATCCTCTTTTCTCCTCCGTGGCTTTAGAACAATACACTTGCATGCTCAATAATTTGTTTGTAATAACGATAACCGCAGTCTCTGCTACGGTCTCACCGTCTCGACTGTTTCGTCGTTTCGCGGAAGCTATTAAATTACGCAACGAACCATCACTTCCTGGTTCTTGGTTAACGTGAAAAACGAAATCCGAATATCGTGTCCTTTGAAACTGCCACGGGAAATATTTAAAAAAAAAAAGGATAATATTTTCGTGTTTGTTTCAATAGCTTAGACTCTAAGCCTTAGCCTTAGAGGATGCTAGATTTCTTTGAAAATAATGAGAAAATGTGTGCGTTCCATTGGTGATAAGTTCTCTGTCTTAACCCATTTAAGTGTCTCTGATTTATAAAGCATTCAAGAGAACAGCTTGTACTGTTACTAAAACTTATTTGAATTTCATGTAATTTTTGAGGTTGATATCGAGACCAGAATAAAGTGTCCGCTGTAATATTAGTGTAATTAGTTTTCATAATATATGAAGACTGAAAGAAATGTTATATTCAGAAATAATTTGGGTGTGTTGTTGGGGTAAGTGTATCTTTGTTTTTCATGAGTATAACTCTGAAGTTCATTTGTACAGCTATGGAGACAACAAAAGAATTCTTTTATCATTTAAGATATGATTCTGTGGCTTGACTTTGTACAAAACTATTCTTCCATGTAACTCGAATAAATATGGATTTTCGGGTGAAATTGCTTGTCTAGTAAATTCAGTGATGTGCACTTGCCTCGCATATTGGGACATTTGCACACCTGGTGGTTGCAATTAGATTTCATTTCACTGTAGCAGAGTTGGACAGTAATTAATAGGTCAGTATTTTTGCAACATTGCTTCATCGATATTATGTTTAATCTTAATTAATTATTTAATAATTTGAATTTTTATTGAAATTTCGTTAATATCTCTAATTCTAATAAAAATTTAAATGAATAATATAAATTCAATCATTCAACATTTTTACATACTGAGTAATCAGTAATCATAAATTACATATACATTACAAGACTATTAAAATTCTAAACAACTCAAGTTATGAATTCGAATTTGACACAATAATGTTGTTTGATTTTATCTGTTATGATTATCTGATTGTTTATGAGACTTGTTTTCATGGCAAAATCATTTTTCATTTATAAAGAACTTTCGTACAAACTTTATAATGTCTTCGCTTGGAATCAATATACAGTGTATTTCATCTAAATTGGAATGGTTAAATATCCCATGAGGGTATGAAGCTATCAATATAATGTTTTACAAAAGTTATTGGTTCAAATGGACAAATTATATCAAAAGGATAGAGCATCTTCTTTCTTTCATTGAATTTAAGGCTTTATATCCCAATAAATAATAACCATGTAACCATGTAATCGATAAATTTATCTTAACAAATACTATTATATTATATATAGATAAAAATACATAAGATTCCATTCAACAAAATTAATTTGTTTCTCAAATCTACTTTACTTACGACAAAATTATTTACACCATATATTATTGTTCCCTATTAATCAGTCCGATTTAAACAAAGCACCCTGTATAATTTGTATTCCCTTAATGGATTGTAGGTTCTGCAGAACATTTTTAATTCGCCATCATTGGTCTAGAGAAGCGTTAGTGAAGCGTTTGGAATGCGATGACCTGACAGACGCGAGCCTTGAAAGCTGATAGTGACCCAGTTATATTTCTCGCGTTGGTTTAATCATTAAAATATGATTAGAAACGGGCAATGCCAAGTAGATTTATGTCAATGATTGCGGCGTGATCCGGTGCAGCGTTTGCGTCTCTCGTGCCAGGCAGTGGAGCCTTTTTCTGTATTTCCCTTTTCTTCTTAGAATTCAACCCTGTCAAACATTTGTTCATTGCATTGGTTCATTTGTTCAGACTGAATATTATGTTAAAATATTATCTTTCAAATATTTAAACGCTACAATGGTAAATATTACCGAAAGTAGTATTTGAAAGCACTGCTGAGAGAAATGGAACATGGGTCATTGAGTTCAAATGTTTATTAAAGTTGCATGTAGGGTCATTCAGGGGGGTGACCTTGACAACATATATCACTGTCAATGTCATCGGAGCTGTCTCCTTTAAACGTAAGGTTTATCAAAATTCGAATTCACATTTTTGCTGCAGATGCTCATTTTGTGTCTTCAATTTCGATAATTTTTGTCACAAATTAATATAATAAGAAAAATCGAACACGTAATCCCACAAAAGAATTTTACATTACATCGCAAAGGAAACCTTTACATATTGTGTCTGTTAAAAGGAACGCATGTCAGATGGGAAATGATATTTATAATGTATTGCACAAGATAACTTGATCCGATACTCGCTTCGTAAAATTACTCTCTTAAAATAATCTACTTAATGTTAGGCTGTCATAGCCGATATATCTTAAGAAAACGATTCATGTAAATTTGTATTACTCTTTGCTACATTATATTGTCAAATGTCCTGTCAACTTTAAGTACTCTGACAGCAGTAGTATTTAATTTGAACATACAAATTATCTTCATCGTGCATACGTGACTTGTTTCTCCACTGAAAAGAGTTTACGCTTGGACTAAAATGTTAGGTTAACTCCAACGAACCTGTATTTTTTTTATCGGACAAAAAGAATACTCTTCGCGTGTCTCAAATTATTCGAGATTCGATAAATATAGTTATAATATAAAAATTGCAATATTTATGCGACTTACAGTAATTAGTGGCATCTAATCATTATTGACTCTAATGTGAATGTTTCTCTAAACGTAATCTAGCATATTTCGGATTATGGATGAAACTTCCGTGTAGAAAATTAATGTGACTTCCTTTTAATTAAACATGACACGTTTTATAATAAGAATCTTATTTTAGACGTTCTTAGGTGCAATTTTTCTCTTACAGTCCAGTATTTTATTTTAATGGTAAACTATTTTTTATTATTAAAAAATATTACATTATTTAGAATACAATAGTTACTTTTAATGGATGTTATTAATTGTTACAGAGAACACTTAGATACAGATCTATTGTTGACATATGACAAGACTACGGATGCTTATGCATTTCTGGCAAATGAAAATATGGGGAAATGTATGATAATGTGTAAAAATATGTAAAATATCAACAATAATACACAATTTATACCGTTTAGAAAATAATACATACTTTCATTTTAATTTCAATTCTTTTTCTGTATCTTTAAGAGTATCCATTTGCATAAACGTCCGCAGTCAACATATGACATTCAATAATTTTGAAAATGTATTATTTTGTATTAAAAGTGAGTTTCGCTCAAATCGAGATCAGTTGTAGTATTAGACATATACATATACGTTCACTATTCTAGGTAACTAATTATTTTATTGTAAGGAATAATAAAGTTCATGTATTGTATTTATATTATAATCTACACAGAGTTAGAGAAGGTTGAATAGTTTACTTCGCAAACGTCCTCAATGGCCAAGAAAAATTTATGATGCAATTTTGTTGAAAGTAGAACACCTCCCACAGTGCCGAAAGGGAAAATTAGAAAATTATACGGAACAAAGATTTAAACTTTTAATACCGAAATACACTCGCAAGGGGGACCTTAATCGCATTAGCGTGATTGTGTTTCCCTCGAACGCAGCGCAGGCCTAAAATCCTAGAAAGGAGATCAGGTTCCTGGTAAGTTGAGCATTGTAATTCGAACAATTACCCAGAGTTGTACATCGTGAACTTGCCAAATTAATCCTAAACCACTGGTAGCAAAAGAAATGGTGAAAATAGAATGGTCAAAGCGAAATAATCCTCGACCAATATTCACTGGAGTAATAACGTTAAGTAGATATGAAGTAGATAACAGAGGTTTTAAACTATTGCAACAATACAACGATATGTACGTGTTTTTTGTAAATTTCATAATTTGTGAAATCATATAAATGAATATAAAGTTTCTGTTAATGCGTATTCCCTAAATCTCGACGTTACATTTTGTATAGTATAGAATGCAATGTTTTTTATATCTAAATTTTGTTATAGTATTTTAATATGACGTGTAAAGTTTTTAAAGTCATCTGAATTCTGAAACATAACGTATTATACATGTTTAAAATTATCATTTTATCAGTTTTAATATTACAGTAAAACCTATGTCCACTTAACAAAACGACAGTGACATTGAAATCACAGAAACTGTGACTGTGGAATAATTTATTTGCTTATTATAATATGTCTCCCTCCACACACAACATTTTTGTCTCGTGACATTTTTCCATATCATCAAAATCAACGAAATAATTTAGTATCACAATGGTATAGGAAGCAACAGAGCAACCAACAAGTAGATAAAAATAAGACTGCATCTTATTGTTAATGGAAAATGTAGCTACAAGGTGTGACAGTATCAAAACGTTGCAGTAACGTTAAGAAGGTAAAATATGACGAAATAAAAGTTGAAATTGAACACCGTTTCTCTGGAGGAAGTATTTGACAACATTGTAACAGAACTTGGACAAACGCGATCTTATCTTGGCAGTAGGCCACGAGTTGGAGACCGAACGATTGAATTACAATTTGCGCACCTTACGTGCGGTGGTTTTTACATTACGGAATACGTGATATACGATAACCGCGCACCACTAATCAAATCCTGCATCCTTCGTTTCTCCAGAACTCGCGAACGATACAATTTATGGTTTTGCATCTAACCTCAATAAAAAAAAATGCCACGATCAGCGGTACATTTAACAGCCATCACTTATTGTCAGAGCGATTAATTGCGAACGGTGGAAATTGCGGAAATTGTCTTGGGATTGTAAAAAGTGAAACGTAAATAAGAGATAATCAACATTAGGAAAGGAGGAAAAAGGGTACGAGCCTTACACTGGTTCAGCGAACATGTTGCAAATTAAGTATCCCTCGGACAGCAGTCATTATTTACTATAAAATCGTGTCATAACGTATTTCTCCATTCCGCAACCGTCTAATAATAATTTCGATAATTGTTAACGTTTAGTTATCAAGTGAATTTATTTTTACGTAATACCACTTGTTCATATTTAAGTAATATTATTTTCTAATAAAATAATTCATTTCACAGAATAGTGAATGTTATATAATGAAAATTAATCTCGTCGTGAAAATTAATAATGTTTGTTATTCATCCTTCTCGGTCTTTGTGTAGATTATAATGTACATAAATTTCATCATTTTTTACATCAAATGTAAACACGAATATGACATCATATTTTGGATTTACATCTTGTGGATGGGCGAAGAAAAAACCTAATAAAAAATATAATAATGTCCTGATTCAATCTGAAAATCACATTGACACCTATACATCACATACGTTCTTCATACATTTTACTAGAGTATGATTAATAATTCCATCTGTATTTTTGTGTTCGTATATTAGCATTTCTACAAAGTTTCGATGTTACTAAGCAAAGCTATAAATTTACTGAATTATTATTACAACGTATAATTAACAAATGTTATAAAATGGAAGAGCTTGAAACAGAATAACAAGTAATCCAGTAAATTAGTATAACTTCAAATGTTTTTAACAAATATTTAATGAAAAATCATTATATAATATATGCGTTTCGTACTATGTATTTGAGTTCTTCTTTTTTCGTTCAAAAATAGTTAATAGTATTACAGGAATCGCAACTAATCTAGCTGAAAGCTTAGAAACTATTAAGATATTGTTGAAAAACTAATTTCCATCAAGATTTAAGAGAAACATTTACGGATTACACTAAGACTCTATACACACGTAATTTTTATTCAAGTTTCAATTTAGCCAATCCATCAATAGACATTTTTGGTTTCTTGTTTACGATAATTGTATTTGCTTTTAATAAGAATTCCCCGCGTCTACCATTCGTTTACATGGCACGTATCTTTTTACTATTTCCCTTCTCTGGAGAAATTTTACAACTGTTCAATTCCATTGGAAGGTAATCTTCTTCTCGCAGCGAGAATGCACCGTGTATAACTTTGTCTTCGTTAACGAAACACGCGAACATGTGATCAAGGACTTCACTTTCCCGTCAGCCAACTGCGTATCGAAAATTTCTCTCTCAACTGGTACGCTGCAGCCAATAGTGTCTTCATCACAATGGTGTTGTAATTCTCCGCTCCGAGTAAGTAATCATCTGTTTACAGCGGACACGTAACATATTTTGTATCATAGATCTCCACTTTCCCTTTGTGTCGCTTTCTGATTTATCGCGCCTTGGCCAAAACGATCCGCTGATCTCCTTCTCGCAGAATCCTTTAAAGCCAGATGCAATTGCTCAGCCCAATTCAGTTTCCAGGTAGACACAAGAAACATAAATTCACGTCGTGTTAGTTTTTATTGACCAACGTTGCAAGATCTCTTCCTCTGCATTTTTAATCCCAATAATCATTCGTACAATCTCTCAGTATTTCCTAAGCTTTCGGCTGCTTTTAGCCGTGGTTTCTGCAATTCTTGGATATTTCTATTTGATCAAGAAAAAATGCTTCGTTGCATATTATAAGAGACACGTATCAGATACAAATCTTCTATAAAATCCTTTGTTCAAAATATCAAGTTAACCTAATTTGTTTCATGACTTGGAATATTTCAAACATTTTCATTTCGTAGCTTTTAAAAATCTTTTCAAGTTGCAATTATGCTGAGTAAATTCGTATTATTATTTATTCTTCTTTGTCATTACATACAGGGTGTTCACCGTAACGGTCCGCACGAGTTTTCAGGGATGTTTGATTATTTTAATGAAAAATGTTTGAAACAAAAGTTGACTACTATTCAATTGGTTCCAACTTGTAAAGAAAATTTTTTAAATAAAACTCGTATGTATTAAATCATAAATTATTAAAATAATACATAATATATACATATGTATTATTATTATTATTTTACATATAATATTCATATTACTTACTTGAGTTCTTTTTGTGCCTTATGTATATGATCATCCACAGTATACTGATAAGATAGTTTTCTTTCGCAATTGACTTAAGGGGATATCCTGAATTAGGAGGTCTAAGAAAAGCTGTTTTTCGTGAATTTTTTTAGGATGCAAAAAAATAATTAATTCTATCGAACTTTTTATCCCATTTTCATACATATTTGAGTAGTCTGTACAAATTTTTTCAACAAGAAATATTTAAATTGAGTCGAGTATAACGCACATTTGTAGGGCACCGCACAATTAAAACCTTTTATCGGCGGGAAAGATGCGGTCGTAATTTTGGTTTGACCCAAGAAAACCAAAAGAAATTTTCATTTTCATACATTTTCCTTCTATGTGAACTAAGAAAAACCCGCAAAAATGGTGAAATGTGAAATTACTGCAAGTTTGAAAAAAAGAATAAGTTCTTTGGGTGAGAGAAGTCACTTCAACTTGATAAAAAAGTTGTTTATAATTTTTTTTGTATGAATTTTCTTAGTTCACATAGAAGAAAAATGTATGAAATTGAAAATTTCTTTTGGTTTTCTTGCGTCAAACCAAAATTACGAGCTGCATCTTTCC
Source organism: Hylaeus anthracinus (assembly GCF_026225885.1). Lineage (NCBI taxonomy): Eukaryota > Metazoa > Arthropoda > Insecta > Hymenoptera > Colletidae > Hylaeus > Hylaeus anthracinus. The sequence continues at coordinate 3,087,095 of NW_026534337.1, read as the reverse complement.
CGCCGATAGAAGGTTTTAATTGTAAGGTGCTCTACAAATGTGCGTTATACTCGACTCAATTTGAATATTTCTTGTTGAAAAAATGTATACAGACTACTCAAATATGTATGAAAATGGGATAAAAAGTTCGATAAAATTAATTATTTTTTTGCATCCTAAAAAAATTCACAAAAAACAGCTTTTCTTAGACCTCCTAATTCAGAATACCCCTTTAACATCCAGATAAATTTTACATTTCGTCAACTGAATAAACAATAACGTATTTGAGCAAAAAAAAAAAACTAAAATTTTGATTGCATAAAGCATTTCGTGTCCAGTTCGTTTTTATATTGTTGCCAGTTGAATGAAGAAGAATTCTTTACGAAGAAAGCAATGGATAGTCAACATAGTCATAAAAAAAGAAGTATTTTCCAGTTTAATAGCGCAGAAATGAGAGATATTAAGATTTTAAAAAATCTGACCATCACATCCACGGCAGAGAGAAAAAAACGTAAATATAAATAGCTGTCCCAAACGCTCTAAGTTCCCTAATTTCTGATATACGAGAACCGGTTTTAAAGAAGGGATCAGGGAACCCCGATAGATTCCATTGGATTACTTTAAAGTCGTAAGAATAAGTATTGTATAAGCTGCTGCCTTGCGCCGTTCCGTTTTTCCATCGTTTATTTCTTTTAAATTCTTCTTGGCGTGTTTCGTCAACTCGCTTTAAGCTCATACTTTCTCGTTCCTTAATTATTTCCTTATTCGATCATTGCGATGTGGTTACAGATTTCTGGTTTTCTGCTCGACTATCCTCAATTCTTCAATGTATCCAAAATTTGTGTCCTTTTCATCTTCGATCATAGTTGTTTGCTTGAAAGAAATAATTACATCTCTTTATTTTCTCTTTATCAAATCGATATAATTAAACACTTTGTATGTATTAATTTACTAAATTCAGTTGTAAAATTGTTGTTGTTGGTTCTAAAGATGACTATAAAATGAATAATTTCTTATTTGAGCGGCCAAAACTATCATTCTTTAATTTATATGAATTTTAATCAATTCTGTTTATAGGTTTATATATCAAATTCACTTGTAAAATTGCAAGTTCTAAGTATGATTAAACCCGAGAGTCAAAATGTAAGTAAATTATAGTTCTTTGAGGACTGTAGAATGTATAGCTGTTTGTGAATGTTTATACATTTATGGTACATAAAATTATAGAAAAATAAATGAGGGTATGCATAAATACGAAAATGTATGAAGAATCAATAACAAAATATATGATAAACCGTTAAATAATTACAATTTCTGCATACAATGAGATATTTTGCTTCGAATGAATAAAGAGTTATCTCACTTTATCGAGCGATTGATTCGAATAAATCACTGTAAACAGCTTTTATTCGTCACTTATTTATTATTTATTATTGGAATAAAATTCTTCCCATCTCTGCCTTTGGGTACATCTACTGAAACGATCGTTATGGCTGCATCCTTTCCCGAGCTTCGTCGTCGTCGTAAATGTCACATCGACCGATAGTGATCCATATATATATTGCGATAACTGTTCAAAAATGTATTTTTTCCGCTGGATAACTTCACGCATAATCGGATAAGAGGTACGACGGAGACAAGAGATTTGTTTGACATTTAACGTTTACCGGGTAATTTTGACGCCATTTAGCTTGAAACGCGGTCTCAGCCGCTAGTCGTTAAGAATTTAGTTAAAAGCTTGGAGACGCGTCTTGAATGCGATTAAAGTGGCGGCTCAAGTAAGACGGCAACTTGGAATTTAAACTGCGTCCTATGTAGTAATAGTTTCAACCTTTAGAATTCTACCCAATTCGAATGTAACTCATTTTATTTTTACTTAATCTTAATCTAAATTTGTTATATAGAAAAATAACTTCTAATCAAAATATCGAAATGTGTTTGAGAAACATAGTGAAAAAGTCATGGTTTCCACTTCTGCCCACGAAAAATTTCGTAATTAAATATGAGAAAACAATTAATAATTCAAATTTTGTGTAAAAAGCTCCATAGAAAGAGATAAAACGTTCAAATAAAGAGAATCTTAGTTCTCTTAAGTTGTGTTAATTTAAACGGTAATAAATATAGCTAATTTTTAATAAATGTATGAAACATTAGTAAATATTTCAAAATTTATAAACTCTATTAAGTTATAACATTGTGAAAATGTTTCAAAATTCAAAAAAATCATACATTCTATTAGTATGTGACAAATAGGTAAATAAAATTGACAAAATTATACATTTTGTTTACTTGCAACAGTTTTTTTTCTATTTAAGCATTTTAAGCTTTATTTCAAGTTTATTTAGCTATACAAAAGAAAGGTAAATAGAGATTTACATATCAGAATGATTAGTCTCGCAATTACAATCGAATATTACATTTTTTAATAAAACTGAGCATATGATAGCACGCCGCTATATTTGGGCCATGTAGAAGCAATTTGATATCTAAAGGAAAAAACAGCTTATGTTTTCGTAAGTTCTTCAGCAAGCCTAATCTTTGGGAATTATATAATGGGCATTGCCAGACTATGTAATTTAGATCTTGTTTCTCATAACTACACGTACATCTTCCATCGCTAACGATGCCAACATGGGACAAAGAAGCAGCCAAGTGGTAATGGTTTGCTCTACATCTGTTGATAGTTGCAATGCTTTCTCGTGAAAGACCCTTTTCAACATACCACGGTTTGTTATAGTCTTTGTAGTAATAGAGAAAATATTCGTTTCCTTTTCTTTGTCCCTCTGCTACTATAACTTCCTTCGTGTGTGAATTACACGTATGTTTGAAGGACTCACGGAAATCGGTAAAAAACTGAACCAAAACATTGCCGTCTGGTTGTAGTGCGCACGCTTCTTTCGCCTAGTGATCGGCTTGTTCATTTCCTTCAATCCCAACGTGTGAAGGAATCCAAAAAAAATTCTATTTTCTGATTATTTTCGCATTTCTGGTTGAATTCGTTATATTTTCTTTTTATTTCTAGAATTAGGTGGTTAGTTCTTACATCTATTTTTGGATTATGGAGGCATAAAAGGGCGCTGAGAGAATCGGTGAATATTTTAAAGTTCCGGTTAGTGTTCTGAAGGGCAATATCGAGCGCATCGGACAGAGCTAAGCATTCTGCCGTAAAAACAGAAGAAATATTCGGAATACCTCTACTAATCGCGACATTGAGTTCCTTGCAAATACAGAATGAACCAACGGAAGCTAATCCTACGGATTTGCTTCCATCGGTATATATTTTACACGATTCGTTATTAGACACTATTTTGTTTAGCATAGCATTAGGATCATTGTTGTCTGTAAAAGACCTTCCAAGTTCGATGTTTATAGGAATAGAAGAAACAATGGTAGTCGCAACGGTATATGTTATATTGATTGCACATGTGCAGCGTTTTACTAGAGACCATAATTTCATCACTGCATTGTTTTATGAGCCTATTCTTTTTGCACTTATTCTTCTTGTTTTTAGTGTAAAAGTATTTTATTGTTTTATTGAGTTGTAAACTAGTATTTGAAAGAATCTTGATTAAGAAGCCCTTACACAGAAATGCTACCCTGTCCCCGATGAGTGGAAGTTTAAATTCTGTTAATAAAATATTTGTTGGTGTAGTTTTACGAAACCCTAGAGCTGTTCTAATAGCTGAATGCTGTATCTTTTCCAATTTTTCTATAAGTCGTTTTTGCGTGGGGTAGTATATGAAACCACCATAGTCGATATGAGACCGAATAATACTTATAACTCTTATAGAGAGCTCTTTTTTGGTGTACATGATTCAAATGTTGTATGAAGGAGAATTTGTAATCATATATAATTCCCAGAAATCGAGTGGACTCACATGATTTAATACATAAACCATTAATCTTAATTTCTGTTTCATCTGGAAGGATGTTCCTCTTATTAAAATGAAGAAACGTTGTCTTTGGAGGGCACAGTTCAAGCCCCGGAAGCAGGAGATTTTTTTGAAGGGTTTTTATGGCTTTTTCAATAAGATTTCTGCATTTTCGAAGTGGTGAGATCTTAGAATACAATGCTATATCATCTGCGAATTGCGAGATAATTACATTTTTAGGAAGATTATCAGTTATGTCTTTAACATATATCAAATATAGAAGCGGACTCAAAACCCCACCTTGAGGAACGCCTTTATAGACTAATCTGTATTGATTATCCGTAATATCTGTAAATACCTCCCTTCCATAGGGAGGAATTGAACAAATGTGATTAGTTGAGCAGAACAACCAATAGATGCCAATTTTGTTAGTAAGATATCATGAATTACGTTATCAAACGCTCCCTGTACATCCAAAAACACTGCAAGAGTATCCTTTTCATTAATTATTCCGTCTTCCACATACAAATTTAGATTAGCAAGATTGGATAGACACGACTGCCCTTTACGAAAATCAGTTTGGCTTATCGGTAAAAGGTTATTATATTTGAGCCACCACTGCAACCTACTCTTAATTAAGGTTTCAAATAATTTACAAAAACAAGAAGAGAGACTGATAGGGCGAACACTTTTACCGTCTGGCTTCCTAACAAAGAGCATGTAGGATTGTTTCCATTGTATCGGGTAGTTGTTTGTTCTGTACATCTGATTATAAATATCTAACAATATTAACTTATATTAAATGGGTAGTCTACAGATAATATCATAATTGATCCCATCCATACCTGGGGCTGATCTTGAGTTTCGGGAATTTAGCGTTAAGTTGAACTTAGTCAAGTTAAAACACGTGTCAAGGAATGTGTTAGGATTGGCTTCGGGCAAGAAGTTAGGGTTAGTTGGGACTCATGGAGGACTAATCTTGTCAAAGGCTGTGACTATTTGGTTATCGATGCAAGGAATCTCTGATATGTGAGGCATAGTGTTCACCCATTTGTTTTTTAATATTTTAGCTCTATTCCATGTGAATTTCATATTAGTTTGGAAGTTAAAACTTTTGGCAAAATCTTTAAAACTTTCCCTCTTTTTGTATTTGAATAGTTTTTTGGTCTGAGCTGCCACCTTTTTATAACTTTTTAAATCTAACATATCCTTTGTGTGTTCCCATTTTTTATATGATGCCTTCCTTAGCCTTTTCATTTTTTCGCATTCATAATCCCACCACGGAACCGGATTTTTATATTCGAATCGGCTTATATTTCTTTTTTTAGGTATGCTGATTTTAATTGAGTTCGCTATTATATTTATAAAGATATTATATTTTTCAATCGCCGGAAGTGACTCATGTCCTGAATAGAAGAATTGTTCGTACGAATTCTCCCAATATGTATGAACTTTGCTCCAATCAATGCGACAGGAGTTTAATTTAAACGATTTCTTATGGTAATGTCTTTTCTCTGTATTGATAATTATAAACATGGGGAAGTGGTCAGAGCCCAAGATTTCGTCGTGAGTTTCTGCGTGTATCTTGTCCGCAATGTTAATTGTAGATAGAACAAGATCTATATTTGATTTTTTATTTCTATAGAAATCTATGTGAGTAAATGTATCTGGATTATGTATAATTAGATCGTGATCGTCGATGCATTATAATAGTCTTTCTCCATTAACATCGGTGTTCGGGCAGTTCCAAACTCTATGATGGGAGTTAAAATTGCCCATAACTATCCAGTTTTCGTTATTATCAACTTTATTGATTATTTGCTCCCATTGGGTCTGGAAAAAAACGAAACCTGGAACTCTGTAACAAACCATAATTTTAAACGAAGGCCTAACGTTAGTAACATGGAAAGCACTAGTTTCCATCGTATTGTCCACTACTCCAAGGTCCGTAATTTCTGTAAATGTTAAATTTTTGTTAGACTTTTTATGTAGAGCTTATAGAAATGGAGTCATTTTCTCATTTCATCATTAACATTAAAATTTCTTGCAGGAAGAAAAAAAATTGCAGGTATATATAATTATTTATAAATTAAACGAATAAGTGTTTATAATTAATAAATTATATGAAATATATATTCGCTTTTGTTATCCCCTCTCCCTTTATTTTACTCTATTCAATTAAAGAAACAAATAATAATTTAGACTTCTTATGTAGAGTTTACAGAAATATCAATTTTATTTTTATAAATTTAAAATAGTTTCTATATAATAAATTATTTATAAAAAGAAGTGAGATTCGATAAAAAACTTCAAAAAAGTAAAAAAATTACGCCAAGTATATGAAACAGTGGAGGACTCAAGGAGTTACCATTGAAAAATAGAAGATCCCCATAGAAAACTACAAGAAAATAGAAAAAGATGATTTTTTCGAAACGAGCTGCCAGATGATTTACCTAGATTTCTGTGGCCTAGAAGTCAAATGCTTGGCGTGGCCAGGCAAGGTCAAGGTGTCGATGAATACAAATTATTTTACAACGCAAAATAATGAAAGTGTACTCATATTGTCAGAGTTTTAAACTCTGACAGACAAATTATCTGAAAGCTTGCAAGATTAAAGGTATTGGCGTCGATGAATGACCTTAGAAATATTTTAAAGCGCAATACAATGAAAGTATACTTATAATATTGTCAGTGTTTTAAATTGACAAATTATTTGAAAGTCTGTGAGAGAGAAAGTATGGGTATTGATGATCTATAATGCCTTGCCTGGCCACGCCAAGCATTTGACTTCCAGGCCGCGGAAATCTAGGCAAATCATCTGCTAGCTCATTTCGATTTCACATCTTTTTCTACTTTCTTGTACTTTTTTATGGGGATCTTCTATTTTTCAATGGTAACTCCTTGAGTCCTCCACTGTTTCATGTACTTGGCGTAATTTTTTTACTTTTTTGAAGTTTTTTATTCATTTTTCTTGACCCATTTGACAGGGTTGCCCGCATACTTGAATGCAATTCACTCGATTTCCTCCTCTTTCCCCAAGAGGGGTCAACGAAATAATCGAATCGAGCTGCAGTTCAGTTTTTCAAAGACTTTTGACCGAAAACGATCGAGCTTATCAGACACGGTTCTGATGAAAAAGTTTTCGTGTTAAGATAAACGGACGCGATATCAGACACGGTTCTGAATTAAAATCACGTATCAATTGGTCATTAGAATCCTTGATATTCCGTTTATTCTGATTGTACAGCAATCAACGTAAGATTGATTGACTGAGGTCGATCATCGAGACATCGTCAACCATCTTCGTTTTCCATAATCAATCAGTCGAATGATGCTGAATAATCTTTGGATTCAGTCAATTGATATATCGAATTACGAGTTATTAGTTGAATAGAGTTCAACACGGAACTCAACCAATCATTTATCGTTCTCGACGTGCGTTGATCGAAAAAGAGTCGTAATATCGAGACTCAACCAATCGCCACGGTATCGAAAATTAATACAACAAGGGACGACGCGTCTAGGGCAAAAATTGTCAGATGCAGCCTTACCGATGAGTCTACTGACAATTCCGAGACGAAACGCACGCACTCCGTAAATTCGATCCATGTGAATCAATCATTCAATATTAATTTGGCGAGTGATAATCCGATTGTTTGTATCCTTTAAAAAATGTCAGAAGTAAAAGTATGCAACACATATTTATCAACCAGAATTACAGACGAAATTCTAACAAAATTACATTTTTCCCAACACTGTCCTCATACTGGACACTTGAGTATTTTCTCGCGTTGCAAGAGCGGTTCGAAGCCATTGCCAGGAAAACACCTATAAACACAAGGAACGTATCGTTCACGCGACCCATGCCGATAATCACGTAGAGCGGTCTTGGCAGAGAAGGAAACTCATTCCCACGCGTGTCGTGGTTTCAACTGCTTACCTGTCTTCTTCCTTCTCCTCTTTCATCGACCAGTCGATTGGACAATCCGCCGAATGCAACCGAAAGATTTTGTTTGGACGCCACGCGTGACTTCGGTTCCCAATTAATCTCGGTAGGTGCATACTAGCTGGCTTTCGAACCTATAACGATAAACGGTGATTAGAACCGCGACGAAAGTGCTTCTAAATGTTACAGACTGTTTATCTTATTTAAGTAAGGTTAAGTATAGTAGTGTAATTAGTCCGATCGCGTCGACATATCAGGTGTATGCATGAGTTCTGTTACGAGATAGCGATTTTTTAAATGAAAAATTTTATTTTGTACAAAATATTTGTATAATGTGGTTGTGGAAAAGACAAGAGAAATTTAAAGCTGATTCAGGCAGAACAGACGATCGTTGAAAATAGGAAGTTTCTCTTTATTTCTCTGATAAGTGACAATGACTTTCTGCCGCATATAAATTAGAACAAGGATACAACTTTCCCTTTCTTTTTCACGGTGATATGTAAACGTAAACATCTTCGTTGCAATCCACTAAACGTCAGGAAAATATAATAGATATATGGAATATAAAAAAGTAGAGTAATTTATTAGATTTATTTTATAAGTGGCAGCGTATGTTTTGCAAAGAAGCCCCATGAGAGAAAATATGAAAGCTTTAAATGCATTTGAAATTGCCCTTATATATGTATAAACAATATAAAGAATTGCAGAAATACAAGCATACTTAGTGTTGCCTTCATCAAATGTTAAATTTCAATCTTTGTCAATGTAAGAAAATACAAAATTTAAGTTATGGTATAAACAAAATATTATTTTTTAATCGGTATAGCTAAAGAACTAAATCTGTTGTATTATTATGATAAGTATGTGCAAACATATTCATTGTTAAGTGGTAAACATAAACGTAGTGTTAACATGATTTTATCTAAATTTGTTGTCACTATTTATTGAAACAGAGGAGTCATCCTACTTTTAAATTGATTTTCCCCTCCACTTTCTAATTTCAAAAATATAGTAGTATATTCAACAAGTGTCCATTGTCCTTTGTAGTTGCAATGTTGAAGTAACATTAAATTTCAATTGTTATACCAAAATTAAGTTTTATTGAAATTTTTTGTTCGTCTTGTGTAACACACACATCCATCACTTACAAGCAGCTTTCTTCATCCACGAGCTGATCCTGGAATGTAGAAGCGTTCACGCACTAATTATTTTAGATAAAAAGTCGAAGATACCCGAACAATGTGGTGAAGGAAAAGAAGAGGGAAAGGGAGATTCGCTATTCGCGTGAAGGCAATAGCAACAGCTGTGTAAAGAAAAGAGAAAACGATCGGTAACAAAATAGATTAGCCACACGTATTCTGAAATATAAAAATTACATTTGCTTGAAATTCAAAACATAAATTCTTTTTTCTAAAATATACAAATTGAACTTCAAATGTATGTGGCTTTGAAAAACTATTGTTTTCAGGAACTGTTATGTCGTATACATTTTAATTAGTTTAAGTATATTATGTATATACGTATTTGTATATATTTTTATATGTCATGTATACTAAATATTGAATGTTCATCGTTATATATATTATTATAATACATACATACATACATATAATATTGAGATAAAGCTAAATTTATTCATATGACGTTTAGTTTCACAGATAAAAATTGAAAACTTAGTAGACCTGTTTTCCGAAATTCAATTTTTGCAACGCACTTCTTACTTTTCAATTTTTATTTTCGAAACTAAGCATCCTATGAATAAACTGAAAATATAAAAAAGTTTCGTGTCATCATCTTCTGTAAGCTGATATTTTTTTTTTTAAGTTAATCCCATTTTTCGAGGAGGTATATGTACGCCTTTCGCAGTCAAAGAATTAACAGATAGTCCAGCGCTCGACGGATACCGATTCGACTATTATAAAAAGGTAAGAGAAATTATTCGATATTATCGTAAGTCACTGATACGAAACGAGCGCTTCGATACAACCACGCCTCTTTAATTTATTCAAGCGAACACGAGGGAATGCGACTTTCTTGGCTTCGTTAGGCCCGTTTCTGTCGAATATGATAATTTTATGCGCTCATTTCACGTAACGCTGGTAATGCTGAACCGTGATTCTAAACGCGAATATTTTTTTCGCGCGGCGAATAAAACAAAATAGAACGATTGAAAAAAATTATTATCGCACACTTTCTAATCGTGCCCCACACAGTGTGAATTATACGTTTGTCGTCGTTGTCTACGCATAGGAATGGGACGTATAATAAAAGGACACCATGGGTACGATCCCCGTTGCCGATATTAGTAAGAGCTGTTATGAAATATGCGACGATAACTTCATTGCGTAAATACTTCCTGTCGCCCTGTACACGCGTATTGAAATTGCGTCGATCACTGTGTAGAGTGCAAAAAAATGAACGAAACGCAACGAGACGTGACAATATTTCTTTTACCTTTCCTTAACTTTCGTATGGGAAATATAAGGTACACGTATACAGGGTGACGTAGAGAGACCATTTCTTCATGACATAAACTTAAAAAGTTATTATTAGTCTGAGGAAATTTATGCAAATTCATATCTTTATATGCATGAATGAATTACAGAAACTTAAATTGAAGAATGTTTTGGCTTCTAAATTTTGCAATGTATATCTTATATTTTGTATTTGTTCACATTCTTGTATATTTTTGTATATTTACATTTTTCATAAATGCATAAATATCCGCACATCCTCATACATTTTCCTTTATTTCTACTTGCCATAAGTACAGAAATATCTACAGTCTAGTCATTGATATAAAAATTACTAGGTACAAACTAAAAACTATTACATTTTAGTATTACAGTATTACATTTTTATTGTAACTTAAAGGAATTTTTAATCATCAACTTCAATAAAACTGTGCGTTAAGCGATTAAACAATTCAAATAAAACAACAGACATTCATTCCTTTTACATCATTATTTCGACATGGACCAACGCATGTAAATAATATCTATTGCACGATACCACGAAAAATAGCCTGATTTCCGTTCAATTCCAACAACGTCAACAAGGTACGAGACGTAGAAGTCGAACAATGTCGACAAACACAGCACGCAATAATTGTGCAGTTACACAACAATCGTTACTGTTTCACGAGCTGCTCGTAATTCCCCATCATCGAAAAAAAAGAGTGAAGAAAACTAGACGACGAGAATGATTTTCCATTTCATCAAGCACTCGCTCCTGCTGGATACCGTTTGCTTCAAACGTTTGTAACAAAATTCCGTGTACACTGTTTTAACACAATGTCTCATAACGTGTGCACACTGTTACCGGGTACAGCAAAATTCCGATAATCCAGCACCCAAAGCTCGACTATAATCATGCTTTTTAAACGATATATGGTAATTATTACGAGTTGTAATCTTCACAAGAGCCATTCGTTCTCGCGGCATTGTTTCATACACGGCATTGTTGGGTATTACTTAATTCAAGTGACAATTGATCCTCACTTTTGTATGACAATGGAATTAATTTCCAATTGAAAATTGATTTTAAATAGAATTAAATATTCATTTCAGTTGACACCTGTCTTCAACAATTAAAATCGAAGTTAACTCGTTGAAGTCAAATAACGTTCCCTTTATCTCATCAGATGATTAAAAATGTAGTTACTTGTTACTTACACTGCTACGTGATTATGAACGATGATAAAATGAAACCAAAGTTCTTTATTCTACACTGAGCAACAAAACTAGCGCAACAAAATTTTTTTATTAAAATTTCAATCAATTTTAAATAATCATAACTTTGCGAAAAATGACCGTATGAGGTCATTTTCTTTTTCATTTCAAAACTTGAAGTCTCTACTTTGAACAAAATTTGTCATATATTGATTTCCTCCTTCCCCCTTCCCGCCATCCCCTTTAAAATGAGGTGACGTTTTTTCTTAAAAAGTTTGCGTACTTTGAGACGCTCCACAGAGTGCAATTAATTCTTTTCGCAAACTTTACAGAAATTGCCGCGAGTATATAAACTTCTCTACACAAGTTTGAAAAAAAGTGAAGTCTCTGCGATTTTTTTTGACGGAGTTATGAATGTTACAATTTACTGATCGCGAACTGCAAGCTATTGTACCATATTTAATGACTTCTTTTTTCTCAGAAACCCCTTCGTTGCTTTGTGACGCACTAGGACCAAATTGTAACGGAACATTTTTTGTTACTAGAGTAAAATCACCTTATATGCACAAATTTTTATACGATATATGCACAGAAACCATCCCCACTACGGACCACTAATACCAGCTACGGCTCCTTGATGTTGTCCCTGACTTGCCCCTAATCTAAATCTAATTTCACTTTACACTTTACACTTTACACTTTTGCACTTTTGAACTTTACACTTTACACTTTACACGTTTGCACTTTACGCTTTACACTTTTTATATCTAAACATCTTATTACAAGTACGCAGCCATTAGCTCGGTATTACTCGCGACGAAGGATTCGTCACGAATAATACCGATTACCAGGTCTCACCACGTGGAGGTTGCTGCGACTGGAGACCCGGAGATAGAAGGAATCAAAGTTCCTTCGATCTCCCTTCCTTCGATCTATGGAGAGTACATAGATGGGTACTCTCCATAGAGTCGACGAGCTTAATACTAAGTACGAAACGATAAAAATCAAAGAAAAACAAAATTCCCTTCGATTTCCAAAGTCTAAGTCCGACTCTGCCAAACAATTATTTGAACTAAGAGGATGAAGTTAAATTGAGATCGCGACGCAACGCGACCATGTAACTGGACTTACTGAGTCAGTCCCGTTTCCTCTTGATGGATCTGGACTCGAGAGGAAGACGATCGACGCCTAGGAACCAGTCCTCCACACCCTGCACCCATCTGGGAGCCACCACGGACCCGACATGCACCCGTCTCACTGCGCTTTGGACTTACTGCACTGCGCCGGGAGCCTGGACTACACCAGATGGGATACAGGAAGTAGAGAGCCGATCTGGAAGAGTCGATTGTCTTCCTTTCGAATACAGATCCGCCAAGAGGACGGCAACCGACCTTTCTGTCCAGTTACACAGTTGGTCACTTCATTTATAACATCAAGGAATAGTGACCGAAGTGGAGAACGAAGTTGCGAGTCCAATATGGACCTACGAACAAACAAAAGAATTGAACAAATGATTAATAATTATTTGGTAGAGAACAGACACTCGTACACGCATGCCTTAAGACTAACTTAGGTACATGCCTTAAAACTAACCAAACCAAACTAAGGTACCCACAAGCAAAACCAAACTACGATAACTAAGGGAAACTACATTACGCAAAAATAGGAGGGACGCGAGACGCGGACGCGCGATCGTGAGATCCATAGCGACTGAAGGATCGTTGAAGAATGAGACCGAACCCCTCGTATACCTGTGTCGGTTGAGGGTCGCGGCTCGCTTGTGCGTCTCGACGTAGGGAAGGGGAAGGGCGAACACAACCGCGTGACGCTTAATTCGAAGGCTCGTTGGATCCATCGAGAAAATAATTCGTAAAATATTAATATCACAGCAAAATCATATTCTCATAAATAATAAGTATTGTTAATATTTAATTTAGCTATTGCCAGAATTAAATATTTAGTTGGTGCATTCAATAGATATTAAAGTATTGACAAATTTCTCACGATTAATGTCTCGAATGAATACTTATTCTGATCACAATTGTTATTAATGTTTAATCGAACACTGAATGATACTGTATGTATCACAAATGCTTAATTATATCGGAGATATTAAATTTAATTGTTCCAATCAATAGATATTAAAATATAGAAAAATATCTCACGATTACTTGTTTAAATTTTATTCTCAACTTTTCATGTTCGGAAATATTGCTTTCTCGAAAAACATTGGTATAATAATCTGATAAACTTTAAAATGTATTAAATATGTACATCTCCGAATTAATTGAATATTTCCAATGCATATAGTAACATTCAATCTTCGATTAAATATTAATAAGAATCACGGTCCGGAATAAGTATTCATCGAACACAGTAATCGTGAGAAATTTTTCTATATCGTTATATCTGTTAGCTGGAATAATTAAAAATTAATTTCTGACAATAGTTACATTAATTATTAACAATATTTGTTCAAGCAATGACCGAAAATATGACTTCCCTGTAATATTACAGCGCGCGGACAGCGGTAGATGTTTTTTCAAAAAATGTTCAAAATCACTACTAACCAATAAGTAACTAGTTTGTGATTTCAATCACCAACCAATTACATTTCTTTTGAGTAGCTTCATGTGAGGACGACTTGTGTGAGTGTGAGGAGTTTCCGAAATATTGGACTCCGGTCGGAGGTTTTGGGGGCGAAGCCCCCAACAACGAGTACTGCAGCACACCACGCAGGTGTGTACACGGTTAGCCTGGGGGATGTTTATAGTTTAGCGGGGGGGCGAGGGGTCGCAGCCCCCGCCTGGCAGGGGGTCTGGGGGACGCAGCCCCCCAGCATGCACATAGTTTTGAATTGAAGCTGAAAACTTTTTACAAAATTTAAAAAGCATACATCTCAAAACTATATGCATGCTGGGGGGCTGCGGCCCCCCCCCCCCCGCCCCCTGCCTCGACCCCCCGCTAAACTATAAACATCCCCCAGGCTAACCGTGTACACGTTTGCGTGGTGCGCTGCAGTACTCGTTGTTGGGGACTTCGCCCCCAAACCCCCGAGCGGGGGCTAGCCCCCGGATCCCCATTTTTTTACTGTATAAATGAAGATCGTGCCTGGCTTCCGAAATTTAAAAACCAAGTGTAAACCTAACTTAAATCTAATTATTCTACTTCGTAATTAATGCTATGGGTAAGGTTTAAAAAAATGTCATCTCTTGTTTCAATTTTCTTTATTAATGTTATCGGAAGTTGGGAACATTTCTGACATTATTTCCAAAAATTTCATTATACGATCATCAAAATCGTATTGTCGGCGAAAAAAGTACTCCGCTAAATAGCCTACATAATGTACTCGGCGAGTTCCATACTTCGGAATATTCGCTAGTACTTCTCACCATACTCTTTCAATGTTTTGCGTGTGAGCATTTGTCTCCGGGTCAACGAAATTGAGTTTATGGTTAACTCTTAAGTGCTGAAATCCTTCTTTGTGGAGGCAATAGTACGCTTTCCAACAATCGCTAATAATAATTGTACCAGATT
This sequence comes from Hylaeus anthracinus, assembly GCF_026225885.1. NCBI lineage: Eukaryota > Metazoa > Arthropoda > Insecta > Hymenoptera > Colletidae > Hylaeus > Hylaeus anthracinus. The sequence continues at coordinate 3,072,090 of NW_026534337.1, read as the reverse complement.
TGATCCAATTTCGGATCACTTCAAGTAGCGTTTCGGATGACCTGTTGGGAAGTGGTACAATAAATATACGTTTGCTGGAGCGTTCTATTCCTCCGAATATCCACTGGCCAGTTAACATCCTTCTTTTATTAAATTTTTGTTTACCAATTTTGACTTCGTCTCAACAATTTCATTCTCACCTCCGATTGAAACAGAATGTTTCTCTGTCCATAGAACACACATTTGACGACAATAACTGGCCCAATCAGCTGCCGTTTTCGCCGTTATTCGCAGTTCATTTTGTTGAAATTCTTGCCGTGGTGGTTTTAGCATTAAATGATAGCCGATAAAGGTACAAATGTCTTGAATAGAAGCATGTATGTTGCTAAACCACGTATTACTCAATGCACTAATTCGTGAGTTGCACTGTATTTTCACTCTTTTTTTATGGCAATTTTTCGAATAATAGACTGCATTATAATAAAATATTAGTTCTTTCCGATTAAACTTCATTGGTTTTTCACTTTTGCACTTAGTACAATACATCTTCCCATGAATCACTCTTTGTTCAATTAAAAAATAAATTAGTGTATCATATCTGCCGCATACAGTCAAATATTCACGCAAGTTCATATTTAATCCGTTGAAAGTAATTCAGTAACGACGTCAGTGTTAAACTAGATTTTTTTCTGAACTTAAACAATCGCGTAAACGGACGCGGACTTGTAGTAGTAGCAATGGTATTTTGCAAATATCTCGGAAACTAAAGCCGAGCGACGGTTATATGTATAAGAAAAAGTTGTTCAAAATGTTGATTTCTACAACATATTCAAAAATCATCGAAATCGGTGAGGATGTACATGTTCTCTATAATTACCAAATTTTTGTTGTGGTAATTTTGTTGCCCAGACATGTAATACCACTGAAACTAATTTATAAAGGGCCACAATTATTTTACGCCTCCAACTCGATATCTTATTTCTATCAGTGAGGGATTAAGGCTTAATTTCGTATTCCATTCACTATCCTCTTTTTAAGCTACCAGTTTGAGTCTATCCAGATATAACGAAATATTCTGTATCTACATTTTGCACATTAATACATAATTGGCAATCTCAATTTGTCGAGTACCATCTGAAAAATTCACTCCTGAGATGATACTAAAAACATAAAAATATTAATGCACTCTATAAAAGATAGATATCCCTGTATCATAAGTCCAAACTCTTCGAATGTGTAATTCTACTGCAATTACTTTCTAAAGAACCCAATGTCTCCGTCCATTAAGTTAGGAATTAAGACGCGGTACTGTATCCCATTCCATATCCTCTTCGAGCTACCGGTTTGAATCCTACCCGTTTTGACAAAAAAATTCTCTACCTGTTCTTTACCTATCGACAAAATCAGCGATGCTGATTTCTGAACGCTACGCGATCCGCCGTATTATCATGCGAGAATTTCAATCTCGCGGCGTCGCGAGAAGAATTTTCCCAGGCCGAATCCAGCCAGTACGTTTCCTCAGAGAGAGGCATTTCCTCGTTGCCGCGGCATCGTTACATTGTCAGGAAGAACATTTGCATTGACATAGCAAAGCGCCGCAAATGGACAGACAGCAGAAAGTCGAGGCGTTGGTCAGCGTTTAAAAGTAACTTTACGGTGCGCCGCCGCAAAAAGATCTGGTTCACGTCGTTCGGTAAAAAGCATTGAATGCCGATACCGGCGGAGGTAGACCGAGTGAAATGTGGCATAGCGAAGTCGATAACAACGACACAGACCGCCGGGACCACAGCCAGGACTTTCACGCGTCCTTCGACGGACTTATTCCTTCGAGGCGGAGCGCGCGACCGCAAAAGTTTCCTTATCGTTCCCATATAACGCACGCCCGTCGCCTTTTTGTCCAGCACAATGAAACGAAAAGTTATTACTTATCGCACTGACCCGTTCAATTCGAGCGCCGCGCTATCGTTTCCCGCCATTGAATAATTGTACCCGTGACCAGCCAAGCTTGGCGAACCCGCGCACTCCATTTCTGACGAGGACCTACGAGTTGAATTGGTAGCAACACGACACGATGCTTGTAATTGGAAACGATCTGTACGCGTGCGTGGTACGGTAGAACCACGATTATTGCATCTCTTCATTATTGCACGAGGGCCGCGTTCAGAGGATACTGTTGACAAATGAAGAGGACTGTCGCTAAGCAACAAGATTCTATACATAGACATAGGTAGGAGAAGGAGATACGTCAACTGTAAGTCCAATATATTGGTTTGGTTATCTGGAGTATTGCAAGAACGGCGATTATCACAGGGATTTTCAGTCGACTCCCTATCATAAATAATCAAGGATGTATTCGATGATAGCAGCGAGTGTAATTCTACACAGGGGGTTAAAGGTCGATTCAGATTATACGACACGGACCATCACGTTCCGGCAACGACACGACAAAACATTAAAACACGCGTTTTAATGGAACTATTTACACTATTCCCGTTGACGGAACGTTCAGGTCAGTGGCTATTAAGTGTGAATAGTTCCATTAAAACGCGTGTTTTAATGTTTTGTCATGTCGGTGCCGGTACGTGTCGTATAGTCTGAATCGACCTTAAGGCGTATGCAAACAACTGAATGCGTATTACTGGAAATTGTGTCGTTCATGTTCTCAGGTCTCACCCTAATACGCACTTAGTAGGACACCGTAGGTGTTTATCGTAAAGAGTATAAATCGTGGAAGTTCAGTGGTACGTTTATGGGACGCATATTGACGAGGAAAAGCTATTTTTAAGGATTGAAATATTTCGATGCTTATTGCAAACAATGCCCTTTAGAATCTTGGTTTTAGTTTTGACCTCAATAGCTGAAGTGTCATAAACGCAGAGTTTCCGAAAAAGTCATTTAACTAGCAAGCGGGCCACACAGTCTTGTTTCTATCTGGAAGAAGTTTCTGCCACTCTCTGGGGGTTCAAACTGTCCACGCCGTCAGTCGCATCCCTCCATATCTCACCCTCTCCCTTTTCTAAACGCTGTGTTGAGAGTTTTGAGATGGAGGCAGCAACTTGGACATTACCAAAAAAATATTTAACTTTCGAAATTCGGAATCGATTAATACATTCGCTGACCGCTGACGTGAACTCGCGTCACTTCAAATTCTACTTCTGGTTATGAACAAATTATCAAATCTTTTTATTTTAGACACTATATATTTACAACATTGATATTTCAAAACATATTTTTACATTTTTATCTTCGCTCTACCGATACAAAAAATTTCAGTACTCGGTATTAGAAATATAAAATATCTGCCAGTCGCGAATGTGTTAAATACTCTCATACATATAATACAACACTAATAAGACGATAATTGTACAGCAATCAAAGTTATCGTAAATCCAGAATAAAACTAATTACGGTCCACACCAACAAATTACGTAATTTTTCCGTAACTATATCTTTTACAGAACCCATCGCGATCGCCGGATCTCACACCCATTGACTTATTTTTATGGGGATCTGTAAAAAATAGAGTGTATTCGCATCCCTAATCTTGAGGAGCTCCAACAACGCCTTCAGCAAGAAATATGCAAAATGACGAAAAGTGACGTAAGGAATGTATTGCGCAACGTCAAGAAGAGGATGGAAAAGTACTTGGGCTGCAATGGAGAACCGTTCGAACACTTGTTGTAATTTAGGTACTTGCTGAGGGACAGAAATAGTTCGGATAACTTTTACATTCAATAACTTCCGAATGAACAAGTTTAGGGCATAAGTATGTCAGTACTTTTTTGTAGAGTACAAGAAACTGCATCGATCTGTGTCGTCAAAAATATAGATTTCCATATTAAAGAAAAGTGCTGTTGCATTTTTCTGATGCACTGATGCACAGAAGTGCGTAAAATCAGATGCATGTCATACACCATTTGAAACCATTTAACTTTCACTCATAACATTTTTTTTTATTCCCAACCGTTTAGAAGGTATAGTCTGTTCCAGTTGCGTAGGACATTCTGTATATCATGTACGCTAAAGGTAATAAATAATACAATAATAAATAATAATGAACCTCCAATGTCATGCAACATTTTAATTCTTTATTTCAGATGAAACATCCGAATTTACAGATACTACAACTTTATTGAACTAATTAAATAAGCGTTTGCGAGGAATTAATGATAAATAAAATACAATCATGTATAATACTACATATAAAATAGTCACAAGATGGATTAGAAACCATCAAGGAAGAAAAAATAATCACTTTTTCCTATGTAAAAGAAAAACAAATGAAAGTGAAAATGTATCTAATTAGCTTGATTTGTCAGTACTTGTGTCATTAAAGACTTCTAGTGTAGAAGCTCTGAAATTTCATCCTACATAAAGAAATTCATTTTATATATCAATTAATATTTATTGTATATATGACTGCATCTTTTATTTAATAATGAAAGTAACGTTACTTTTATATTTTTTAATTAACAGTCAATTGGTTTCGTACAACTTTTCATGATTACTTGTATTACATGTTACTCCGATATGTATTCTTCTTTGTACCAAACACTGTGGGATCTTCAAAATCGATAATTATGTTTTGAATTAAATGCGTGAATGAATAGGCATTTGTACGAGAGCTCTCAGAAAACTGAAATGGGTAATATCGTTCAAGAGATTGCAGGTAAAATTGAACGTTATTCGATGCTTCAGCTCATGTACTATGTTACCATTATCTATAGCGATACATGCATATTGCATCGTTCGGTTGAATAGTGTCGCAAAGTGCAGTTGGACTTCTTGGCTTTGAATAGAATTCTATATATCTCAATACATTTGCTCCAGCTTTCCTTCCATACATATACATCGCTGTCCATAACTTACAGGACAGTTACTTGTCCGATTTTGAAAGTGCAAATTAAGATACAGATACACATAATGCTCTGAAACATTCATACTACCTTATTTTCTTATATGTGTTTATTATCAGTTACTATTTTGCTGTCAGATTTACTATGCGCATATGTAATTTAGATAAACATGCTAAGTACGATAGTAGGCGTAAATAAATATCCAAGGTAAACGCGTCTAAAGTGAGAGAAGGGTCTCTGAAGAATTTTAGAGAAACATTAAAACGAATTTCATTCAGAAATAGTAACTAAACTATTCACGGAAAACCTAAATATTTGCTATAAATATTTGACAGATCATTTTCATATCTTCAATATCTTCTAATATAATCATTGATTCTGTTCTTCATTATCTACAACAATTATCAATTGACTCCAGCGCAAGGCACTTATTAGTTCAGAGGATATTTTAGAATACTTACACTACTATGTGTTACAGATTTGTACTTTTATGAAGAATAATAAATTTTGTTAATATTTTAATTACTTGTCGTTTATAAAGACTAATTATAGTTTTCTGTAAAGGATAATTGTATCTATACATTCTTCTACAATATTCCCCAAAGCATATTCCACAAGATCAATATTATTTTCATAATGTAGCCAGTTAACCGGATATTTTTCAAAATTAGTAAATAAGGAGTATGCTTAAGCAAACTACTTAAACGGTGTAATTTTTTACTGTTTATTCGAATATCTCTTATTAATATTTTCTTTGTACAAACATTATCTAATAATTTCACGTCGTTAAGATAACATTAAAATATTGTTAAACGACAAAGGTAAACGGAAACACTGATTGTAACATTGATTGTAAATAATTTGTATAATTTTTCTTTATATCAGAAGGTTACTAGTACATGGTCTGCTCCTACATCAACATATTCTTGTCGAAATCAATTCTAAAGTTAATAGAGTTGGTAAGACTAGAGGTCAGATACGCAGTCAAAGATTCCAGATATAATACCTCTACTGTTCGTCTCTTGCAAAATTATTACAAATAATATTAATTGCATTGTCCAAACACTAAATATATATTCAACATTTATAATTATAATCTCTATCTTAATTTTATAGTAATAAGATTCCAAGTTATGGCTATTCTGAAAATGATTAAGAAAGGATGACTCTGATCGATAAATAAACAAAACTTGTTTAAGACTGTCAACTAGTCACCATGTATTTATAATATCGACAACCACATTTTAAATTAATCTTATACTAATTATCTCCCAAAATGAGTTTCAAAAGGTCTTAGAAGTGTGGCCAAACGGACAACAGGTACAAAATTGTCGTTGTTTCAACTTTGATTGGAATTCAATCATACCTACGTATCTCTCCATACGTTCGATATCTCGAGGAGCTTTCGACCTATTCCTTACTGTATCAGACTACCGGCGACATAACGCTAGACAATCACAGCCTCCCACGCAGTCTTGTAATAGTAAAATATGAGGCGTCGCAGTGTCGCATCCAGAGTGAAAAGTTACTGCTCGTCGTATCGCTTCAGTGAATTTGAATGGGATTAGGGCTAACCGATCGAGTAATTACGTTCTCCATGATTCGAATAATTCGGGAGCCTGCTATTACGCGCCGTTATTGCTCCGCAATATTTATAGATCGATCGTTCTGATTGCATTACGGTAATTGTTGTTTACTTCCAAACCAAAGTTTTCCAGTAATGATCCTTTTCAAATCCTGTACCATGATTCTGAGATTATGGTTCGCGTTGCAAGCTCGTTAAGCGAACTTGTTTGCTGTACGCAATCAATTGTCATCGTTATAGTATGCTGTAGAGGATCAATTATTATTTTACACAATTCCACGTATTGGTAACCGTAAGAATTACAAAAGGTTTTCCAGTAGGTACTTTAAGACTTGGTTTTTTTTTTATGTGTGTTACTCGATTACGCCGAGATGACTTGATCAATCGGAATGAAGCCTGTTGCATCGGGGTGGTCCCATTATCAAAACTTTTGGGATTTCTCATTTTTTATCCTTTTTTTTTTTGCAAACACACGAAAAATTTTGTATTGCTTCTTATTTCGAAAAGAATTGACCAATCGGATTGAATCCTCTTGCATCTGGTAAGGCTTCGTTGCCTCTTAAAAGCTTAAAAAAACATTTGACCTACTTTCATTTTTTACCACTTTATTGCACTTTTTATCGCAAAATTGTACTATTTCACGTATGTTCGGCCTGAATTCGATGAAATCAATGAAACCCTTTACATTTTGCTGCTGGACTTGTTTTCGAGTTGATCACTTTGCAAAAATGATTTTTCTTATTGTTTTCATTAATAAAATACATCTGGCATCGTAACCGTAGTGAACATACAGACGACATTATATTTCACGTTGAATTGTAAACAGATGCACTTACTAATTGTTTACAGAAACGCGTCATAGACTTGGGAATACGATTTCCTGACTTGGCTACTATCTACATACTATAATAAATGTTTTCAAGAACATGTCATGGAAGAATGATCATTTCTGTCGTAGTGAAAGATAATTCGTGGACGGAATGTACTATCTTGCAAAAATAACGCTAAAAAATGACCGTGTCCATACACAGTACTTATCAATTACCAATTTCACACATTCACCTGCGAACGCCTACGCTAACATTAGATCGCCTGGTATCAACAGGTACGGGTTTCTTGAATGTCAGCCTGCTACGATCAAAATAATTTTTGTCGTATATTTTCTACCGTACACCCGCTGAAAACATTGCGCCCTGGAGTTCATCGTAGTAAATAAATTATTGTCACTCTCTTTTTAACCATAACCCAATGGACACCAAATAAATTTTCAACCAAGATTATTATATTTTAAGATTTAAAAATTGAATTAAACTACGTACACCGCAATCGGCAATCGCTAATATATTAAAGGTTTGACATTTATTCACTTCCAGTTTTTAAAAAAATTGTTATTTTGTATTTTTTTATTTAATTTCTTTCTTTAACAGAAACAGTCTTTCTGATATAAATGATATTTATAAGTGTCATGTTTGGCATTAATTCTTTTAGTGATTAATATTTCTTTTAAACCACGATTCTCTTACAATTATATTAGTCACGAATACAACTTATTCCAGTGACAGACTCGATATTTTACTCAATCAGAAATCGATAATATTATAAATAATCCTATATTGCTAGATCCCTATATTTCTAAGAATGGTTGAAGGATATCATGTCTGGAGGATAGACAAAATATGTCTAAGGAATGTAAGAACAATGCACCTACAAATTGAATCAGATTTATACGTGCAAACATAAATGGCTGTTATAGGTTATCGATACATTGTAGAAGATATATAATTCAGTAATTTATCAGTTTATACAATTATACACATAATACACTCGTACAAAAAAAATAGGGAACACTTTATAAACCCTAAAAATTAGGCTATATTTCAATAGCTGTATGTCGGTGAAAAATCATCGTAAAAATAAAATTAAAAAAGCGTTTTAAAGCTTGAAGTTTCAACTTTAATGTACTCTTATGCGATTTTTAAATTTCTATTGTTTTTTTGTTTTGTGTTTTAAAAAATAACACGTCATTTTGTTCCTTAAGATTACGTATTTTTAACAACTCAAGAGTCAATGAAAAAATTTTATTTCGAAAAGTTCAGCTCAAATGGTGTAAACTATAATATGTTACCTATAAAATGCTTTTTTACAAATTGTCCTACGATTTTTTTTGACTGATTTGCACGATTTTGAAAGTTAACCCTTTTCTTCTCTAAAGGTGACGTTTACTTTTTTGCAGCACAGAACAAGGAACATAAAAAAATTTGTTTAAATCATCAATATTACGTTAAAGTTGATATTTCAAACTTTAAAACGCTTTTTTAATTTTATTTTTACGATGATTTTTCACCGACTTACAGCTATAGAATATAGCTTAATTTTTAGGGTTTATAAAGTGTTTTTATTGATGTTTAATTAAAACAAAAGGGAATTAATAAGCTGTATTATTAAAATTTCGTAAAACCACGCATGAAACTATTATAATTCGCAAATGCAAGTGTGAATATCAAATTAGACGGAAGTCTACATCTCTAACTCACATAATTTAATCTAACTTTAAAGATTAATAATCTAAAATTATTTTGTATTCAATTTACTCATTGCTAATATCTCGCATTCCATGGAAAATATGTATATCTCCATCAAAAGATTCTTAGAAAATGAATAAATCAATTAGGAAAAGACACGGCACTATTTAAGGTTTAGAATGCTTAAGGAACGAGCATGTTTAATTCAATTTTCAGAATCACTATATAGTTAATACATACTAACTGAGACCGCATTTGAAATCAGAGTCTGTTGTTAATCTGTGCTGCGCGTTGCAACGTGGTATAGGAGGCTTTGCCAGCGTGTAATTCTTGGCCTTAATTAAGAAAAAGAATCTTCTTGATTACAATGTACAACACAAACCCCAGTGTTCAGAGTTTTGCAATTAACATGTAGATTTAAATCGAGAAAGTCGATTTAATCCTTTGAAATATAAAACATAAAGTCGTGATGAAGAATCCCTTCATTTTCTTAGAAAAAATACAACGGTATGCGCGTATTAGAGATTCTGTTGCAGTGAAAGAAATCCAGCGTTCCTTGGAGGATATGAAATTTAACTTTGACCTACACGAAATGACTTCCCTGAACGGTTTATCGAGTCTTTAAATAATTTGCGTCAAAGCAAAGTGCTTTTAGCCATGCATTAAGAAACTCCAGCTTTGCTTGCATAGGTTTTATTTTTTTATAATGATATTATCAAAAAGCAACTTTCTAACATTCCTGTATCATTTAATTGCAAAGTTAAACGTTCTTTTAATATAAATTCGAACAAGAATAACACAAACACAGCAATAATAAAAAGAATTTATTTTAATACAAATTTAGATATGGTAACCCACGTCGATAAATATTAGTTTAATAGCGAATAATATTAACGCATGAATAAGTAATACGTAATGGAGCATTACAAATACTTGATCGGCGAGCCGAGTTGATTTGGATATCTGATCGAGTATGTAGACCTGGGTTAATTACTACAATCTTGTTATAAGCAAAGTTTTGCTCCACTAATTTCGTTTGAGATGGATTTAATCTCTCCTACATTTCAATTCAGGACTAATAGCAATTACACAGACAAAAATAAATAATAGATAAAAATCTGAAAATAGTGAAGTCGCTAATCTTCTTATTACAACGTTGCGGCCTTCAAACGATAATTTATGCTTGTGAAAGTTGTACAAGGAATTTGTTTTTTCTTTCTAATTTTACATTATTTTAATTTGTAATATCAAGTAGGAGATTTCAACCTTATTACAGATTTCAGCAGGACAGCGATGCGCTGGTCACATTTTATAATATTGTTAAACCTTGAATTTATGTGAATTCACTTCAACGATACAAATGTGTATGATCTATATAAAATTTGTTTAATTTTATATTTTTTTCCAATTTTTTAACTTGTTATACAAATTCCACATAATACAAAAAACCTACTTTCTAACTTTCACTGTTTTTTTTTTTTTTTTATGATAAATCAGAATCCCTTTTATTTCCATGATTTTACTTCAAATAATATTTCATCGATATTTACGGTATTATTTTGGTTTGATAATTTGTATTCGTTTCTTTTTATGTCTAGAGATTTGGAAAATGATCCAAAGTATATAATCAAAAGTTCTTGAATAAATAGTTTGCAACACAGACTGAATTGGTTGATGTTTATCTAATAAGTTCACACTAGCAAGCTTCTCTAATTGATTATATACTGAAACTTTTTCCACGGTCTGTGAATAGAATTCTACTTTGAAGTCTGTTAGGAGCAAATATACCGTGGGCCCCGAAATATTCGGAATTTTGTCTGTTACTGCTATTATTAAATTCTGAATCACTTGGTCGTACGGCAAGAATAACTACAATGATCCAGGGTCTCATTTGGACGGGTATTGAAACCTATATAGCTCCAATCATTAGGTCGATGGTATACAAGTTGAATCAAGAAAGTCCATGAACATTGTCTTGAGTCATTATTGTTATTATTGTAACATTTTCCGAATTTCAGCCACATTTCATGCAAGTACAAATTAATATAGATCAGTAAGTGAATCATCATACTTATTGATTAATGTAAACAAAAAAAAAAACAAACTTATTGTGGAAGTTATCCCGAATGTACAAATAATTACCAGCCAGTTAATTAACGGGAGATTATTTCGCTGTTTAGGTTCCTACGAGGAATATTAACAAATGATTCAGAGCACAACGTGACGATACGACTATCTCTTTGTACGCAAATAGTATCCTACGTTATGAACTTGCGTACTCTTAATTAGCAGTATTAAATTTCAACTTGTGATTTACACATTTATTTACTAAACATTGCTACCACAACGAAGAAATGATATCAATTTAACAAGTTTAAACATTATTACTAATTCTAATACAAATTTTAGACAAACACAGTTCCTTATTTTTTTGGCGAGGAAAATGAACCACATTAGAAAAAGCTATGTTAATTGAAATTTGGATTCTTATTATGGCGAATTTCAATCATTCCAAATACGCATTTCGCACTGTTCTCAAAGATCAAATATCTCAGAATTTTCATAGTCCTTTGGGAATAATTGCAATACGAATTTAAGACAAATGCAAGTCTTCATTGTTCGTCGAGGCAATGAAACAACAGCAGAGAAGTTATTTATCACGTTGGTCGTACAATAGAATTACAAAAAAAATTCATAAATGAATGCTAAAAGAACAATCAGTCCAGGCTAACTATATTTTTACTAATGAGCGTCTTGACAATCTCTCGATATGAAACAAAGGAAACTTCAGGTTTGTGTATCTTACCTAATTGTAACTGAAGAATGCACGCTAACACGACTTTATTTAACTTCTCGCAAATCTTCCTCCCACCAACGCTTTCCTTTCTCACCGAGCTTCTCACGATCTCATTCGTACTTCAAACTGAATCTCATCAACATGAGAAACATCTTTCATGGAAAGAAAAAAGAACATTACATCCACGTAACAAAATCTCGAACACCATACGCATTTAACGCCAATCAAAACATTATTTATTCGTAATCAAGCGACAAGCAACGATAGCGTTCGATAACAGTTTCGAAAATAAGTACAGTACCGTTCATAATTATTCGAATGATAATCAATTTTTATTTCAGTTTGATTAAATATTATCACACTGATTTTAACTAAAACTAATAAATTTTACATAAAAAAGTATTGTACGTAATATGTAGATTGCAGATGTTATTTTTTTATTTAAGATTTTACGTCGCATCGACATCGTGGTCATTAGTGATAAATTCTGTAATAATTTATTTTTTGTTTATGCATTAATGGAAAATGAAAATGTGGGAAAATCTATGACAATGTCGACAAATACAAAACTGTACAAAATATTAACAATAATATTATACCATTTAGAAGATAAGTAAAAAATAATTTATGCAAAAAATAAATAAAAAACAAATAAAAGAACGTAAGTAAGAAAATAGTGAAAATATAGAAATCCCTATAAAAGTTGATTATTTGTACATAGTCATAACTGAATATATAACTGAACAATAATGTCAGATATGGATTTTATAAAAAAAAAAATGCTTATCCGGCAAGGGTCGAGAAGTTAACCTTGTCAGAATTAGAAGCAATTTTCAATTTTGATAACACCAGAGACTTATTTACTTCTTTCCCAATAGTACTAATATTAAAATACAAAACAAACGAGCGTGATTAATAATTGTATTCATTTGACGTTCTAATTAATAATATTTATTGTATCATAACCTTATAATATTATAAACAAATTTCGCAATTCTCTAACATGTAGGTGCGAAGAGTGCATGAATATAAAAGGAGAACTTTTGGATCATCTTTCACAGATAGCTATGTGAATTTGGCACCCGACTTTTCAAAAACTGATTTTTTTTTATAGAAAACGATAGTATTTCGTTTGTACCTGATTGCACCTCCAATAGTTTCGTTTGTACCTCGACCTATTAATAATTAAAAAAAATTCAAAAAATGGTCAGCACCCGACATCGAGAGTTTTGAAATCAGTTTTTCCCGATTCCTTAGAATCGTTTGTACCCGCCGGAAACGTTTTTCTTTTCGTTTGTACCTCAATAGTTAAAATTTTATAGCAATTGTTGATCCGCGTAAGAGTGAAGTTCGTTAATTTTCAACTATGTACAAACGAAAAGAAAGACGTTTCCGGCGGGTACAAACGATTCTAAAGAATCGGGAAAAACCGATTTCAAAAATCTCGATGTCGGATGGTGACCATTTTTTGAATTTATTTTTAATTATTAATTGGTCGAGGTACAAACGAAACTATTAGAAGTAAAATCAGGTACAAACGAAATGCTATCGTTTTCTATAAAAAAAAATTAATTTTTGGAAAGTCGGGTGCCAAATTCACATAGCTTTCACAGATATCGTAATGAGAATGTGATACAATTAATCATTTATTTATACACAGCGCGCGACATATAGAAAAAGGCAAATCACTCGTGTTATTGATATCAAAAATCGGTTCCAACTTCGACGGAGTTCGTTGTTCGACTTACGCTGTTACTCAAAATTTTGAGAAGCATGACTACTCACTAATTCTTACGAGACCTAAAGTTAATTATTTTGAAGGCCCTTTCCTTTTCTGAAATGCAAATGGTATTAGTATAAAAATATAGAGAGTTTCCCAAAAAGGACAAAATATGACTTCAAATAAAGTTTATTCAATTGAAGAATTGGAGTAGAACTAACAACAGATTTAATTTAAATATTCATGCTGTAACAATACTATTAGGAATGTGCGGGAACCCAAAGTCTCGAGTGCTCGTATCGAATCGAAAACTGTACCGTATCCCGTAACATAAAAATATCAGATAGTGAAAACATGATTCAAAATGCATTTTACTCGATATGACCAGGGATTGAATGTGTTTGTAAACACTATGCTCTACCTATAGATTGCTTATCTTATCGTAACAGTTTTAAAGCACTTTATACAACTCAGTGCTATTTCAACGAAGAAACATCAACGACATAATTGTGGATGTAACAAAAATTTACAAACAAACTATAATGCAACAGGATATGCATAATAAAGATTTCTTTTTCAGAAATACTTTGACAAAATAATTTTGGAAATTTTTAAAAGTCCTTTCAGATATAATGTATGTAGATTATATTGTAGATTAGATTAACGTACCGAAATCTCATCAAAGACCGAACTCTTACACCAAAAAGTGTTCAATTCAGCTTGGAATTATCTCAATATCGACTAGCTTATAAAACCATAATTTAATCTTAAGTGATAATTTGTTTACTCCTCGATAAACTTTGATATAAGCAAATATGATGTTTAATAGGGCACACAAATAATTCTTGAGGCAAAATTAATTTAGTACGTTTAAAAATATATTAATTACATTGAATGTAATTAAATACATTTTTAATATTTTTAATGTATCATCAATTGGATGTAAATAGGTACCCAGTCCAAGCACTTAGTCTTCATGGACCATTGTACTCGGGCCCATATGGGCGACATTAGATGCATCATATTTTCCAGAATTGCTGGAAAAGATATATAAAATTATATGGAAATTATTTCATAGTTGAAGTTTCATTTGTGTACGCACAACATTTCATCTGCACCAACGTAATATTAATGAGTTGAGAAAATTGATGTTCCGTCAATTTACAATGAAAGAAAAATAAATTGATATCTGTATTATTGTACAGGAAGAAAATGTAATGAAATTAATTCTTTATTAAACAGATTATCTGTATCGAAATTGATCTGTTTGAATATTCATTACAGCTTATATTCATTATTATATTCATTTAGAAATTATGTTCGTAAATGTAGCTCTTAACACTTGTCAGTTTAGCCACTCTAAATCACAAGATGTTCAGCAACAGATGTCGGAAGCCTTAAAAAGTAATTAATTATGTATAATAAAATATGACGAAAATCAAGAATGACAAAATTGTGTTTGCAGATTTATTACTTCACAACTGTACATAATGTAATCAAGACAAATTTCGACAAAATTTCTTTAACGGAGAAACACGATATCCTAATATTTAATTTAATTCTAATACCTCTGAATGTAGCAGAAAAATAATACATACTGAATGGCTTGTTCAAATATATTCATACTATCAATATGGGCACATGTATGGATGTGCTTAAAAGTGCTTATAATTCTTTGTAAATAAACAATTATAGTCATAACTCATTAATTATAATGGGATAGACTTTTGAAATTATATTTATTTTAATATAATTTTGGACCGTGTACAATCGCAGGTTCAATTTCAATATCTTTTATTCAATTTGATAAAACCATTGAGTAAAACGTTAAAACTATCTAATTAAATGTTAAATATTAAACATTAACAAAGGTGATTGGAGCGCGATACTTACCAGTACATCATGTTGAGTAATATTTGATAGAAATAAAAAGAAGTCAACTAAAATGACAAAAATGAAAATGAGTATAGGAAACGAGGTTTGACGATAAATATAAATTAATTATGCATAAACAAAATTAGAGAAAACGACAAAAAATAGGTTTTATGATAGATATACATAGACTAACCTAAGGTAACAAAATTAAGATATTATTAAATCGTGTACTCACTAAGAAAATAAAATAAAGTTTATGTATCTGTTTTACGTAAACTTTAATTTTTTTTAAGAATTGATTAAGACACTTTTGAAAATTTGGATATACAATACAACAAACATGCGTATGAAAAATCAAAAAACAACAAAATATAACTATCATTCTTCACGAACCTACTTTACTCAAAATCGAATCAGACCTTCAGATGAGGACACAAAACTTAAATATAAAGATTCACTGAAATCCACTTAGACGTTTAGATGCAATCGTCTACATATATACCGGTAGTACGTGAGAAAAATGAACCTCCAATCGTATTCATCGAGTTACTATTGACGCCTACGATCTACAAATAGTAGCCTTTATTGCTAGACGCACCGCTTTGTCTTGCAAATGGACAGACGTTAATAAAGGTCGACCAGACGCTCGGGTGCTTTTAACATAGTCGCTGAGGCACAATTCACGGGGGCGGCACTGAATTCATTCTTCTCGTGGGCCAACATGTGCGTGCGTACATCGAAGAAATAATTTACGATAAGTTTGACTAATCACAATCCGATCAGAGTCTTAAAACATGTGTTTCTCTCCAAAACAAATTAATCCAAACTAAATACCTAGTTGCAAAAAAATTATTCAATTTCTTAAAGACATCAATTTATTTTACCAAATTTTACACCCCCAACAACGTATACTATAATGACTGAATAAAAATTTGTAATATTTAATTTATAATTTAAAGCAGTCGTAATAACCTCTATTGTTGGAGCGTATTTAGATAAATGTATTTACAACAAAAATTTGACAAAATTTCTTATACGCTGGTATTGTACAAGATTTCGTATAAGGCAAAAGGTTCGTTCTTCTCGAGTACTGATGGTGCATACATAAAAACTTGTTTTAAGTAGTGAAAACGTACTCGAGGGTTAATAAGAGAAGTCTTATCGCAAAATAAATTTTAATAAATCTTTCCTCTATTATATTTTTTCTGATAGGTTAGAAAATAGAAATGTATAAATAATTTACGAGAACTCGAAACTTGATTTTCTCGTATAGGAACGTTATATAAAAAAGAATTTGTTTTGCACAATCACTTTCAACGTACAGTTACAATGTATTGGTTTTGGTAAATCGATAAGTAAAAATACCTACGCGAATGAATAATGAAAAATAAATAGTTGATTTTCTATCACAAAACCCATTTATTTGTCACATTGTGTGCCGAATTTATTCTTTTCGCGTACCAACGCTACATAGAGAAAAGTTTGTATTGAATAATCCACTTTATCAAGATGTCTCAAGACATATGTTCTTTTGTGAAAGTGTTTCTCCTAATAGTAATAGAAATACGTTTTGTTTGGTAGATTGGTAATTAGAAATGCACGAGTAATTAACGAAAACTTGAGCCATAATTTTTTTTTAACACAAAATCCCATTTATTTGTCACACTGCATGCCGGATTAATTCTTCTCACGTACCAACGCTACATAAGAAGAGTTTGTTTTGAATAGTCTACTAGATTAAGAGGTCTAAAGGCATACGTTTTTCTGTAAAACAATATCTCCCCTTTATTTCCATTCCAATGCATTTCTTTCCCGTGAATCGGTAAGGGAAAATGCACGAATAAATAACGAAAACTCGAAACTCGATTTTCCTCGACGAAATCCAATGTACCGGTCGCACTGTGCGGCACGGCGCGACGCGACGTCGCGGCAGCAGGTGGAAACGCTTCTGAGGCGGAGAGGCGACGAAGGTGGAAGTGGCGGAGCGCATCGAGAACTGGTTTGGAGCGGGAGCTCGCGCGTCGCGTCGCGTCGACTCGCGGCGCGGCTCGTCTCGGCTCGGCGCGGCGCGGCACGACGTAGTGGGGAACGCTCCGTTTCGCAGACACGCAGTGGGGGCAAGCTTGGCACCGACAAGTGATCGTTTACAGTTATAGTCAGTCCGGATCGGGCGCTCGGTCAGCCGAGACTACTTGTGCCAAGTGTTCCCCCAAAATTCGATCCCGATTTGTCGAGCCGGTATTAACGCAACGTGTCGTCTTTCCATGCGGCCCGTATCTACACGAGTATATTCGAGTGAAGTGTCTACTCCATCCCGAGAGTTCATCCCTCTCCGGCACCCTGTCTCTCGATCCCTCGTCCTCGACCACTGTTCCCCGTGTTCCCGTGTCGCCCTCGGTTGAGCCGCGAGTTTGATGCACGAGCACGGGCCACGGAGCCGCGAAACCCCGTGGAACTCGACGAAATCGAATCGAGCACAATTAACGGTATATACACGCGCATCGTTGGTGGAAAGCAGACGCAAGTTCGCGCCGGATGAAACGACAGCGCCGGGAATGTGGACGTCAAGCGGCATTCGTGGGTTCATTGTGCACGATTGATTGGATACGTGCGCGCATACATCGGCTTCGGCCTTCGTCGAATCGGAGCTTGGTGTCGGTCTTGCTCGGTTCCACGTAGGTAACGGTCGCGAGAGTCGTCTCGACGAATCGGTGTGTAACTTTCTTTTCGTATCTCCGCTTGGAAATCGTCAAATGTTCCTAGCGATATTGTTTTTCATTCGCGCAAACGGTAGCTCTTTAATGCAGTGAGGAATAGCATACAGTAACGAAAGAAGTGTGTACACAGGAAGAAAGAACATATGCGATGGTTCTAGGAAAAGTTAAGAACGAGATTGGGTCCTAAGAACACGATTATGTTGTTTGCTTCAAGAACAAGTAATCGTGCAAAGCTGACACAGAAACAATTTGTTCAATTCTGTTTGGGAATACTTACAATCCTCTCAGCTGCACCTTTCGATGATAGAGCATCGAGTACGAACCTTTGTATACAGTTTCACTTTAATATTTAATAAACAAGGTGGAACCTCGAGACTCGATTCCTTCTTCTCGACCATCGTTCTAAGTTACGGTTAAGAGGATTGTTCATTCTACCAAAGGAAATTGGACAAATATATATATATATATATAGAGCACAGAAAGAGTTACGATACAATGACGTGGAGTAGAAGCCTAGAATGTTGAGATACTGTATCGAATTGGAGTTGTATCCGCGACGGAGAGTACTCGAACTCGAGCGCGACCGTTTCTGACGGGTGCGATGAATGAACGAATGGACGGTATCGTTCCAGGAGCAGAGAGTTTGGTTTTCAATTTGTTTTGACTTTCGAATCGGAAGCCGCAAGAGAAGCAACGCTTCGCTGAGCGCAAGAACGCGCCCGAACGAATACGGTCACTCGTACGCGGATGTGACCTCGTAACACTCGACGAGGACTTCGAGACGATCACGATGGAAATGGGAAATGGAAACGAGACGGTCCGCTTCGCGCGGTGCGTTTCCGTCGCGTGCTGAATTCTTCGTTTCCTCGTCTTTCGCTTCTGGCGTCGAGCGCCTCGCTGACTCAACTTGTTGCATTCCACGCAGAAAACAGGAATTCCCGAACATCGAAACGCGTCTTTGACCTTAGAAAGCTTACCTATTCTTTTTCTTTTCTTTTTTATTAAGTTATTTCGCTGAAGTCGCATCAACTGCAAAGTTATCAGCGACCACGTTTTTGTTTACAATTCAATTGCAATTTATCCGATATGTCAGATTTTCTTAACACTATGGTTTCCGAACGGTTTCGCGTTATGTTGGAAAACATTAGTATGAATAAATCATTATTTGTATGAATAAGTCATTAACAAGTAGCATTAGTATGAATGAATTCGAGTATTTATGCATTTATGACAAGTGTAAATACACAAGAATGTGTACAAATAGTACTGTGCAAAAGTTGTAGGCCACTTACGGTACATTACATCTTTTACAATTTTATTGCTAAAGAAAGAGTACAAATTTTGATTTAGCTCACATATTTTATTTTACCAATATTATTATAGAATGTACCGTCCGAAATTTGATAAAAATAGTACAAATTCAAAGTAGAATTTAATATTTAGTATTCTTTTTATCTTCGTGACAGCATAGATTCTTCTCGAACAACTATCATATCATTTTTCAATTATTTCATTCGGAATATTTTCTCGTTATTAATATCTCAAACAATTCATCTGTATTTGTTGCCTTTCTTTTTCTTCGAGCTTTAAATGGGGACTTTTAGGTGAAAAAATCATAACTTGCAATAGTTCAGTTTCTTATAAGTCTATGACATAATTTTTTACAATTCTATTATATTTATACGTGTTACACTAGTATAAATAAAGTGCAATAGGATATACACATCATATTTAATGCAAGTATTCACATGGCGGCCTGAAACATTTGCACAGTACTGTAGATGTATACGATATAAAAAATAAAATAAACGTCACAACATTAAGAAGACACAGGATACTTCAATTTAAGCTTTTATTTTTCATCTGTGTATTTAAATACACGAATAATTCATATTTTCTAATTAGAAAATGAAAATTTAGTATTCTTCTCGCAATAACATATCATCAAAGTTAGTATTTTTTCTTTGTACGTGTTTGAAGATAATTGTCTAGTTGTGAAGAAACTTGACGAAATTCTCAAACCTCAAATTATCAACATTATAACGTATCACATGAACGTATACACAGGTCCAGTATTGATAATGACGAAATAAAACAAGAAATTGACAACCCATACGATTGTTCTAATTCGAGGAACATCAATTATGACGTTTATGAATGATTTAGAACGTATTATTTTATTTTTAAACGAACATACAGCCAGTGTAAGAAAGTATTCGTACAGCAACCAATTCAAAATAAATGGTTCCTGTACGAATACTTATTACACTGACTGTATATGTACACATGAAAATCCCATTGACTCACATCTGCGTCATTCAAAGCCAAAGTGTTAATATATTTTCTAATTTCAAGAATTCGTTTTCATTGTTAAAAGCTAACTTTATTCTATCTGAGTTTCAACTCTATTCGATCCTGCTCTATTTCATGACATTCTTCGATGATTTGTGCCAAGTGACAAGTTTATTACAAGAGTTGTGATTTTGTCACGGTGAAGCAGTGTGTTAGATTTGTGTGGCAATTTATTAATTTTGTTAGTGTCGCTTACAGTTTTCTGTTTGGATCGACTGGAATAGTATCCTTGGTTGATTTTTGGAGTTGGTGTAATTTCGTTGGTGTTACTTTGATTCCAGTTCTCTTTTGCTGTCTTCCTAATTAAATCTTTTGTCTCGTTAACTGTGTACACTATTTTTATACATGACCTATTCATTGTGAAAGCAGCGTGAGTTCATCTTTCTTATCTTCGAGATGTGACAGGTTTACATGTCAATCAGCGATAAATTGTGATCAAGGTTTTTGAAACAATTGCGGTGTACAGGTGTTGTGCGTGACAATAATTCTATTACGTCGTTACGGTTTCTTGACGTTGTGAATCACGGAACGTAAAGTTGTTATTTAGGAAACATAAGATCATTTGTGTTCATAGATTAACACAAAGTTTTTCTTATTTCGTTTAGCAATTGAATTGTTCTAAACGAAATGGTAAACGGAGATTAGTAGACTCGTGAGTGGGATTATCGGTGTCTTGATGTTATTCAAGACATTACCAGCTGAATCGTCTTCGATGATCGCTGGAAACGTTTTAAATCACGTTTTTATCATTACGGACCTGCCGGGCATTCGAAATGGTTACGCAACGATAACTAAAAATACTGGAATCTTCAGTTGCACGATTATTTCTTGGGTGCTGGAATAATAAGAAACTTTAACCGAGTCGGATAGGTCACTGTGTTTACTGACACGTAACGTATATTGGTTACCAGGTTTAGAATCCAATTCATATTTAATTATATTTAACATTTGTATTTGTCGCATCGCGGAAGAATACAAAATGTCGTCGATTTTCTAAACAAGCTCTCTGATCCTATTTTAAACCAATCTTAATTTCTTTGTGCTCATGCCTAGATAAAATTAACAGTGGTGCTTCCTTCTGGTGAACGTCTGTTTAACGAAAATATAATGAAATATAAAAACCGAGAGAAATGAAAGATATATTGCACATTGGTTTTACTGCTTGTATTATTCTATGGAAAAGTCGTTTTGAACATGAACTTAGTAACTAATGCCCTAATTTTAAAGTATAGACCATATAAAGAAAACACATAATAGGTACTGCAATTACAAAATAAATTGTCTTGGCATTTCTCGAGTATAGTCGTCTACATATATATACGTATAATTAAAAAGGATAAAAATGAGATAATGGCATACTAATGTAAAATATATTGTATAATTGAATTTACGGATCCTTAGGTGACTAAATCAAGACTTAAACAAATATTAAAAACGTGTAGACACTATCAAAAATACAAGGCGGAAACATTGAGTATAATTTATTCCTTTGTGCAATGAAAATCTTCAGGGCTCCTTCGAGATATAGAAGCTTAAAATAAATTAAGAAGTAGATATAGTCTACATCATACGTGTAAGAATAAATCGAGATAATCGGAAAAGACATTATTAATTAAGATAGTATATTAGTCACCCTTAATATTTTCTTATGCTGACTACCTGTCTCTTTAATTTGATCAAATGCAAGAATCGAAAACGTTTTAATAACGGACAATATCGATTTCTTAAACCGACTAAAGAATGTATTACTTTTTCTTTAACATAAACCACAACTTGTCTGAAACTGAAGTGTATGGAAAATAATAAATACTGTGAGCACGAAGGGGTTTTACTAAGCTCTAGTTCAACGCGCATAAATTTTTATCCGGGGCACCGTTTGCGCAAAAATATCTTCCGCGATCGTTACTGCCGAAAGCTTTCAAACAAAAGAAAAATAGATCCCGTTCGCTCGCTTCGGACGCGCATTCCTGAACGTCCGCGAAAGAAGGAACGGCGCAGAACCGGCAACCCAACGCCCTGAGATGGGCAACATGTTTGAACAGATAAAAATTTCAAGTAAAAAGTAATGAAACAAACTTAGAGTGGTTTCTTTAAATAAATCCATTTGAATCAGAATGACAAATATTAGAGGAGATGATCTTTTGTTGGTTACACAAGCAAGCACTCGAAATTTGTTTATTACGGATATATTGGAATTTCAACAAATACCATATGAGTGTAATAAAATTCCAGTGGTACAAACGTTAATAAAGCAAAGACAAAGAAATCAATAAAAGAATTTATTCCACCAAGAAAATGTAAAGATAACGAATTTTTCAAACGTTAAATCAAATTGAGACTCAATTACGTTATCAATCAGTATTGTGTCGAAAGATAATGTTTTGTTAGACAACGTAGAGCGTCTTAAACATTATCGAAACTTATATTCTATAAACAAAAAAATGTAAGTTGAACAATACAATAAAAGAAAAACAACTGTTTATCCTGTATATGTTCGATGATAATTACAATCTGATTCATGAGTCTCTGTTACTAATGCGATCTAGTCTCCTCAACTTTTCGTTTCTTTGTTGAGTGATTAAAGACGTTGAATTAAAAAAATTAAATAATAAAAATTCGATAAAGAAAGAAAACCTAAAAGCAAACGATAGAGTAGTCCTACACGCAAAAAATGTCACTACTTGATACACACTTCTACGTTCATGAACTGAATAATTGAAAATTACGCAAGAGAGTTTGCAACTAAGCGCTTCAAAAACTTAATAATAAAAACCACGTTACCATATACCTTAATTGACAATACGATACAGAAGTCCATTTAACCTCTTGAGGGACCAATTTTTCATGAATTTTTGTTTGAATTAATTGAAAGCACACAAACCCAAGCAATTTTTCTATGTAAATCGATTTTAACGTACAAATATGCTGTCTCACTTTAAAATGGTACCTTTTTTAACTCTAAAATGTATTGCGGTCGTAAGTAGTAGTAATTTTCATATAAAAGCAAACGTACACATATGTCAATGTCCTCCAAATATTAATGTGTGAAACAATTACTGGGACACGTGTGTCTCAGCACCCGTGAAAGGGTTATCTAAACGAGTAACTGTTAATCGATACAGCGTTTTTGTTCGTTGTTGGTCGAAGAGACTTCGGCCTATCTCTGACGTCTCGATCAAGAAAATGAAATAACCGATTTTTCTGTCGTTTCGTCCGCGCGCTGTACTTCCGCAGAAGCTTTTCATCGCGACGTCCGACGACGATGGTGTCCACGACTTTCTCCCCATCAACCGCGAATAATTTCCACGTGTTGTACAGATAGTGCCCTCCCCCCGGGAGTCGAAGGTAATTTCATCGGATGCCTGAGATCCAGCAGGGAGTTCGGAAGAGAAACACCGGAGCACCAGTTATCGATCGGCACCGACTGAGAGCAACGTACAGAAACCTTGTTCGAGGAGATTGCAGTGACGCCAGGGAACATTGTGTGTCGATCGAACCGACAAGGAAAGTGTCGTGTTTGCGAGGACTGTCACTGAAAGTAACCCGTAACGCAAGATTTTCGTGAAATAAAACGAACAGTGCGGATTGGAAAGTGTTATTTACGTTAAAAAGAGAGTACAACGAGCTTCGAGGATCAATAAAGAGTGGGAAACGGTTCTCGATCGAGCTGGATCAATTGATTTTCGGACGAAGAATCGTCGATCTCTCGAGTGTGTGTACGTGTAATGCGCCGATTTCTTCGATGGACGCGCGTCGAAGATAATCACACGTAACCTCACCCAGGACCGCCAACTTCTAAGGTAAACACGACACCTGTTTTTGTTCTTCGCTCTGTCCCACCTTCGATGCCCACGCGTTCCTGACCGAGCAGAAATACCGTGCACGCGTGCATTCACCTACGTTCGCGCAGCAATGCGCATTTTTGCATTGCCGCCACGCGGCAAAAAACGAGCGCCGCGAGCATGCGTCAGGATTTTCCGTTTCTTCGTGTAAATGACACACGGAATCACGACGTAGGCACAGCACACGATGTGTTATTTCAGGAATCCAGCATTACTAAATCAATACCATTGTGATTTTTATCATTTACACGTTATATATCATCAGTCACCTCAAACTACTCATATCATTTAATATTTAAATGTTTTATGGGCATTCGAATAACCACATATTCAAATGTTTATAGATACTCAAATCATTTAATATTTGGATGCTTAAACAGAGATACTCGATTAAATGTGCATTTAAGTATTTTAAAGGTCTTCGAATAATTGAATGTTCCAATATTTTATAGCTATGTGCATGTTTGAATATTCGAATACTTTATAGATACTCGAATACTTGTATATTCAAGTATTTTAAGGATCTTCGAAAAATTTGGTATTCGAATGTTGTATGGATTTTCGACTACTACAAATAAATGCCGAATATTTGAGTATTTGAATATTATTATTCGATTATACGTACGGTGTATCATATAAACGTACTATTTATATCATGTGTCATAAGTCACCGGTGACTAACAATGCATCATATAAAAATTTATATTACTATATTAAATATTAACTAGTTAGCTGTTTTGTTACAAATATTAATAATGATAATGATTGTCTTGTTTAAATTAGAAATATGAACGAACATCATTATTTAATATTTAACTTTATCGATATCGTTAAAATAGTACTCTCATCACACGAACGTTCCAAAGAGATAAGGGGAAAACCAATTATCGTCTTGTAACTCAAACATTAGAGAACAAACAATATAAGGATCAGATCAGCAATTCTGTTTTCGTAAAGAACAGAGTAGAAATTAAAATTGATAGCACAAATTTAAACAAATACATACAAATAAATTAAATATTATATCAAAAAATTAAAATTCAAAAAACGTATTTTATTTCATGTTGTCAATAAAATAAGGTGCTTTAAAAGTAAAGAAATCATTACTTTTCCAGGTTCTTAAACGTTTTAAGAACACAAATTACATACTTCAAATATATTCACACAACATTTCAGAGATAAACAAATTTCTTTAGTATCGTAATGGTGTTAGTTTTGTGCAAAATGTTGCACTTTCCAACATTTCTCAATTTAAAATTATTTGCTCTGTTGTCTTATAAATATTTACTCTCTCTGTCAGTCACTGGTCTGAGAGAATTTTTTATTTGACGTTAAGCTTTGATAAATTGATCTTACTGTTGACATAAGCTCACTTTTCAATTCATGATCAGTGGTTACAAATAATATGACTCATTTTTATATACCGCAATGTAAACGAAACTTTTATTACTAAACAATTGTGCCATTATATCTTTGCTCCATGTATTATATAAATAGAGTATCATTTCAGATCGCTTTTATTAATATTTTCTTCAGTTATGTTTAACGATTTAGGATATTGTATCAGTTTTAACGAGTAAATGGGAAAAGCATTCCAACGTCTCTAAATCTATTATCGCTTTATTTAACTAATTATTACTGTTTTTAAAAATTATCTTTTAAAGAAAAGTTGAACAATAATTGTCTGTTATAGGTATTCGTGTTAGTGTGTTTTTATTCAATAGGTATTGATGCATTAATTTATATATGTAGATCTGTGTTCTAAAATTCTCGAAATTGTGAAAAATATTTGTCGAAATTCAGGAATCCCGAAGTACTTGAAAATTGTTTTCTTTGGAAACAGGAATTTGTTGACAAATGTGAAAAATTCTTGAGAGTGGATTCTCAAGCATAGTCATTAGTTATGCGACGTGGAATGTGAGAGATAGCAAAATATCAGGTCGTAACAAATTTGCGCTCGAAACAAATGACTCAGTATATTTGTTTAAAGGCATATATAATTCTTTTAGCTTTTCAGCGCATCCGAAACCTACGTTTTCGCATTTTATGAGAGGTACATTTACATATATGCTATTATATGTAGAGAATACAATGAAAACATCTTCTATTATACAATTATTCTTGTTTTCGACAGTTTTGTCAATGACACCAAACGAAGCAAAGCAACGTTTATTCTAATTTTAGTATAAGCCAATTAAGAGTAATTTTGACAAAATTGTGTTTAAGATAGTTACGACCACAAAATGATAAGATGTATTCATTTTTCAACAATTCACCGTTCACCTCTTTGTATGTATTTTTGTATTTTATATTTCTGTAACTTGTATAGACTATATAAATTTTTATAAAATAATTTCATCTATTTAATTAATAGATAAATGTTCTTAAATCAGGTAATAGTAGTTTAGAGCTGTAAAACATAATGCAAATACGTTTATTTTGATAGCCGTGTTTTATTCTTTATTTCGTTACTTTATTTCAATACTACTTTTATAAAGTAACGTATGATGATAATGTATCATATTATACTATAGTTACTGTAGTGAATAAGACAAGAGGGACTCGAAATGTGTGCATTAGTATATATCTACACATATTTAAATCGAATGAAGCACATACTCTTAAATACCTCGAAACAAGAAAGTTTGGTCTTACACCACTTTCAAATGAAACGACTCAAATGGTGATTCGTGGGTGCGAGGTTGAGAGAATACGACCAACGTGAAAGTAGTTCTCAGTTATAATGTTACTTACGTTCTTCCCAGTGTGTTTTGTCTCTATGTAGTCGAGCGTTATCGCAACGAAAGAGAACTCCTTTATAATCACTTTTGATAATCGTTTGTCCAGTACAGCTGCATTTATCAAGTTGTTAGCTGTAGATGTCAACCAGAGGTGGGAAAAACTCTTATCTAGATACAAATTTCGGATAACGATTAAAAAGATAAATCTTTTTGCCTCCGTTAGCACTTGAGTTCAAACTAAATCTTTAATTACGAAATGAAATACAATAGACTTCCCTATAACGCGGTTAATTATTAAGCATTGCATGGATTCGCGTTGTAAGAAATTTTACTATGCGAGATATACTTTCGCACAATATAAAATAATGTGTTTGGAATGATCGTCGATCCAACTTTTAAAAGAAAGTAGCATATTGACGCTGTTAATTAAACAGAAAACATATTAATAATGCACATACAAAATCTGTTTAAATTTAAACAAAAATAAGTGATTACATAAATTTATTATACATAGTTTTGGAATAATTGGAAAGATTGAAAAATACTTCTGTAGTAAGTCCAAGTTGTCCACCATTACATTTCAACGTTTTCATTTTGACGGAATTGAGCATTTATTATCACACGTTGCATCAGTTTCACTTACAACTTCAACCTTTCAAACACGAGAAATGAATTCCTGTGCTTTATTGTTTGGCGCGTTATACAAAAACAATAGTCGCGATATCTCGGGTGCGTTACAGGAATTTGCGTTGTGGGAATCCGCGTCGTACGGGAGTGTACTGTGTTCCACAAAGAAATTATTAATCGAATAAAATGTTACCCATGTCTGATGTCAACTAGGATAATTCGTTTCCACTTTAAAAATTCAAAATGAATTGCAAACTCCTGGACGAAATATTGTCGTGCCTACTTCCTTCTACGTTTAAAATTGAATTTCAAATTCCGGGCGGTAACACGATCGAAAGGCTGATGATAGTTCTGAGGACCTACAACGCAAGTATTCATCTACTGAATACAGTTAGTCGCGGAGAATTTCTGCTAAACCCGTTTCCCTAATTTTTACGCATTTCCAATTTCGGGTACAGTCAGATAGATAAATCAGATATATAACACAACCAAGAGTTTTTGTAAACATAAATAAACATATGATAATTGTATTCACATAATGTGTCCACCAATTTTTTCCTCTAAATGAGTTTAAAACATTGAATTTTAATGCATTGTAATAGAATCTTCAACATTATATTCTTCTATATGAGTATTTTCTTTTTTTTTTACATTTTTATCTTTGACATTATGATTTATACGTAAGTTGACTTTACATTTTTCACAAATTTAACTCTATTTTTGGCACTTGTATGAAGCAAAGAAGACGTAATTTTATCCTCAACTACAACAAACTTTCTGAGCTCTGAAACAAACACGTATTGGAACCAACTTTGTAAGAAAATTTCAACGATAAACCGAAGATCCAAAACTTAGTATTATTCATGAAGGATACAAGACAATTTAACATCATTTAGATTATATTGTTTTTTGCCGACTTAACAGTAAACAGTCATCACTATTAACCACATAAGTACAGTTGATGCGACGTTAAACTTTTATGGAAAGAGTTAAGGGAGAAATGCGAGTCGTATTGGGTCAGACGTTTTGATCAGCCTTCGTAAGGTCTGAGCCTAACCCAGAATGACTCATTCTACTTACGCGTAGTACCACATTCCCTTTAACTCAGGATTAATCTATCCTCCTTCCAACAGTGTAATGCTTGTAAAGAACGCAGATCATTTTAATAGATGTTTCGTATGTTACAAATTTTTCTACTCAATAGTTGATTAATCTTCAATAGAGCTCTGAACAATAACACTTCTCGGATCCTCACTATGCGACTTTAACAATGACCATTAATTTTCATTTAGCTATAGCGTTAAAAATTATACTATAATTCAAATTCAAAATCCAAACTAAACATTTATATTTTATTAACGCGTAAGAATGTTAGAAGCTGTAGATTTTACTTTTATGTTATATATTTATAAAATGCAAAGACAATTGATCTAAGATAAATAATTAGAATTGTTCTATCACTATTATATAGGATTTGAAATTCTGTATAATGAAGGATTTTCCAAAAGGGGCTTTAGAATTTTATCTTTTAAGAAGAAAATACTATTATCAACGTAGTTGCGGATAACACTTGAACAACGTCTTGCCAATAATTGTAGTTATATAAACTTTTACTTAATACAACAAAATTTTTAATTTAATATTTTTATACCATTTATAAATTTTACATACCAGTTATGTTTTATCAAAAAATAAAACTCTAAAACTACTATGGGAAAATTCTTTATATTTAAATTGTTCACTACTAAGTAAGAAAACAAATTAAATGATTTAATAAATTATATACATTTTTCGGTAATATTGCTAAATATAGTGTCTTTTAATGTTTTACATAGAGCCTGTTTCACCTCTGCTATAATGCGGCATTTACGCCATCTTGCATACGTGTACGTAAACGCTGTACACACATGATATATCCTATTCTATGGAAACGAGGCAAGAAACGACATTATTTATGGGATGACGCGATAGTTTGTTCGCTGGTCGATCGGTTTCACTTTCGCGATCAGAACAGTGTCAGAATTATTTGCGATTCCCGTATTCGCCGTGGTGTAATAATGAAATATAAAACTAAGATTACTGTATCTGTGCTGTAGATTACGCGGGTTCGCGATAAGTCGTTCAGTCGAAGGTTATCATCCGGCTGGTAATTACTATCGGGAGCCGTTCAATCACTCATTAACCGTCTCGTAAACCGTTGCACGGACCAGCCTGCCGTGGTTCTTTCTAAAATTAAGCGTGGCGAACTTTAGTTTAGCCCGTGCTTAGGGAACACTCACTGCTTGAACTGGGACTATTCGTATAATTTAATATCCGAATGTTTTATAACTATTTGAATAATTTAATCATTCGAATTGTTTACTTATATTCTAATAATTGAATTTTACAATAAAATATTTTATAAATATTTAATACCTGAATATTTTACAGGTATTCAAATAATAAAATATTCGAATACTTTGTAGATATTTGAATAATTCAATATTCAAATATTCACAGGTATTCGAATAATTGAATATTCGAATATGTTATGGGGGTCCGAATAATTGTATGTTTAAATAGTGCAACAGAGTGGTAAAAGATGAAAGTAGGTTAAATGTCTCTTTAAGCTTTTAAGAGGCGACGAAGTCCTACCAAATGCAAAAAGATTCAATCCGATTGATCAATTCGTTTCGGAATAAGAAGTAATACAAAATTTTTCGGATTTTTGCAAAAAAAAAACGGGTAAAAAATGAGAAATCCCAAAATTTTTTTTGTAATGGGACCACCCCGGAGACATGCTCTACAAGATACAACAGGTTTCATCCCGATTGGTCAAGTTGTCGCTGTGCGTAATCGGGTAACATACATAAACAAAAAAATATACATGTCGAATTGAGAAATCTCTTCCTTTTCGAAGTCGGTTAAATATCTTAAGGGGTCACACCACTTTGTCCACTCGAATATTCAGGCTTTTTCAAGAATTTTTATTAAAGCAATAACAGGATTTTATTTACATTCAAGTACATTTATTATGTATCGTATAAGTATTCAACTCGAAAACTATTTTCAATATTTTTAATTTTTATAAAAATGGCGACTTGGCAGACGTTTTAATGGAGCGTCACAAAAATAAATGGTTTTACGGTGGGCACGATAACTCAAAGCAGATTCAAGCTAGAACAATGAAACAAAATTAATTAGTTTCCTTAGTCCAAAAGGATTCCATTAAAAAATTTCACCGTAATCTTCACAGGGCTTCTAAAGGGCATCTCAAGATCAAATAGATTTCTGCATTATGTATGCCCCGTGGTATCCTAAAACATTTGTCTGAATCATTTTTCTGCATATTTCATATTTTTCGAGATATTTAGCTGTAAGCACTTAAAACAAACTTCAAGCAAGAAAAAAGAATTCGGTTGTTTGAAACGACCAAAATGTAATCCCTTAAAGATTATCGAAAAATTTACTATTGGAATATTTCATTAATATTCGAATACTATGAATAACTGACGAATATTTCAGTATTTAAATATCACTATTCAAATACATTTCGACTATAAATAGTTCAACAATTAAACTCAATGTTAAGATCCTTCAATAGCGTACATTAAATCAGAATAAACTTTATTAAATAATTAAATCGGGAAAACGTCAGTTGTTCTGTAAGTACTACAATATTAATACAGCGCAAAAATTAGCTTATTATTAACATTCCTAAAATATTTAAGTCAGAATTATATTATCCTTCCGAGATGTATTTCAAATCCCCAAGTGGATACTTAAATATAGAAATGTTTCCTTCCGCGGAGAAACGAGCTTACATTTTAAATATTTCTGCTGCTTCCTCGATCCGTAGTGTCTCTTTTCAGTTGAAAACACAGCGATTGCGAAAAGAAGCTACTTGTAGCAAAACATAAAGGGTTTTTCCTTAACTAAACTAAAATGAGGTATAGATTATGACAATAAAACAGCTCAAATGCAAAAAAGTTTACAATTAGGTAAAGTAATCTTTATACAACTTATTTTTTCAATTATGTTTTACAATTAGTAACGACCATCGTCGTTTTTCGGTATTCGAAGTTTCGAAAAATCTTTTGCGCTGCGTCGTCGTCGTGGCCCGTAACTCACTCAACTTTCTCCGACTCGGTTAGACGACCGTAGGAATTTATAACGGGTGCTAAAACGCCAAGAAAAGAATATACAATCCTCGCTATATAACGTCTGAATTTTTTTTAACGCGGAACTGAGTTATTTAGCGAAACGTCGTGTTGTTGAACGAGTTCTCTTCAATTTTCGAAATGTAAATCGACTTCCTCCATCACATTCAAAAACGGGTAAACTTCTTCTCTGAATGAAAATGTTGAATAACGATTAAAAAATAAACAACTTATTATCCGGTGCTGTTTGAAATCGTCAAATTCAATATTTCACAGTGAACGAGTGTAAATATAATTTTCGCTCGAACGAACGTAGCAAATAAATCGTTATACGTTGTTTATTTTCGTTATGTATTCAATAAAATTCTACCTGCCCCTACTTTATTTACGTGTTTTGATCCCATGCTAGCGTTTGGCTCTATGCAGTATATTCAAATTCGTGGAATATTGAATTTACTGAGTTCGATAAATGGTGATATTCTAGTGCACTCGTCAATTATTAACAATTTGAATAAATATTTTCCAATAAAGTACGATTGTTTATTAATTTTCAAAACATTCTCGACCCTGTTACATGTGCTCTTTTGCGATAAATTCTATAATTTTATCAGAAAAACATTCTCAAAGTAATAAATAGAAAGTACGGAAGTGAATACTTCACAGTACAGTGTTTATCAACATAAAGAGCATATGATTAGGCACAAATTGTTGAAAACATCCATATGAATTACAATTTTATCTACTATTTAGCATTTACATATTATTAATTTATTAAATCTATTTATATAACTAAGGCTACCAATGGAAAAAAGTAATTATTGTTTGTGCTAGCTATAAGTGTAAGTTACTTTCTTACTTTTATTAAATTATGCAATCATATTGAAAATGCATCCATGTTCAAGGTCATCATTTCAAACACTTGTTGTAGCAATAAGAACGCAAATAAGAAAATTAATGAAATATTTGTAGAGTGCCTTGAAACAATTTATTTTCTATTAGCCTGTACAACCTTGAATGGCCTTCAACTATAGGTCATCGTATTCGTCTTGAGACGCTCTATCAGAATGTGTGTAAAAAACTATACCATTGCATTTAAAAAACAGAGTCGACCTTCATATCTCCTCTACGCTTCCACCGATAAGAAAGTTACTGGCACCACGTTACGTGCCCCTCGAAATCAAACATCACTTCTTTTCGACACTTTTTCCTCTATTGTTAAGAGTAAGCGAATTATTCAGGTGGCCTGTTTTAAATACTTCACTCTGTATACATATTACAGCATGGAGTGAAGGAAAAAATAAACATTAATGTAAATAAGTACAAGGAATAATTTGCCTATTACAAAGATAAAATACAGCTGTATGGGATCATTAGCTTGGTCTTAAAACCAATACAAAGGAAACCACAATCACATGATATACGAAAAAGATAGGAATAAAATACAAAAGTAAAAAAATAGGAATATATATATATATATATATATATATATATATATATATGTTATACAATATATTCTTATTAATGTCAGCGTATACAGTGGGTGTAGAATGTATTCTAACACCGATCAATTTCCCAAAAAACTTTTGTGTGAAATTGTAGTTTCTTAACTTCTTTTTTTATAATCAATGATATTTTACATATTCTCGGAAGTCTCTAAGATAGATATAGTCCAAACAACATTTACTAGTTAATATAATTTGTGAAATTAACAAAAAAATTGCGAAAAGTGTATAAAAGTATAGAAGCAATAAGTATTTGTACGATTCTTACGACGAACCATTTACAGCAGAGTTTGTAACGTAAACACATTAGTTTATTGCTCCGTGCGAATTAGAAAACATCAAATTTCCAGGAAAGTACTTTTAAACAGTTGTGCGAATACTTATTGCTTCAATATTTCTATCGATTAATTGTTTTTTTCTTGTTAATTTCGCAACTTACATAAATAGCTATTTTTTTTGTAATCTATCTATTCTAGAGATTTCCTAGAACATATAGAATGTCATTGTTTATAAAAAATAAGGTTAATAAATTACAATTTTACCCAGTTTTTTTGAAAATTGATCGATGTACGAATACTTTCTACACCCATTGTAACTGTATTTTATCTTTGTAACAGACAAATTCTCATTTCTACTTATTTACATTAATATTCTATTTCTCTTCACTCAGTTTTGAATTTTTTAATACATACAATCTTGAGATAATAGAGACATATGACTATTGTTATTATTCTTGTGAAATTCTTCGTATGATGAAATTTAAGTTAAGTTAAGTTAAAACATTACGCTTCACGAGAAATATTTACCCTACCATTTACAGCTTTATTACACGCATGTTTCTACTGTTATTATAAAATTTCTCGCTCGTAAAATGTATTGACACGTTCATACACAGTACTTTAAAAAACACCGCATAGTGTTTTTCCTACCTCGCGTTGCTATCATCGCGAATGTATGTAGGAGGAAAAAGAAAAACGTCTTGTTTAGAACGGCGTTATCGTTTTTTTCATGGAATTGTTATCGTTATCGCAAAAACACAGCTGTTTGTACAATCGAAAGCAACTAGGTAGTGCGTAAGAGAATAGTAAGTCAAACAGGTTCTCGGTGTGTAGTACGATGAGGTTTGTGTGGACTGTCGATATAGGGACACGGGTAACCCATTAAAATGAACACGGGAAAGGACTTTTGGCCTAAATTACAGAAACCGGTGCAGCGATATGCTGTATACAAAATATTCACTAAGACGACGCGTGCTTAAAATTAAATATTCGAATCCGCGGTATTTAATGGTCTAATTTATTATTTGCCCAAATACTTTTATCTTCTACACACACATACACCACAACGAACAATTATTTTAACGAATTAAAGGATGCTTATTTTGTAATTTGAAACTAACTATTATTCGTTATTTATCTTTCGATTTGTTGTTTTGTTTGTTTTATGCGTTAATATTATTGCAACATATATTCATTTTAAGAAAATTCAACTGTAACATTTATATATTCTGAGGATGACTTTGGAACAAATATTTGAAATGTAAATTATGAATAATGGTTTGTTTGAGATTATAAAATTAGAATCTATACACTCAATCTAACTTATGAACAATTATTTTACAGAATACTACAAGTCTGTAAGATTACGTTAAACAGTTTTAATAATATAATTGATGACGATAATTTTTCGTTTGAGTATCTCCAGTTTCAGATCTGTAAGATGTATAATACTAGATAGGTAGATATGTTAGAAAATATGTTTATCTTAATTAATATCAAAGATAACAAAACTGCTGCTTCTTAGATAACTAAAGATTAGTGTCCTGTAGGAGACATAAGCTGCTAAATATTTGATAAAAGATAATTACCTAGCCTGCAACATTACATACAGTCACTCCCATAAGTATTCGTACTTTCTATGTCTGTTGACAAAATTTGTTTAAATTAAATGACAGATTTGATGTCACCAACTAAATATTTAATTATATATGTACGTGAATAAGCTTGTACATATATAAGTATTGTACAAAATTTATTTGAAATCATCAAACTTATCATTAAATTTAAACTTTTTTCGTTAGATATAGAAAGCACTAATATTTATGGAACAGTCTGTATGTTAAAGTACGAAGTAAAGTGTTGAAGGTCTGTGGGAGAGTAGATAATCAACTTTTCTAATAAAACAGACATTCTCTTTCTAATTAAATGAAAGTCGTCTTTCATAATTATCAAGAAATTATTGATCTATCGACTTATTGAAGTTTTATCCCATCTTCTATTAATTTTCTATTAACTTAACTTAGTTTGCAACGAAATGACTGTAAAAAGTAACAACTCTATCTTGATACAGAAATTTTACGATATGTTCGTTGGAAACTACCGTATCTAACATCCTCGTTCGTCAATTTATTTCATTTGTAAAACAAAGTATTTGCTTTACACAATAACGGTATATATCGGGATTTTAATAATTACGATGATACTTATCAACAATGTATAATAATATTTATTTATTTGTTTTTATTGTTAACATAACGTAGCATCATCTAAACGTAGAATATCTTATTTCAAATTGTGACTTCAAGTTCTGAGTAAAAAAATAAATATTAAACGTAACATGTTTCACAACAAAAATATGCTACATTAATGTCAAACTATTTACAATATTTTTGACAGATTAAACAGAAATCAAGTTTGATTTTGTGAAATATGTATATTATTGTAACCGTTTATTGCATGCATTTTATTCCATCTTTTAAATTAAATACTATTTCTTAAATGGTTATACTTCTATTGATTAATGACTATTTCAACCAAATAGTAAGTAGTTAAAGTCGACAGAGCTATTAAATGTTCTTATTAATAAACATTATGCCCAATGCCAGCAAAGCTACTTTAACACACTTTAAAAAAGTTATTTGTATTGTATTCTCAGTCGGGTACATTATGCAATTGTATGTTATGAAATTTATTATTATGTATTAAAAAATAACAGTAAAATGCATGTAACAACGTACAGCAGACCTGAAGAGGTAAAGATACTTTCGCATAAATTTAGAAGCTGACTAACTAAGTTACCGAAATATGTACAAGTGCTTTCCCATTTCTCTAGCAGAAACACAGACATAATAACCATAAATCAAACTTAATGGAGTTAGCTCATTCATGATATTAACAACTTCATACGGTTTAATGGTTGCACGAGTCGACTTTCTCTCGTCGTTTCCCTTGATTCTAACGTTTGTGACTCGACAACAAGTGCGACGCGTCTTCGCTCGCATTATCGGCTCTTCGCCATAACGCGTGAGCGTATCAGCACGAATTTACACGAAAAGCAAAAGAAGAGGAGCAACTGTCGCGAACCGCGGTCTATTTTGTCGTCCTGTGTCTGCGCGCTATTCATTAATGGCAATTAACTCCGACGTGCTTTAGCAACAGCGCTGATTGCATAAAGGACTGGACTGACTTTAAAATACTTCTGTCTTGTGTCGTAGTTCAGTCATTCTGGACTAAATACCAAGACATAATTAAATAGTTTCATTATATTGTTCTTGGGCACATTCTTTTATCAAACCGTTACAAATTATATTATGTGTAAAATATTCCACGGTTATCGTTGTACGTAAAATCGTTGATAATTGCAGCAAGTGTAAAATAAAGAAAGAATTTTCCGTCGATATGTTAAACACTGTTAACCTTACACCACGCATAGTTATTACTATACTGTGGATGCTTATGCACACAAGATTTGCAAAAGCGTACTTTTTGTACAAGTATAATATGGACTTAAACATAAGTGTACACATATGCACGAAAATTAAGTAAAATGGATATGTAAGTGATTAGTTAAATTTAAAATTGACCATATATATCTATTTTTTAATTTATCATGTATGTAGATTTTAATATTTATTAGATATAATAACAATGATTAAAATGCTGTTGACTTAATGGAATTATATTTACAATATCCAGATATTTTATAAATCCGTACAAATTAATTATATGGTCAATCATGAATTTGTATAATTAAATACCTATTTTTTATTGGGCAATTTGTTTTATTTAATAATTATATATAATAAAAAATATACAGTGTACAATATATAATATACATAGGTATACGTGATGTAACGACACGTAATGTTGATAACAATTAATGAACAATGGATGGAGATTGATGATGTTCGATGATGTTTGATGGCGATTGATAAAGATCAATCACGATTGAAGACGACGTCAAAGATTAAGCATAACGATGACGATGATCTATGCACATTTTGCATATACCTTGTATGTTTGCATATATTCTCCATACAGTCTGCGTAAAAATGCATATTCATATATCAAATAATTGTGTAGCAAATACACACTTTTACAATCATTACCTAAAATTAAAGACAGTAAGATTTTCTACGAAAAGAAGGTTAATCCGCTGTGTTTGTATACTTAGTAAACTACACGTAGCAAGACGGGAAAACATTAAAGTTTACTTTATTAAAATATTAATACATTTCTATTTACTACATAGTTCTTGAAAAATTTCAAGCATTAACTGAAATAATTACAAAATTCGTTGGAAAATATTTTTGTACAAATTCATGGTCATGTAGAATAAAGATTAATATTCAACCGTCAGCGTTGTCCTCAACGTTTTCATATCATGTCACGTGTAAACTATGGAATATGCAAAATAAAATTTAATCTTTTTGTAGGAAATTTCCTTATCTTTCTTTTCGATAATATCCATTTTTACAGTAAATTCAATAATTTTAAAGATATCCGTGAAAACCTGATCGTTAAACCTGTTAAAGGTTGTCAAACATTTTCTGTAGAGCGATAACTGTGAAATATTTTTAACCATTGAATAATAGGACATGAAAAACATTTTTATAATTACGATTAAAGTGACTGAACTACAGAAAGAGCTGTGTAAAATACGTATTTTAAATAATAAACAGTAAATAAATATTTTATTTCGGATCATGCATCTATTTTTTAAAATAAAATATTTTATTTCGGATCATGCACGTATTTTTATAGATAAAATATTTTATTTGTTATAAAAAATGTTCAAGATAATAGTTCAAGTAATATTTTATTTAAGAAACACTAAAAATATTTGTGGCATAGTTCGGAATATTTTATTTATTTAATTTATTATCAGCAGATAGAATATTTTTATTTTACTAAATTACAGTGTAAAATATATTTATTTTGGTAATTTAAAACGAACGAAGTACATTTTCTCTACATTATAAATATACATTCAATGTAGTTCTTCAATGAATACTTCTA
The DNA here is from genome assembly GCF_026225885.1 of Hylaeus anthracinus. Classification (NCBI taxonomy): domain Eukaryota; kingdom Metazoa; phylum Arthropoda; class Insecta; order Hymenoptera; family Colletidae; genus Hylaeus; species Hylaeus anthracinus. The sequence goes on along the minus strand of NW_026534337.1, from coordinate 3,033,539 downwards.
TTAAGAATCTTCAATAAGAATCTTCCTAAAATGAGTGATGGAAAGAGATATTCTTCAATCGCAAGAAATAGTTTCTCCATCTGTGTATCATATTTACACAGTTTATTCTCAGGTTAAGAACTATGGAAAGTATTCAATTTTATGCTTTATATTATTGAAATGAAACATATTTTATTTTATGTGTTAAATTATCAAAATAAAATATTTATTTTCATGCTTTAACTATAGATTACCAAAATAAATCATTTTATTTTACGTTTTACATTATCAAAATAAAATATTTTATTTATTGAAATTTTATATCCCATTTGAAATGCTATTTTAATGGAATTCTGAAGAATCTATTATTTAAAATAGTATGTAAAATATTTTCTCTACAAATATTACCCACCTCTGACTACAAAGTAAATAATAACAGCGAACATCTGGCTTAAAGTCAGGAAACCGCATAATCTGATAACATCATTTTTGTTCTGCTTCCATAAAACCATTTGTCGAATCGCAATGGGAAAGGAAGCGTGCGCTAAGTTTACGGAAACTGGGAATTTATGCCGCTCCACGCTTGTCCGCTTTCACGAACGACTGCTCGCAACGAATGAAATTCACTTGGATGCTTGCAGAATTTCGTGGCCATGGCGAAACTGACTAAACTTTGTCACACGTTTCATGAACATTGCTCGAACGTAGAAGTTCTTTTTTAATGTCGAATTAAAAACAGAGTAGTACTAGTGTAAAATAGAAAAGATGTTTGATCTAAAAACAAGTAAACCAATATTGTAGGCTAAAATAAGCCATTATATCAGTAAACAGTATATTTTATAACTAGCATTCCCCGTCGCGGCTTCGTCCGCGTATCATATCGTAGAATCTGGATTTATTGTAATGTGTAGAGCCCACACGAGCGAAAACTTCCCTGTGTCCCTGCAAATGTACCGTTAGCACCCCCCACGAACCGATAGGAAGCTCCTAAAACCGTATAAATACGGGCCCGTTTTCCTCCAAGGGTCTCTGGTTTTATTAAAAACTCTGTGACCATCGCCGACGGCATAAGGCTCCTACGCGGAATAGCCCCAACCGATCGGTCTTGTGCCACCCTGCAAATAGTATACCTGACGCCGAGTTAGGTCTAGCGAGGCGTCAAGTTTGACCTGTGATAGTTGGCCGAGGCAGAGGCTCCTACGCGGAATAGCCAAACCTGGTCGATCTATTGCACCGAAAACTGAGATACTTCGTGACAGCCTAGCCCTCCACTCAACGAGTGGCGTAGAGGATCTCTCACGCCACAAATGTGATATATTATAGAACTTCGGTATATACAACATTTTTTGTTTGTTTTCTTAAGTATTTTTACGCGGGTGTAATATCATTTTTCTTAAAATAATATAGCCCATGTTACTCCAGAGAATCAAGGAAGCTATTGTTAAAATTTGGTATCAATCGGTTAAGTAGTTTTTGAAATGTTTGTGTACATACAAATAAACGCTGTCTCTTTATATAATAGTAAGATAAGATAAGATAAGATAAGATAAGATAAGACAAGATAGATATAGATATAGATATACATTAGACGTGGTTATTATTTACAGTTGAATTTGGTCAAAAAGGAATCCACTAACATTTTTATTGATTCTGCTGAATTATTTGGCATATTATTCTGAAAAATTAGTAGAATCTTGTAATTGAAATGTAATGAAACAAATTTTTCACATTTTGAGTGATCAATAAATCGCATAATATAAAAAATCAAGAATTGCTCACTAGAAATGAGAATTTATTAGAAAAAAGAAATACAGGGTATCCCAAAAATGTTGGAGTTCCTTGAAAGGGGTGGTTCGGAAGGTTATTTGAAACAACCTTTTCCCTAGCGGGAAATGTTGTCCGAAGCTTTGTTAAAGGGGTATCCTGAATTAGGTCTAAAAAAGACGGTTTTTCGTGAATTTATTTAGGATGGAAAAAAAATAATTAATTCTATCGAAATCTTTAATTCTATTTTCATACATATTTGAGTAGTCTGTACAAATTTTTTTAACAAGAAATATTCAAATTGAGTCGACTGTGACGCACATTTATAGAGCACCTCACAATTAAAACCTTCTATCGGCGGGAAAAATGCAGATCGTAATTTTGGTTTGACACAAAAAAAACCAAAAGAAATTTTCATTTTCATACATTTTTCTTCTATGTGAACTAAGAAAATTCATACAAAAAATATTTTAAACAACTTTTTTATCCAAAGAACTCGTTCTTTTTTTCAAACTTGCAGTAATTTCACATTTCACCATTTTTGCGGATTTTTCTTAGTTCACATAGAAGGAAAATGTATGGAAATGAAAATTTTTTTTAAATTTTTTGAAAAAATTTTTCGTTGCGAGCAGTCGTTCGTAAAGAAGCGAATATGGAATTGTTTAAGTCTGTATTCCCTGTATACACGATGGTAAATTCGATTCATTATCAGCGCGACGTTATCTTTAGTGATACCAATCAAAGCTGCCAATAATTCATTTATTGCTAAAGTTCATAACGAGCCTCTACTTCAATCTGCAGTAATAATTCGAATTGTTATTTGGTATCAAATGTTTAGTCAACAACGACATTCCAAGCATTCTGTTTATCTTTATTAGTCACTTCAACTGTTTTGGCCATTCTTATCAATATATTATTATATTCATTTCTATAAATCAATAAAACAGAAAATTTGGGACAAATTTGGGCTTAAATAAGAAATATATTTTATTATCTTTCAAATTTTCTACTTATATAATTGCAATAAAATCATGATATGATTATTTATATGTTATTGCTAACGGTTACCAGAAAACTTCATAGACGAATCATCTAATAAAGAAGACTAAATCTTCTTTAGTGTATTAGACGTATATGTATTTCACTGCATTCATTATTTCTTAACCTTTTCACAACAGCTTTCTGTTTCGCTGTTGTTAAATATTTTTGATTTTGGGACCCAATTACTGGAGCATAAAGTCGCTATTAAAATTGAATAGACAGATGAACAGTAGACAGTCAAAATAATTGTTATACTTAACTATTGTATACTTAAATTTCATATTAATTATATGTGAATTCTTTAAATTTCTAATATAATATAATCTAATATAATATTCTAATATATTTAAGATATCGTTTCAAAATAATAGCCCAATATCTATGCGTTAAGTAGAATTGCAGCCTTTGCTGAGAAAAACATTCAATAATTAGGAAAAGGATGTCGTTCACAAACCACCTAAATAAATTCACAGACCCAATTACAGAGACGAAATGAAACTGCTATTTCCTGCTCCAGCAAGAATATTTTGTAATGGAAAGAAATTACAGTTAACCGAATACCCAGAGAAGAAAGTCTTACTAATGAAAATTAATGTTTCCTGGTCTTCCTTGCCTGTCCACATTTTTGTTGTCTTACATAGAAATTGCATATTCGAGTAATTACCTCGTAAGCTAACCCTTTGAGCATCGACTATAGCTGTGTTTTCAGGCGTGTCGTTTTCAGAGCAGTTTCGCGTTATGAACACAGTGCTTTCTAAAATTCCGCTTACAATGCTAAAAATTATACAAATTCTTGCGCATAAATGTATGTTGATGATATCGCGAACGATCGTGAAGGTAATATGCAAAAATAGAAGAGTTAAGCGTCCCCGGAAGATGTTACGATATTACATAAGAACTCGATGACGTTGGAGTTCATAAATGAGTTTTGTATACATCTTTAAATGTTAGTAGAAATATTGGTAATAGCTCGGTGAAAATTAGTGAAGATCTTAACAACAACAATACAACCAATGTCTTCCTAAAAACAGAGATTTGGTTTGCTGGACGATGAAACGAATCTCTTTTTTATTTTGAAAATAGATTATTCGAAGAAATTTATAATCGACATCACGATTTATTGATATACTTATTTGACCCAAATGTAGTCTTTATAAACAAAAACAAATTAAACTTGTTTAATAACTTGTTCTTACATTTAGATCGAATGTATTTTTATATTCGAGCAAATATTTCAATCATTACATGATTTATGACTATCCAAACTATAAATGTGTATGTTTACAATTAGCAAAATGTAAAAGGTATTGATCGTCAAAGGCGGAGAGTGGCAAATTTTTTAAATATATGACGTCGTGGTGATGGAAACGACGCAAAGTAGTCCGGATTGGTAAATTTTATGACAGTTTAATCGGTTTAATGATTGGTCTTGAAACATCTAAAAACATTCTTTTCAATTTAATATAAAAATATTTCACTTATTACTAAATTGAATAATACATGAAACAGTTGTATATAATTGATATATTTTGTAGAAGAAATTACACGAAAGTTTGAAAATTTAAGCGACTGTGGTAAATTTAGTATTAACATAAAATTCATTATTTATCATATTCTTATAGCTTGTATAATTAAAGTTTTTTTTTATTCTTTCCTAAAATGCCGAATCATTAGAAATATAGATAGTGTTATAGTTATACTCCGCAAGGTAGTTAAAAGAAAATACTATGGATTAAATATGTTTGTTGATAAAACGATTTGCTACACTCACCCAGATATAAAATTCCTTCATAACAAAGATACGATGAAATATTCCACAAGTCATTTTCCCATTGAGTAGCCTAACTTGCCTCACCAAATGCTTGTAATTGTTTGTAAATATTGAATATGTTACCATGTTATGCACGCGGGTAGATAAGAAACGATTCGATAATCAAACAATGGAAAAAGCAAGTGACAAACGAAGAAGAAGAAAAATTTCCGCTTATAAGAGACGAGTAAAAAACAACAAATTCGAAAGCATTATTTATCGCAGACAAGACTTTTTCAACGTAAAGATAATAACGCGACATCCGTAAATTATTAGTACAAGGTCGGCACATAAGTAAAGGTGTTCTTCGAAATAAGGGGAAAAACAAGGGTATATGTTAATCGGTCCAAAACGGAATACTTTCCAGACACTAAATTCCAATTGTCGTCATCATGTTCAGGCATTGTTTCCCGATACATTGTCCCGACTGTAAACAAATATTTTAGCCAAAGTAAACAAGAAAAGAAGAGTGACAAATTAAAATTGGGGATGATCCTTAGGAAGTATTTTTGCTATTAACGAAAGGAATCCAGTAAACTAACAACTGATTCAAGAGTAATTCAATATTAGAATGACAAATTCTAATTCTAATTAATGTCAACTTTCATTAACATATTTTAAGTAATAAAGCATTAGGTTCTCCTCCCCCCCCCTCTCTCTCCATCTCACACACACAATTTTAATTTTAATACCTGTGATTGTAAACATTTAAAATCATGTGATACATCATATGAAACACTCTGTTCAAGCCATAATTTAGTCATGCATTAAGATACGTATAGTAGTAAAAGTGAATGTAGTCATAGTAGAAATTGTAATATCACACGACTTTGCAAAAGGACTACAAACCTTGATATTCTTAATGTTTAAACTAGTAAAGCAATAATTACATAATTTACATATCTCATGTCTTTGTTAGTACATATATCTCGAATATACAATTATTTACATTACCGTCGTTTGCCATTTCATTAAGAACGAAATATTCCCTGATACACGAGATAACAATTATAATGAATCAGAGATAATATGCTTATTATACATATATTGCAACAATACTGAAAGAATAATAATTGCACTGGTTTAGTTAAACGTAAACTGTAGATATAACGGAAAACAAACCAGAGCACAGTTGCTTTGCCGTAAAGTAATTCAAAGGTAACTAAATATAATGCTGTCACAGTTGCTTGTCGTAAAGTAAATTAGGCGTATCTAAACATAATGCTATTATCTTGTGGTGGGATCTGAACAAAATATGTAACGCACGTAGACATTTCGAAAGACGATTTTATCTAACAAGGAAACTTCTAAGAGTTAGATCCCGTCTCCTTAATAAATCGTAGCATATATATTGTTTTCAGTTGATTCACATTGAATATCCAATGTAAACGTTTTGAATAAAGTAACAAGATGTCCAAGAGGGTATATCCACTTTTAAGCCTAGTCTTAAGTTTAAGTCTAGTGTAAATGTACATGGATCGAAGGTACATACTTTGTGCGTTATTCCTGATAAGTTTCATAAAAATGTGTTGACCAGCATGGAAAACATAAGCGTCCCCCTGATACGCTATTGGAATTTCTGGATCGCACGATGGGGTGAGTTTCTTTTATCATTAGTCAAAATTAAACAAATCAAAAATTTTTAGAAATTAAATAAATGTCGTTATGCGTATAAAATTTATTTTCAATACTTTCTGAGAAAAATTAAGAATTATCGATTTTTTTTAGTAGAATCTATATTTTCGTCTGAAAAAGCTTATCGTTCTTTATCATTCTTTACAATCCAATTCTTTAACAAATATATATGTATGTACAACGACAGCGACATTCATCTACTTCCTAAATATTTTGTTGTATTTAATTTTGACCACTACGACCAAAGAAATCCACGCTATATTTAATGTACAGGTTGTTTCGTTTAAAACGCAATGAATAAACGTTTCATAAAGGTAAGGTTTGAAGCTATCAAAACATATTTTTACAAAAGTTGTTTTTTCAGTTTGGTTATTCAGGCAAATTATATGGAGAAAATAATTTTATTGTAACTGAAGTGGTTGAGGAGATTTAACAAACAAATTAGTTTTTTTTTATTGAGATATAGCATTTGTTTAGATAAATTCATCGACCTCTCATAAGTTGTCATTTATTATAGTATACAAAAATTAATTTGTTTGTTAAATTCTCCCCCACTACTATATAATTTGCCTTTATGTACCAGATAACTTTTGCAAAAACAGTTTTATTCTAGCTTCATCCCCTCATTATATTAAACATTTCGTATCATCAGAGAAAACGTTCAATTATAAGCATTTGTCGGCCTGTTAGTCGTTTCTGGTCACTAGTTTTTAAGACTAATTAGGTGAAAGGCAAAATTGCTTCATTTTTGTAATGAAAACAGTGTTAATATAAGTCCTAACCTTGAGAAGAGAATAATACTACCTCACAGAGCTCGATAAAGGGAGGTAAAGTGTCTTGCAATATTTTTTTTCTGAAATAAATATTTATAAGCAACAGTGTGATTCTCCATGTAATCCGTGCCGGTAATCAGTTTCGAGAATCGACCATCACCTAATGCCCAAGAAGAGTCGCCTTTATGGCTATAAATATTCATTTAAAAAGAATTTATAGAGATCTATAAGCGTGAATATTTTGTCGACACAAGGACTTAATCTAAGGACAACGATTTATTTATGGTAAGGCAATCCGAATTAAGGAAATATATGAATAAAATTAAGTTGTAAGCATTCATCAATTCCGTTGGAAAAAAGAGCACTCTTAATTTTTAAAATAGTCACCATAAAATTGTATTAAAGTCAATAGTGGCTTGTATGAAAAGAATTCTTAGTCTAACGGATTAACAATTCTAGCATTTAGTCTTATCTCGAAGGCGAGTGTTTAGTTAGGTAGACCGCGAAAAGGAATGTTTGTTAACCTTTTAACTGTGAATGCTTAAAATTGAAACGGTTTACGGTATACGAAACAAGACAGTTACTATTCTACGCTGGGTTGCGGAACATCCTATCTCTTGCAAAACGCCCAGCTTTATATAAAAGATCATTTAATCATCGATGTTCGCACGATAAATTTCTAAGCACCGTACGCTACATAAACCAACATCACATTTCCTACAGTAGTGTGTACCTAGATTCTCGTTTCTTACCATGTACTAAACAAAGCAATGCGAAGGACGTACATACAGTCAGTCGAATAAATATTCGTACAGTCAATGCCTATCGAAGAAATTTGTATAAATTAAATTATACAGTCAGTGTAAAAAGTATTCGTACAGCAATCAATTTAAAATAAAATTAATTAAGAAAAAAAAAAAATAAGAGATTGAAAATAATAAACTTTAATTTACGCAAATTCTACTCTAAAAATATGTAGGAATACTAGGAATCTTGGTTAATTATTTCTTCCCATAAAATTTATTAATACAATAAATATATGAAGTTTTATTTTGAATTGGTTCCTGCACAAATAGTTATTATACTGACTGTGGGTCTAATATTTCCAAATACATGTTTCATCAATAAATATGTACATAAATCAACTTTACACATGTAAATATTTATAATGAAAAATGTATTTGGAAACATCAAACTTATGATTTAATTTAGACAAATTTCTTCAATATACATAAAGGTTACGAATACTTATGGGCTGACTGTATATGTAGATTTTCTATAAATGACTGCTTATTTCTAGAGGGGCATATATGGCGCGTTTCTATTAACATAAACATCTAAAATATCTCTCTCTGGAAGAAACAAATCAAAATAGTTGTTTGTTTCGAAGAGGCTGTTCTAATAAGATTAATTTTTGTTTGAATTATGTTGTACTAGATTTTAATATCATTTAATTTTGTTTGCTCATAGAGAATGATGCATTTTTGTAGGTGCACATAAAATACAAATTCAATCACGTGTGGCATATTGACGCTTAAATGTCCTTGAATAACGAATATCACTTTTGCATAGAAGAAATGGGGTTTAATTTTAAACATATCCTTTTTAGTTTTCATTATTCAAGATCATTTGAAGGTTAACATATTACATATAATTGAATTTTTTTCTTTATAGGACAGTACGCTGATGTAAATATATCATTAAACAAATGTTCACCCTCGTAACCAAAAAATTTCAAGGCCTATAACTTTGTTCCTTTTTTTATTTCAACTAAATCCTATTGGAATTACATGTCTAATATGTTAAACTGTCTGAAAGTGTTAAAAAAATGTCAATTTCTTTCGATCCGTCATACTAAGGAGACCCATTACAGCCGTCGAACGTTTCATTAAGCATTCGGCTGTTACATTCGCAACAACCTAATACGATTCGAACCATGACTCATAAAAGTAAAACGTTTCCACTTCTGAATTTTTCCTTATAATTGAAGCAGGTAATATGTTAATGAACTCTCACATTCCGCGAAAAAAGAACCACCAACACGTGTTGCTTCCGCTCGAAACGTTTTACGATATATTCAACTTTTTTAAGAATAGTGATATGTAAGTGCATTCAAATCATTTTAAATATTATAAGATGGAAATAACCGCTAAAATTCTAAGGAAATATTCACTGTTATATTTCTCAATAATATGACACGGCGATATAATTGTGAATTCAAGGGGCTGTTATCGTACACGCGGACAAAAATTTTTGTTTAAACTGTTTGTTTCGGACAATAAATAATCGTGCAATGCCAGTATTTTTATACATAATTGTGGTATGGTTTCAATAATTTTAAAAGAGAAATGCCATGAAAGAAAAATTTGTTTTTAACCTCATTTTTTTCGATTTTTTTCAGGGTCATTACCTTTTGTTACTAGAACGATACATATTTGTTTGTATTTTATCTTGTTGTGGATTCACTTTCAACCTTGAAAGCCAAAATAGTAATAAAAATCGGAGATTGTGATAAGTCTTAAAAATAAGTATAGTATATACTATACTATACTGTTACCCTAAAACATCCTCAAAAGAGAAACAATACGCGATCAAACGAAAGAAATGGTATCATGTAAGATTATTTTATTTGTAAACAACACGAAACGAACACATGAAACGAATGTCTTGTTTATATTACGCTGTGGTCTAATAAGTGGACCGCGAATATGCATTTATGCCAAGTGAAAATATGAAACAATGCATGAAAATTACAGAATGTCAAAACGTGTGAAAGCAGCCATCAAGAATCACGGTAGTGATATTGATAAAAATAAAATATAAAATAAGAATTCGATTATTCCTTATTTTCTTGTTCTATACAATAAATAAATAAATTTGTGACTTTTTCACAATCAATCTAACGGTAGTTGTTAAAAACCTCGTACAATTTTTCACAACGTATATATAAATAAATTGTTATTAGCAGTCATAAGTTGAAAGAGACCTAATTCTTGACCTGATGCGTTTTCAAATAGCAGTAAAATTCGTAACGATGATGGCTCAAAGTGTTCAATATCGCATGAAATTGTTCAATTAATTTTACCAAAACGTATAATTGGAATTTGTATCGAATTGTCACTGAATTCTACTGCCACGTCAAATTTTCTACCAGTACGCCGGTAGCCATTCTTTTTCCTTCTTTCGCGTTGACAATGGCCACACGTACACGGACGGTTGATTTCGCGTCTGCGCATAATAACATAATCTACCGCATTATATCGCTAATGAATAGACACACGTCCGACTCGAAGGACTTGACGTGCGACGCGACTTAGATAACTTCGTAACGTAACATACAACACACTACAGCGCCAAGCACGGTGTAACGGCCACACGTGACACCGGTTACACACCTTCTTCGTCATTAATAAAGTCGCGGAATATATTCCGCATTAGGCGCCATTATACCCGAGCGTACGCTCGATCGTGAATAAGAACGCTTGTTGTGAATGTCTTTAACGGAATCCCTGCTTGTAGGTCGATGACGACGCAAGAAGTAATCATCGAAGGATCCTTTTCCTTCCAACGTATTCAATGATTGGCTTTCGCTGCCCTATAGAACGGATTCAAGGAATTTGTTTCGTATCGACCTCATTATCCTGACGATGTTCAACGAGAACAATTAAGTGTTTCTTGGGATACTTTTTCTTATAGAGAAGAATTTATGTAACGTTTTTATAACTTTCAAAATATTTTTGATATATTTTAAAATACATTTGGTACATTTTTAAATTCATTTCACGCACAAATCTTTGAGTTATCGGAAATTTTTGTTAAATAACATTTTCCAATTCGTGGAATGATAACTCAAGAACTCATGAACCAATCGTTATCAAATTTTATATACGTTTACTTTATTGAAATTTATTGAATATCAAATAAAATAATGAAATGATATTGTTTAAAATATGTTTCTTATTGCAAACAGCTGTACAAAAACTGTGAAAATTAATACTTCTTCTTTATCTTCCTTTCTTTTTAAAAAAAAAATTCAATACTCAATTGTTTTCATTGTAGTGTAGTTTATACTCTTAAAAAATACGTTAATAATGTTAAAAAAGAATTGTACATACTAGTTTATTGAGTAACTTTCATTCAATCATTAATATTAAAGCAAATTTACGATAACTTACATAATATTTTGTTAAGTTTAAGTGAAGAATATAAAATAGAAAAAGAAGGATGTAAAAAATAAATATAACGAATATTGCCCTCATTTGATTTTCATACTTCCTTTTATAGAATGCATAAAGTGAAATTTTAATTTAACATAAGTGAAATCTAAAGTTCTATAAATTGGTGCAAGTGGAATGGTGAAATAGTTTAGAAATAAAATTTAAATTGGTCCACGAACAATTTGCTTTCCAAACTGCTACTTTTCTGTTATCTTTCCCAAACGGGAAAAGGATTCGTAATATTCCATTTTCTCCTCACGGAAATCCGCTTGCCAATGTGTGCAGACTTGGCAATTATGCTCTGCACCTGATTATATGGAAATAATAAGCGGCTTGTGCTAATTTTTATTGCATCCTATCATTGCAGAGCGCCACACGAGCCACTTCATTACAAACAATTACGGCAACAGATAACACGCTAAAATGTGCAATTAGTTTTACATGATTGCAAACAACTCACCCTACAACACACTGAGAAATCATGAATATTATTCTCGAATACTTCGTTTTGTATTTATTTGTACCCCGAGTGGTTCGTATTGTTAATACATTGAATATTTGAACGACTTTTTTTGCGAAATTATTAGTCAATGATGTTATTCGAAGTATTTTACTTATTTTTGTTAACTGCTTTGAGGAATCAATACTCAATATTGGTAATGTTTCTATCCACAGTTATCGATGAATTTAATTTTATCACGCAGAATGAAATTGTGTTTGCGTTTAATTATAAATACATAATATAAGGTCTTCCAGGTTATTTTAATATTATGAACTTCTGCTTTTAGTAAAATATTCGGTTTTTCCACAAGATTATTAAAAATGAAGAGAATACGTATGATTTATACTCAATATCTCTGATACATTTACGTTCAATGTTATAATACTTGCATTATTACATGATTAAAAAGAGAACTTGTTTTATTCCACGATACAAGTAGTAACAAGTAAAAGAATAAACTGATATAACAATAGTAATCATTAACTTCTATGATCATTCTATAAAATGATTGTATAAAACAGAATAAGAACTTTCTATTAAAATGTCATTTAACGTTTAAATCACAATAAAGGATATAAATTATTCTTCGTTTCAACTGATTGGATTAATATGTCAAGCAAAACTTACTCCTAGTTTTCCTAATTTGTTATTCGATACATGATAATATTGCAATTATACGAATACGAAATTTGGGAATTAAATAATAAAAACATACTTATATAAAAAAAAAAAAGGAAAATACTTACTGTAGTTATTAATCTTAAATAATTTTCGATGTTAAAAAATCTTAATAAAATCGTTTGATGTTCAAAAATTGTGAAAACTAAAAGGAATCAACCATTGTACATTACCTACATATTTCATAAAATTGTAAATCATGCGGTTGAAATTCAATGCGCTTCCTTGCTCGACGAACATGATAAAAACGTTGAATTATTACCAGTTGGTTTCTGTAGCGGGAAAATCGAACTGGATAAACCAGAAGAAAGCATCAGTTAACGGATGCCGAACAAGCTTTCTCTCCGTATTTTCCCCATTACTTTTTCTCATGAAGGAGCAAGTGATATTAGAACGTAAAGAAAGCTTGTCCATGCCTCTGGTTCAGTAACAGACATTTAATGTTAATTGATTTTCATAGGAATGATAATTGTTTACTGCTTGAAATTTTAATCTTAAGCAGAGTCGCATAACGGAAATACCTATGGAATATCTGTTGTTAGATTGAATTACTTTTATTCCAGTAGAATACGAAGAAATATGTCTATCGGGTATTACAATACCTCAGCAATTACTAGAATGTGTGTTTTATGATTGTACAGCGTAGGTATGCAAGTATGAAAAACAAATGCAAAACTCAAAATAATTGATCTACATATCCGTTTCATATCCGTTTTCCATATTAGTCTACGATGAAAATCCATAATGCGTAGAATCCGCAATAAATATATATTTATGATAAGTACATCGAAAGAAATGATTAAACTGAACGTAATAATTTGAACTATCAATTTATTGATTAAAGTAAAACTGATAACTAAACTAGCTCTAATTATTTAATTTTCGTTTATTGTCTGTACATACTAATCACACATTAATTTTACTGTGATATATGTAATCCACGTATATGGATTTATTGCTATTCATGTATTCATACACAATTAGCAAAATATAAATAAATCTTCTAAACAATTTTTCTTTTCAACAAATTAAATAAACATAGGACAGTGTAGTACGATTACGAAATTGTACTGTAATCTATTATAACAAGTGATTATGAGATAAAAACATACTAAACAAATGCTTTAAATACGAGGCCAACACATTCAACTATTCTGACCTTATATTCCTAATTATGTCAGATAGACGCGTAATACTTACTACTTAGTTTCTATCTAGCATAATAACACTGAATTCATTCAAAGAGAAGATAAACACTATTATGATAAGAACGATATTCAGGGTTAAGCCTTTGAATAAAATAGTACAGATTAGTCGATACTTACTGAACATGCAATAATGTTCTTTATCGCGTCTTTAAATAATTTCAAGTGTCAATTCAATTTGGATCAGTAGTATTAATGGAGACAATTTTGAAGTCAAGTGCTAATTGATATGCTTTGATCACTTGTGATTTTTAAAATAAAATACGAAACATAATCAACATGATATCTCGTCATTGACTAGACAATGAATTTTTTAATCAAAGTGAACAAGAAAATAGTTGTAACAAATTAAACCATATGTATAGTAAGTAATCCGTGGGAAATATTTTTGCAATTAATAAAAGATAGTAAATTAAAGTTACAATTACTAATATTATTAAACACATTCTTATTAATTAATTAAGCAATTAATTGAACTTAAAAACATTTATTGCAAGTCTCTCCTCGATACACATCATTGATCATTGTACACTATTGCCAAGGTCAAAAAGCAATTCTCTTACTGAAAGTTGAAAGATGCTTTTAACGGTAAAAATAGAAAGCATCGATAGTTGGCTGTTACCCATTTGCAATTAATTATAAATGTACATTAATGAATTGTCGATCAATTCGTAGGCATTGGTGAATCCTACTACATATCTGTACGAAGTTTTAAAGAAATTCAAACATAATCGACATAATTAAAGGGGCTTTAGAAAAATGTTTTTTTCATCATAAAAATGAAAGGAATTTTAGAATTGTGTTTTTTAACAATCATGCCTGTTAGTATATTTGTGGTGAACACTTAAGGGAGGAAACCACCTTGGATGCGCGAAAATCATAGCTATATTCAACAATTCTTTCTTCAAAAAACAATTGGTTTAATGGAATTTATATTTAACTCCGCTATGCCAATTAAGAAGTCATCGTTGTCGTGTAATGGCTTCAGCATCGCTATATTATTTAAAGTATCTAAATAAAAATTATTCCTTTCGTTACTCAATATATGGATAACAAAATCACCTCAAACAGATCTTTTATTGAGTTATTTGTTTTCGAAAAAGAAATTGTTGAATATAATGAATTGTTTTACGTTTTATTGTAACCCTGTGTATTCTTATTTAAATACCTATCTAAATAGGTATTTTACAAAGAAATCAAATCTTAAAGTCCCTTCTTAATAATTGAAGTGCGTATGTTTATGCAAATTCATATTTTCACAAATACGAAGAAAAGAATTGAAATTTAAATGAAAGTTATTGTTGATATTTCATATATGTTTGCATTTGTGCACACTCTTATAGAATTTATCGTATCTTCATTTGCCATAATTGCATAAACATCCGCACTCTATTAATAACACTTTATTTAATTTTAACATCAAACACTACCAGTCGGTATATTATAACCAATTCTTATCAATGTTCGATCTATGACTGACCATATATTTATGTTAATACTTGCAATTACCTAATCGTGGATCGTAAAGCGCAGCACGACGTAATTGTGTGCCAAGGATTCCTGGCATTGAATCAAGCGAAGTCAGGAAAAACGGGATATCCCACTTCAATTATGCGAGTCGTGTACTCATCTTTCGCGCGAGGAACAGTTGATTATTCCAGGATGTTTATACGTCTGGGCCACTTGCTGGGAGATCCCCTAGTTCCTTCTTTATCAGTGTTTCGTCCGGGATTACCCAACCAGTATTGCATATAACAACAGCTTACTTTTATCAGTCGAATAACCGCAAACGTTATCATTCTTGTTACAAACGTCGCGGAGACAAATATTTTTACAGCTGTATTGTATGCATATATTCAATGATTATATTCGATAATTATATTCAATAGGCAGTTTTCTAAGACTTTTTTATAAACTTTTACAGAAGTTTAACGACATACATTTCCATTTGCCAAAACATATTTATAAATGATGATTTCTTCGATATGTTCTCGTTACTGCTCTTTATATTATACTTTACAAATAAATATATATTTTCTTGTTGTTATGAAACATAGTTAAATGTTACATATCTTCTACAAGGTTGTTCACCCTTTTTCCTTTCAATACCTAACATATTATATTGAATAGTTTTCTTAACACTAGAATTAAAAATATCTTTGTTTCTTTCAAGGAAGAATTTTTATTTCGTAGAAGTAAATATTCTAATTAGTAAACATCCATTTTTGGAGTTACATTTGACGAGATTTCAAGGTCATCGATATTCTTTTAAATAAGATAACATACAGTGGATGTAGAAAGTATTCGTACACCGATCAATTTCCAAAAAAACTGTGTAAAATTGTAATTTATTAACTTATTTTTTATAAACAATGACATTCTACATGTTCTAGGAAATCTCTAGAATAGATAGAGTACAAAGAAAATAGCTATTTATGTAAGTTGCGAAATTAACAAGAAAGAAACAATTAATCGATAGAAATATTGAAGCAATAAGTATTCGCACAACTGTTTAAAAGTACTTTCCTGAAAATTTGATGTTTTCTAATTCGCACGGAGCAATAAAGTAACGTGTTTACGTTACAAACTCTGCTGTAAATGGTTCGTCGTAAGAATCGTACAAATACTTATTGCTTCTATACTTTTATACACTTTTCGCAATTTTTTTGTTAATTTCATAAATTATATTAACTAGTAAATGTTATTTGGACTATATCTATCTTAGAGATTTCCGAGAATATGTAAAATATCATTGATCTACATTCACTGTATTTTCATTAACGCGATGATGTAATTCACACAAACAGAAATTCAATCCCTTACAGTATATTGACCTTTAACTGACCTTGAATAACTAAATTCACGATTATACTGGAAAGAAGAAACTTTATCAAATTTACATATTTCGATGCTAATATATGCCTATTTTATTTCAGAACATATTCAAAAATATTCTGCGTTAATTTCTAAGTGACTTTCTCATGTAGAAGCACTTATGAAACTATGTTGATCAAAATAAAAGAAAAAGATGCTTCTTGTATATACTACCACCACAATGTATATCCTACCATCAAAATTATGAAATAGTTCATTTATTGTATTTGACAATGTATTGAAATAAACAATAATTGCTTTAAATATTTGTTTTAAATAAAATAATTATTTCTTGTATTCGAAAATATATTCGGGAATGTTTCTAAATCTAGAATTTATTTTGCGTTCATGAACGAATCAATAAGTAAATATTGCTTAATGAGATTTCGTTGCTACTTGTGGCATGTTTAGTGCTGATGTTCCATGTCGATTATATCTTCGGTGCGACTGTAGATTAGACGTGACATCAAGGTCTAACTCCATTACTAAACTTAGTTGGCATTGTTGAAACAAGTGATCTTTATCGATTCTGAGCAAAGTAGAGACTACGAAACTCAAATTGAAAAATAATTTTATAGTCAACATATGCTTTTAAAATTACTAGGTGTAGAAATTAATTCTGTGCCTTTACATTAAATCGTTCATAACCACATGTAGTTTAAGTAAAAATATTTGCTTATCATTTTGTTACGTTAAACTATTAACCTTCAATTTCATAATCTGATCTCAACCTGATAGTTATTATAATTTACGTACATATTCAAAGTTCAGTAGTGTACTTGGCGATTATTAAGTGTAGAAATTAATTTTGCGTCTTTACAATCACTTAGTAATTTATAATTCTATCATAGTTCATGTAAAAATATTTACTGGCCATTTTCTTATGTTAGAGTACCAACTACCAAAGTAACGAAACACACATATTGCTTCTACATTTGGTTCTATAGCTTTACGTGCTCTTTTGAAATATTTTACTGAGGAAAAATTAAGAGTTGTATGATTTTTCTTTGTAACTAAATGTTAAATTTACCTTAGAAAGGCACAGAATTAATTTCTACACCTAATATAAAGCAAAGTGTTTCAATTCAAATTGTGACGACTACAATTAACGATATCAATTAATGGTTTTGGTATAAATATAAATGCGTCTATTTTCCAAGTCCAAAACATTCATGCGTCAGACACAATCATCAATCAGTCTTACAATAGGTATTTACGACGTATCGCGAAATAAATAGTCGTCAGAGTTTTCTGAATAACAAGACAAATTTTTTACGCCAATTAGCGATGCACAATCGCTGACAAGAGTATTAAAGACACTAAAGAAAGAATAAAATGTGTGACTCTGGATAATACTTCAAAGTGAATAGCACTATACATCTACTGGGTTGTGCCATTAGTTCCCGGACACTTGCTATCAATAAATCATTTTATAATAACATTATAATCAAACAATAATTATTCTTCAAAATAAATGCCATCGCTTCTGATAGATTTCATCCATCTTTCTACCAATTGTTCAATTCCGATTTGGATCAAATGTCATAAAGAATTTTAATATAAAAAATTCAGCCATCAAGTGTCCGGGAACTTATGAGACACCCTAGTACTGATATTTTTCGTTGTTTATCGAGTTTAAACGATTTATATTAATACAAACTTTTTAATATGAATTTTCCTAAAAAAGTATTGTATTCCACTTAATAATAAATTTATTTTTATGGATTATAAGAAATTGTCCCTTGAAAAGGATTCATTATACGGTCAGGACGGCAAATTATATTGTATGCTTAATTCGATTCTTAGTATGTTTCATCTAAGAAAACCGGTTTTGAAGAATAAATATTTCTCTATTTTAAAGAAGTAACGCCAGTCTCATATACAGTGCGTGTTTCTGAATCGCATTTTTAAATTTCCAGTACTATATACTGAATAATTGTTGAATAATATATGTTACCTACAAATTTGTTATTGGTTATAAGATCTTAAAAGCCCTATTTTTTTTTAGTGGCTCTAATACCTTAACCAACAACCGTAACAGCAATTTCTTTTGCGATAGTTTTTGCAAACAAATAATTTACAAAATGAAACTTTACTTTACCATTTTTGTATGTTTACTCTCCTATTATTAAATAATTATATGTGTATGATTTATCCGAGTTTACGTACTTTATGAAACATTTTATGAAATATTAATTCTTGTAAAAGGTCACTCAAACTCGTAGTTGAAATATCAGAGAATATAGAGGATTTTCCAAAAGAAAGTTTAGGAATTTTATTTCTTAGTAAAACACAAGTGGTATGGAATATATCCGATTTTTTAATTTAAAATAAAAGTACGCACATAATTACAATCAAACGTGAATGATGGTTTGAAGTATCCACCACGATTACATTGTTATTAAAAAAACAAAGTTCTAAAGACCCTTTTGAAAATCCCTTTCCAATGAAGTTTAACGACGTATCGGATTCTAGAATCACTAGTCATTTTATTAGATTTACTCGGACTAGACGAGCCACTGAATATCGCTAACGATTCGAGTTGAAAAATTGCCAATATTCAATTATTCTGACATTCGAAGAAAATTAATGGTGCATCGGGTTCTGTTACAGGGGGTCCACGCCATAACTTTCCTCAGGATAATGAGAAGCCTGGAGAGGTTATCAGGTAGCGATCAAGACTGCGATCAGGAGATGTATATCGACCTGGACGACGCTTCCGTCGACTCGCTTACCGGAAAACGAAGTCGGCACCATGTGGTTGGCGCGGAGGTGAGTTATTTTCTATTCGAAGAGTAATAAAATTCAATCTGCCGATAGCAATTTTCGGATCAGAGATGAATTTAACGTTACTCTAATTAACCTACCATTGACCACTGTCACATTTATAGGACATTCGAGAAAGATTTATTACCGGTATTCAAATTCATTGGACATATAGTATGACCATTGTATATTTTACTCGAATTTAATTAAAGTTTGGAACAAGGCTAATGTTAACTAGTTTTTTGGTCGTCAAGCAACGTAAGAAAGTTTTATTGATATCGATGTCTATATCAAGATCAAGTCTATAAAGAGTTCTCTTTTTTACAAAATGCTCTTTCTTTTTGGTCAATCCAACAGTGTTTTATTCATTTACATGTATACTTCGTGACATTTGAGATCGAAATTAATTCTATGGCTTTTTAAGTTAAACTTATCATTTATTTAATGTTGATGACCTTATTGACCAGTTGTATATTTCATTAATTCTATTTTAACATATGAAACTATATATTGATCAATAGGTTAAGATATTACAAGTAAAAATATTTATCCATTATTTAATTTGTTAATCTTCTTTACAGTACAAGCACCGTCAAATATAATTGATATACATATATTCATAAATTTTCGAAATCGTTGATTGGTTAGTTTATAAAATAGAGATTTCAAAAATTATAAATTTTATAATACAAATACGTAAATATGTGAAATATCTTAATCATAGAACGATGTGAACAACAATACAATCGAAAAAAACGTTAATATTTTTTTAATATTGCTATAAATATTAGAGGTCGGAAATTGTTCTATGGAAATTTTCATCTAAGGAGTCAAATAACACTGTAAAACTAATTCAATTGGGAAACTAAACACTTCAATAATTTTAACAATCCATAATTCACGCAAATATTCTTAAATGGCAGTTAGAAATACTTATTTTTATCAAATTAAGTTCTTGTACGTTTGGTAATGAGGTCATTTACCCTATAAAGAAAAACCATACAACTTTTAATCTTCCCTCAGTCACGAATTCCAAGAGTACATACATAGTTGCAAAACTAAATATCGCAGTAATCAGTGTGTTTCATTACTATGAAGGTTGGTACATTAAAGTCATAAAATGCTGGGTAAATATTTCCGTTTAAACTAGTGTTGTAAATAATTAAATGTAATGACAGAGAATTCATTCCTACATCTAATAACTTTAACACAAACCTCTTCAACCATTTCCTGATGATCATTTCTAAATATATACGACGTAATAAAACTGTAATAATAAAAGTGTAAGGATAATAAATTAGGTAATGTATAAACCAAGAAAATTCTAAATAATGGAACTTATATTCAATTAACAAAAATTATATTTTTTTTTATGTACGCATTATATCGATTATTTGTATATTTTAATTATTATAAACTTATTTAACTTATTTATATAATTTAGTTAATTATATGTACAGATCTATTTGAATATAAGACTAACTAGAAAATTATTGAACATGTGAACAAATGAACACCGTCACGATTGACCAAAACATATAGAAATTTGTTTAAAGAACAACAGAACAGTGTCAACAGAAACTCAATTTTATCACGACTACGACATAGTGAGCATCATAAGATACTTATATACTTTATTCACTCAGAACGCTTCTGATTTTAAAAGGAAAATTGAAAGTATAAGCCATTTTAAGTCTGATTTTTGTTTGGGTTGTAAAAGTAACAATAATTGTTATCAAATAAATGGCTGAAATAACTGAGAATAAGTATGAGAGGCATATATGCATATTGGATACTTCAAACAGCAAAAATATAGCTTATACATATATGTATAAATCTCAAAATGAAATTATCCAACATTAATGTTGCTGATACTGAATTAATACTCTACGTGTTATCCACGTTGCATTTCAACACTACATATTTAAACTATTTACAAATACATGCATATATCGTTCAATGTCTATCGATTCTACGCACGCTAGCACCCTGAGGTCAAGATTACGACTTCTATTACATCGATCGAGCTTATCAGCAGCTCAGTGCTCTTGTCATTGAATATATACGGAGTCCTAAAAGTAATGAAAACTTTGCGCACAATGTTTTTAATTAAATTAGCATGACCTGTTTTATTTCATTATTTTGTTTGTGATAGTTGCGTATAATATTGAATAAGGACAAATGAATTGAAAGATCATGTCCAATTGTAAGACGCGCATGAGTAATATTTTTATAATAATAACGGGGTTCATTAACGCATGAAGATGACATTGAACGTTGATGCTGTTAACATTTTATGTGGTTCTCATGGTTATTTGAAATAATATTATTAAAAAGTAATACACAAATATGTAATAAAAACAAAGTAAAGCTAAAATTATTATTAAAGCTAAGTAAAGCTAAGATTATTTATCGTAATCAGTACAGGAGAATATATGTATAAGAACCCACGTACAAATCATGTTTTAATTAGAAATTGGATTAACTGGTCGTAATAGTTTCAATGAACAGTAGTAGAAGGAATGTATCCGAGTACGAAACGATAAATGACCATTCTATGAACAGAATTGGATATCTATCATGACAAATTTAATCTTATCTATAATTAATTTCACTGTAGGTGTCATATCAAAATTAATTGGTTCGACAAGTGCACTTCCAATAATCATAAGTAGTATTGACGTATAAGTAGATTTTCGTTAGATTTCAGCCTTGATTGTAGTCCAAGTCAGAAAGTTAAAAGGTTCACAAATATGTAATACTAAAAGATGGCATTTTTAAAAACTTTTCTAGTAATTGTTTTAACCATTAAACGACTGAGATATACCTTATCATCAACATAATCTTTTTGGTTAATTTTGCTTTTAGATTTCTATCACTCTTACATTCTTAACATCAAAACTGTGATTTATGCGTTTAATTGATTAACTTATTGCATTGAATGACTGGTTTCTTTAAATTGACAAACTCTTTTTCAATTCTTTCATTCATTCCATTCCTTTAAATTTAAACTTACATCTTCTATTTTTTGTTTTCTTTTTGTCTTTAATGCATTTACCTACTTCTATAAATTATTATTATATTGAATATAAAATTTATTTTAACGTTAAACTTTTTCAGTAAAATCTTTTTGAATGCTGTTTTTATATTACTGCAATGAATGTGAGGATAGCTATTATTGTTTTCTGTCTCTAGTAAATCATTGATTTTTATTATTATTATTATCATAATTAGTTTTGACAAATTCATTGTATTTGTTTAATATATTTTACACTAGGAGGGAAACAAATAATTTACCACGATTCACAACTCATGGACATCTATCAAAGTAATCTTATCTATTACGTTACAAGAACTCCTAGTATTTCTAACGGACATTAGAATGCAATCGATTGCGGCAGCAGCGATTATAGTGTACAATGAAAATATTTTACGTTCAGCGTGTTGGAAAACTCGTATTTTTATCCAGCAGAAATAAATCTTCTTCGATAACCAGAAATAGTTTATTGAAAGACGTCATTGATTATTCCAAAGAAAATTTATATTTCTGAGAAGTCCGAGTTTCTCATTTATCGCATGATTGTTGTCTAAATATTTAACAAATATTGTATAGGTTAAATTCAGACTCGAATAAAATCTTGATTACAATTTACCTACTTATGAACCCACTGAATATAAAAAGAAACATTTTTCGTAGATCAAATAAAGTAGAATTAAATTATTATTATGAAATATTTTCGTTCCTGCTTTTTAATATAGTGATAATTTTAATTAAATTTAAAGAATATCATATTTTTTAAATCTAAATTCTTTATACGTTGTTCATAAAGGCAATGCACAAAAATAAATATCGAAAATATCAAGAATTAAAGGTTCCTTTCATTTGAAACCTGTCTTCAATAATTAAAATTGAAGTTAATTTTAAATAATGTTTCAATTAAATGATCAGATGATTAAAAATATAATTGCTTGTTGCCTATCACCGTTACGTGATTATGGATGATGGTAAAATCAGACGATAAAATAGACGCAGAAAATGAATATCATTTATATATTATTTGTAATTTTTTAATTCTATTTTATTTTATTTTTGTTAATAAATTAAATTACTGTATTATTTGTCACCGTTTCTGTTTTTAAATTGCCATTTTTATTATAACCATCTAATGAATACAGTTCACTAATCCTGCATATTTGATAACTCGGCACTGCCAAAGACCCCAGGATGTCAGGTTATTGGAATTCTATTGTAAATGCACAGTAAACACGCACAATCTCAAAATGAATGGTAGGACAAGGTGTTAACAGAGCAAATTCAATTCCTTTTTAATTATTATCATCAATTTCCCACGACAGATAAAAATCTAATGTAGTACTTCTTTCTGAAACGATTCAAAAGGTGGGTGAGGAGAGCGACAGTAGTGGCAGCGAGAGAAGTCCGAAACAAGCGAAAAGAAGAAATCGTGGAGGACCACCGACGACAAGGAGACGAAAAAGTGGAATTTCCGCGCGGGAAAGGAACCTGAGGAGGCTTGAGAGCAACGAGAGAGAAAGAATGAGAATGCATTCCCTGAATGATGCTTTCGAGGTAATTTTTCGTCGACCTACAAAAATTGCGATAACTCACGACACCGTTTCCGACGAGTTACAATATTGCAGAGAAATTTGCGACAAGGCTTCCGCCATCTATTTAAAGTACCTGCATGTTGAGCGAATCTGAAAATGGCAAGTTTGATTTCTTAAATCATATATATTTTAAAGTTAACATCGTAACATTATTAATAGACAGATTGATTCATTTCATTTCATTTCTTAAACCATAACTTCGAATTTAATTTCATTTATTTGTTTAAAAATCCTGTATTTAATATATCGTAATAACAATATACAGAAGGCTTAAAATTTGAATCAAAGAATCTCATTGATTAATTGTAGCAGATATAAATTGTTCTTACCTTCTAAACATATATCTAATATATAGCATGTGATATTTGTTTAATGTATTGAAGAGGTCGTTGAATTACAAATACTTACTCTTACATAAGTAGAACAAATTACAGTTTTATTACCATCGATACACGTTGTAAATAATTGGGTATTTGTTGCGCTAAGGGTTAGAAGGATGAGTTTAAATCGTGCAAGAAAATATTACATTATTAAGGGTATTATTTCATGTGTTCCATTATTGATTTATTTTAGTAATTGTTTATGTAGATTCTTTACATGTCGCTTCATATTAAGCTATAGATAGGCACTAAACATTACAATGTAAAACAAACTGTTATCTGCCGTAGTTGAGAAAATATTTACGTTAGTATTAACTTGATAAAAAAAATCTATTGAGTATGTGCTTAATGAATTGAAAAGCCAACAGCCTTATCGAGCCATGACCAAATAATCTTTAAAAATTTAATATTTAATGTAATTAATAAAAATTTTTAAATTTAATATAATTAATCAAATTTATCGTTTCAATTGTAAATATTATTTGTTGCTTCCTATAGAAAAAAAAACTAATTACATATAAAATACATACATTAATATAATTGATGAGTAAATTATACACTAATATAATTTTGTAACTAGACTGTACATGCTATGTACATTCAGACCTGGGTAAATTTTAATTAAAATGGAAATAAGAACTATCTATTTGAACTAATTTATTTCAAACCGTTATTTTGAACAAATAAATTATTTGGTTACTTTTTCATTTTAAATTTAACAAAAGACATACTTCTCAAAATAATTTTATTATTATTTAAGACATTTTTGTCTAATCTAATATTAAAGCAGAATGTGTTACACTTTAGAAAATTGTCTCTTAAAATTAAATAACCATTCATCATAGACAAATCGGTCTTTCTACCATCCAAAAATATCAATATATTTATTTCTTCTGATTTGGATAACAAATATGGATTTGTTTGCTTTTTTATCGTCACGCTTTAAAATTCGAAATCATACCTGTGGTTTCGCCTGATACAATTTTAAAGAACAATTTCACAATTATTTCGAACGATTATAAAATAAAATAGTATATAAGTTATGAAAATAATCATAAAATGAAATAACGCGTTATTATAAATAATATTTCGAATAATATCATCTCAAAAGTGCCCGGGTCTGTGTAAATTACAGTAATTTAATGAGTGTATATAAGTTTTTATATAAACAGTTCGTTTTAACGTGACGACAAACCAGATCGTCGAAAACATTAAGTATGTAAACATGCCTCTACAAGACTATCGTTAAATGTAATCTCGTGGAAAAACGTGTTCAGGCGCAACACGACGTATCCACACTTGTTCAAAGATCCTACTCCCAATGGAATGAGGAACCTATATATCTGCTCGAGTGTAAAAGACACTTGGTCCGTCTTATTTTGCGCAATAGCCTCGTCAGAATAACAATAGAAGCGTAACGTCTATAGTAGACGTAAGAGCCATCTGCTGTGAGCGTGGGCGATTCGATGAGCACTTGAGATCTTGTTAAAGGATGGAGGCAAACAGGGTGGAATAAGGGAAATCGAAGTTATAAAGTTCGTGTGGAAGCTCGTTGCTTCGTCATAATCCATTACGGTGCAGCTATCGATTCTCCCCACGAAACACACTCAAGGGGAAATAAAAATACGGAGATAAGAGAACAGACAAATAAAAATATGACAGGCCTACTCAAACTAGCTGATCGACATTCATTTCGAATCATATTTTAATTGATCCATCCAACTGAACAAATTACACCCAAATCTTTTTTTTACACGGTAGATGTGTTCCTCAGAAATTCGCAGAAAAAAGATGAATTTTCTATAGTAAAATTGAGGGTACGGTCCGAGTAAGATGAAATAAAGAACTATATTTAATTTGAAGATTTTATAAAGAAACGCTGAATAGTCGCGGATTGATTGGCTCCAAAAGAGAATAGTATATTTTTATGAATAATTTTATAGTAATATTTGATCGTAACACTAAAAAAATGAAAATAATATCTTATAGAGTTTTATAAACTGGATGAAACACAAATACTAATTCTCGAAAAAAAATCGTTCATTCGGTGGACTAATAAATATAAAATTTAAATAATCACAAATTTCCTTCAGGCAATTAATTAATACCAACAGTTTTGTTTAGTATTTAGTAGCATACCCTTTTGCTTTAATTTCTGGTTGACATCGTTTTGGCAAAAATTTGAGTAAGTTTTTAATTGAATTTCCAGGTAGATAAGTTCCAAATATGATAAACGAGATCAAAAAGTTCTTCAACGGTGTGGAAGCGTTAGCTTTGCAATTGGTACTCTACTCCCCTCCCTCCCCCCCCCCTTGTCTAATGACTTTAACCTTACAGGGTGCCAAACTAAGACATTTTTATGTAATAACTTCACATAGTAATAGCTAATTTCACGGAACCCATCATATTATTCAATTGTTTTAACGTAACAAATTCAAAACAATAACTATTTTTAAAGCAGTTTAACTTTTAAGCCCAATTAATTGACTGACAGGTGATTACTTAAATTTTGTATTTATTAGTCAATAAATAAACGACTTTTTCAAAACCCAATTATTGTGTTTTGTTCGGATTAAAAAACCCTATAAAGTAGTATTTTCATTTTTTATTGCTACGATAATTTGTATGAAATGTATTCATAAATATAATACTCTCTCTTTGGAACCAATCAATTGTCCGCGACTGTACATATGTATGCAATTTTATTTATCAAATAAGGGAATTCCCCAGTAATTACTCTGTTGTAACAGTGCGCAGTGCTGTCAAGTTTTTAAAGTCTGGTATATACGTGAATTTTTTTTTAAATATTGGTACCAAAGACTGCAATTTATATTAGATACGCGATATAATCACGTATATACATAATTTTGAGACAATGACTTCGAAAGGAAGACATTTTTAAGTCGTCGAACTTCAAATTCGTGTAAACAATGAATGGGGTGTATGTCATTCATGTTTTATTAGCTATACGCAGAAGTCCTGTAGGCTACGTTTGGAGGGTGTTAGAGAACGACACATCGGCATTTATCTACTAAGTGTTCTTTTTCTTGACTCGTTTTTAAGTTGATTGAAAAATGTAGATTCCATTTAGTTGATATAGTAGATATATTTGCATACACCTAATTATTACAAATGAGATATCTTTTTTACTGATTGGCACAGAACTTTATTTTGCATCTTGGCAACAGGTTTTGGTATGTTTAGAAGTCATACCGAAGATAAACATTCAAATATAACGAAATACGACAGACTAAATAACGTTATTATTCATACGAATTTGACATTTTTTGAATATGGCTATCTGAAATCAGAAATCAGAAATATCTCAACACTTGAATCAACGCGTAGAATTTATTATATTTAAATTCCATTGTTGAATTTAAGTTTTCAACTTTCATATTTACTTTTTAACATTCTTAAAGTTTATTCAATTTAACAAAAATAACTCCTATGTACAAAAACGCCGTCGCTGCGTTATATAACGATAAATATTGTAGAGAGATAGACGAACGTTCAATAATTGACGAGCGATGCAATAGAAATGTCGACAATTATCAGCAACACTGTTATCGTTTTCAGCAACTGCGCGAGGTGATACCGCACGTAAAAATGGAAAGGAAGCTCAGCAAAATAGAGACGCTTACGTTGGCCAAGAATTATATAATGGCTCTGACAAACGTCATATGTGAAATGCGCGGCGAAGAGCAACCATACACGTAAGTAGCTTATCAGTTAATACACGTGTACGCGCGGGCGGGATCGTTTAAAAATCACTTTGATAATCAAAAAAAATTCTTTTAATTGGTACCGACAAGGAAACTACGATAGTTTCTATCTTTCTAACGATTTAACGACACGTTGGTGACTTTGATAGTGTTGCGTAACTTTTACCTCATACTCCCAGTACTTAGCGACAAACATAATTTCTTGATAAAGAAAATGTATGCGCGCCATTTAAATCCTGTACTTTAAGGGGTTAGGTCTACTCAGCGCCGTGAAAAACTGGGTATTTCGAATAATTTTGTTTTACAGTAATAATATAATATTTTATAAAACAAAAATACTAAGTTATTACTCTTTGTTTTAACTTTATTTGATAGAAATTTTAGAAAAAAAATATTTAATGTTAACAAAGTTATTGATACCATATTTGCTGTACCCTGTTCCACATGTAGTACTTTGCGGTAACCATCGTAACTTTTTACTGATCCATCTAAAATCAATCCAATAAAAAAAATCGTTAGTTTAATGATTAATCTAGTAGCTTTATTCTTTTTTTCGAAAATTAATGAAATGGCGGCCTCTGATCGTTTACTTACGCAGTTTCAAGGAAAAATGGCATGGTTTTTTTATTTATAAAAATTCGAGTTTTCATCAAAACGAGAACTCGAACGATCAAGTATTAGTTTTTGGCTGAGATTAGACATACGACCGCAAAGGATTAACAGATGATAATTGTTCATGTTATCATTCAAACGAAGTCAATGCAACTTTTGTTAATAATCACTATCTTTGGGAACAATTCGTGTATGTAATTAAATATCTGTGTTCCAGTTGGAACCTACCAATTGTAAATAGCCGTGTGAAGTTATGCAATTAATTTTTACGATAAATTCACATTATAAACATAAAATATTTTCTCACTTCTTTTTAAATTGATTAATATTATGTAATTAACGTATCACTGTCTGAGGTACAATGTTCAGATGGTGGGTTCTTCATTTGTGATTCTCTCTTCGTTGTGTTGATCGCTATAAAGTTGTTTTATTTAAAAATAAATGGATCACAAGGTTAAATACCTCATTTTCTGTACATTAATTGCATTTTACAGAATCGCTGCTTTTATAAAAGTCTTGCAAAAAATTTGAGCAATTGTGATATGACATTGATATTAGTATGTTCATTCCATATACGTCTCTTTATTTTTCTTACGTACATTCTTGGCATCCTAGAACAAAGAAGTAGAGAATAGTTTCATAACATTTGACAACGAAGTAAGGTGGCGAGTTCGTGAATCATTTTACCCCGTGACATCTTACCCCGCGAGATTACAGAAACCACCTTGAATAAACAATCGTGATACCAATAAAAAAGAAACGAAAATCCTTATAATAATTTACGCAGAAGAATGCATACTTTACGATATGTTACATTATATTGTGGTCTTACCTTTGGTTGACACAAAAATCACTAAATAAACAACAAAAAGATTATGTAAAAGTCACCGATCCGTGTATGTCAATATTAATAAAAGAAATACCACACAATATATGTATAATTATAGAGATAGTTGGTTTGTTTAACAATGCATAAGTAACAGTACATGTCAAATTTCTGCCAATTAAAACAGAAATCAGCTTTATAGACATTCATCGTCTTACCTACCCAACTTTCGCTTTAAATATAAATAATATATGTACATATCTTTTGCACAAATATGCAAGGTAAGGGCCAACAAATTGTCACCCAAGAGTCAGTAGAATTAAATTATCAGTAAACTGTACACTGCAAATACTGTTTACAGCCAATGGCGAGAGAATGTCGACTCGCATAACGTTAAAAGAAAGAATTGCCCAACCGTTGAATATTATGTGGTAATTATACTCTTTTGAAGAATTTTTCGGTCGATCGATCGAAAATATTTAATCGAGTATCGTGTTTCGGTATACGAGGTGATGCGCGAGCAGAAAATTATTTGCGACACCATTGCACGAATCGTTAAAGCGTAACGAAAAGGTGGTTGTGATTATGTAAACTTCTTAATTGGCTAACGAGCGTGTTTCTGATTCACGAATTCGACCCGAAATACTTTCATTCCACGACGAGATAATCGACTTTTACGACGGACGATAGAAACGTCTCGCGTGTCGACATAGCCGAGTTAGAGTACAATGTCCGATTGACATTAAACGATCAAAGATGCAACGCTTTTTCCTCATTTTCTCCGTTTTCCCAATGTGCCGGTGCTTCCTCGTCTGTTGCAACCACGTATAATCTTATCTTCAATTAATTTTTTCTTATATTTGTCATTTCATTCACTTCATGGAAGAACTCACTATTATTCCAAACAAAGTTGAGCAAATTTCTAATCTGGATTAAAGATTTCTATGTGCGATAGAAATTACATTTTTGCATCTATAACCATATCATTAAACCAGTAACGAATGAACTACAACAAGGTCTTATGCAATATGGCTTTCGTAGTTATAATGTTGAAAATTATATAACAATACAAACGAATAATTCAGAACAGAAATTTGTAAAGGTCTAAATGGCTTGAGCTGATATGAATGTGACTTTTTATTTACACACTTATATATGATGTAATAACTATTAAAATAAATTAAAACTATCATACTAAAACATTAAGACTATTACTTTATATTTAAAGAAAATTTTAAATTCGTGCAATATAATTAATATACTCTTAATCTAATATCGGCTAAAACGGAAATTTAATTGTTTAATTTTATGTATATATTTTTAAGAAATATTGTTAAATTTACAATTTTAGTTTATTTAAACATTTTAAGTTCTAGACAACCGTTTGTTTTGTCTCTGCTATTATTCGCTACTTACTTAATTAATACCAGCCTATCTGAATAACTGATAAATCAAATAGCCATTCGTCCTATTTCCTTTATGTTTTGAAAATGATGATTTATATCATAGCTTTCATATAAGCCAGTGGTTACGGACATTTTTCAGAATATGTTCCCTTAAAAAGAAAAGAGAATTTCTCCGATCGAGAAACGTAGATCTAATATTTTTATAATATTTACTCTAATTCGTTCAAAAATTAATTGCTTTCATTGACTCTAATTGATCGAATGTTTACCTAATTGAATATAAAACACTATTCAAAGAAATCTTCTTGGCTAATTAAAGGTTAGCATAATTCTCACAGATAGTCTAGAATAAATAATTAATATTTACTACGTTCCAGATTGCACACAATGTTATACGAAACAAACAATTTAAAAAATATTAAGAACATATTTGTATAAATTTGTTTTATTTAATTAAAATTTTTAAAAAGTACCATTTATTAACGAAGTAGAATATTTAAAATTATTTTTTTCGTTTTACATTATAGCAAATAGCAGATTTATTTATGTCTCGGATTCTTGGGATAGGTGTTCGTGTTCGCTAATTTCGACGTACCATTTAATCAATCCGTTCGATCGTTATCAGAGGAAACAAAACCTTATCGAGATACTGGCTGAAAGCAGACATTTCACAATGCTAAAGCCAAATGTGCAATCACGAACCGTGCACCGGCACTCTTTCACGGATTGTAAATATCTAAGACCGTAACAATAATCCTGATTGAAAAACTAACGGCAAGTAGCGGTTGCTAATACCAAAGAGAGGTATGCATACCAATTACATTCGTTATGTGAACATTTCTATTCCAATCGCATTGCGAATCGTTGCCACGAATTTCGAATTACAAAGGACGATTGCTCTCGTTGAACATAAAATGACGTTCGCATCAAACTTCTTTATCAACTCTTTCAGTCCTGATGTTAATCGTAATGGACGTGAATTTGATTAGTATTTTTTACTACGATATATTTAATTTCTGGAATTCTATCAAGAATCATTAGAAACGCGAGAAAAATGTTGCGTCTAAAAGATTTTAAAGTAATATTTTTTATAATAAAACAAATTACATTTTATATAAATGATATTACGACATTATATGTATTCTGTGTACAAAAATTTGATCACAATCTGATATATGAAATATATGAATAAAAACTGTTCATTGACATTGATAATAAATGATCGCGTCATTAGTAGAAAGGCTCAATCCCACAAGATATAAAATAGAAGAAACTTCTGATTTTTAAATAAATGATTTTAACGTTTTTAGTTGCGATTATGAAAAGAAAATAGTAGTTGGCATTATTCATTACGAATCAGACTCCATGTTACTAAGCGCAAAATTGTAACATTGAGAGTTCTAAAAAATGTCTATAATTAATTTGATACAATTACAAATGAAGTTAATTCAAGACAAGGATTAATCATGTTAAAGTAATGCTTCACTAACACCTTATAGTTAAGCATTCTTACACGATTCATATTTTGGCGGCTATGCTAATGGCGGCTATGCTAATGACGGCGATATCGATCATATCGACGGTAACGACATCATGCAACTACGTTCGTATAGGTAGCCAAGCGTTCTTCTGTATAATACTCTTGCATTATTATATCTCTCTTATATTCAGCATTAAACATATTAAAAGTGAAAAATTATAATCAGAGCAATCTATAATAAATATTCATTTCTATCACCGATCCATCATTTGCTTCCAATATATCAAACTTCTGTCAATAAAATTGATACATTCTTTAAGTAATATTACCAACCAGCATGACTACCATGCCTGCATCGAATGTAACCGTGAAGAGTTAAATGTAATTTAACTCGTAATGAAAGAGAATATTATTCATTATTATTTGTTAATGTTAACATTCGGCGATATCACATCAATGTTCAAAAGTAAAGACAACATTTTATCGGCGACCTTTGCTTTATCCACGGTCGGAATACTTCGCTGCTAGCATTATCTTTCGTTCTGCTGAAGTGCATAAACTAAACTTTGATTAATACTGTGCTCAACTTGTTACTTCCATGTGAACTTCGCTCCAGCAGAATTTATCGGTTTCGCGAACGTATCTATATATGAATCGAACATTTATCCGCGTGAAAACAGTTTATTAATCGCTTGTCGAAAATTACGAGATAATACGGCAAGATAACACGAGATAGCCAATATTGTGTCAACTTAGTTGCATCACGGTTGTTGAAGTTGAAATGCAATGTCAGTAAATATTGTACGGTATCGTACGATAGTTGCAAACTTTCGTGAAGATTTAATGACCGATCGATTGAGAAGAAAAAAAGAATCAACGATAAATCAAACGCTTTAATTAAAAGTGACGCGATCCTCGTAACAACGATACATTATCGAATTTGACCACTTCTGATAAAGAGAGCAATGTCTTTTACGCGCCGCGACATCTACTCTAAAATTGGTGCAAGTAATTTTTAAACCTTTTGGGTAACTGCGATAAATTACGATAACTCGATTTATCTTGTTGAGCAGGAGCCAATAACCCACTTCGCTCGCGAAAATATTATGAACGGTACGTTGCAACACGAGATAAGCTCTTGATATTTTTTTTCTATGTTTACCTCTTTTTTTTTAACCTCCCAAGGCTACGATAATTAAATGCGTTATGATTCATTACGCTTAGAAGCTTGTGTCTACGATGTCTATAAGATACGATGCTTAAAGTGGGTATTTACTATTTAACCAGTACTATGAGTATGAAGTTCATAAATCTGTACAATAAACAGCAATGGTAACAAACATTATATACGCATATTATTGAATTCTATCTATTAGTTGGAATATATTTGTTTTTTAAATTAATTTAATGTTCATAATGCAAACTACACGTCTGCTCATAAATATGTGGACCGCGACACTATCCATACTTATATTTAACCTATTTTACTGGCTTCTATTGACCTATGTTTTAATTGACTTCCCTTATGATTTTACTCTCACCTATAACTGAGTGTAAATATTTATTTGTCCCAATTTTTAAGAATGCGTACTTTCGATGCGCGCATGACAGTAAGGGGGCAGACCACTGAAACATTTTCTAGAAATCGATTTTCTTATTGTATCTCGTAAAAGAAACATATTTCAAGAATTATATGTCAAAATTTGAAAAATAAATTTCTATAATTGCTAGAGTTACAACCTCGAATGTGGAATAGTGTTAAACGCTCAACCGAAAGCTACCAATACTTTAAATTCCTTTACCTTTAAACGATACTTTTCAACCTATTTGTAGGTTTAGAGAAAAGTATGAGTCCGAGCGATATGATTCAAGTCACATTTTCTTCAGAAAACTCGTCGCTAGGTCTGGATATAGCCCTTTTTGTAAAATTATGAAATTTCTTTTCAACATCTAGCCATAGATATCTAGTTTAAGAAAATGTCTAGTTCTTTTTTTATCTTAGATTTATCCAGTAGTCTCCAACGTGTCAACTGGTCACCTGTATTTTTATTGCAGAGCTCGTTTACGCATACCGTAGAATCGAGTAAAGGTCGATTCACACTATACGACAACGAACTGTCACGTTCCGGCAACGACACGTACCGGCACCGACACGACAAAACATTCAAACACGCGTTTTAATGGAACTATTCACACTATAACGGTATCTGTTAAGTATGAATAGTTCCATTAAAACGCGTGTTTGAATGTTTTGTCGTGTCGTTGCCGGAACGTGACGGTCCATTGTCGTATAGTCTGAATCGACCTTAACACAATGCTAAATACATTTTGAGAGAGCTTTTTGTTTGCTTATGTGCTCCATAAAACGTACTGAAAATTCGAATACAATTCTGTTACATAGTTTCTTTATAAACATTTGCACAATATACTTTAAAAGTGGTTTTAGAGTGGTCTGCCCCCTTATATTGCGAACGAACGCGCGGCATTGTTCGCGAAAACAATTCGATTCCCAAGAAATGGCATACAACATGACACGAGGAAATTTCTTTTCAGTTTCGTCGACGGCGAATGCGGCTCTAGCAGCGGCGACAGCACAGGTCAACTAGAGCTTAGCGGCGGCGAGCAACCCGAAGAGGCGTCCCCTGCATCGATGCACGAGACCAACAACAATAGTTTGCTCCACGAAGATTTAGAGCGCAGGATACCGTAGCTTGCTTAATTACGTCTAATGTTGACCGATGCTCTCCATGGCGATGCTCGTGTTCGACGAGACAAGCCCGTAAAAGTCGCCTTCCCTGAACGGATCGCGGAAAGAAGAATACACGGAGTGAATCTCGGAAGAAAAAGAAGAGACGAACGGATGGCAGTGAGCAGGGCTTCGTTGAACCACCGTGGAAAAACGAGATAGCCAATGGGGAATCGTCAAATCGGCTGTCGCGAAACGGTCGTCGAGGAGCCGTTCGAGACTTATCGAAGAAGATGCAATTCGGCTTTTACGAAATGATCCGTCCAAGGTCGACCTCTGGAGATCCTTTGAAGGCCAACGAGATGCGAGGTTGACGATGGAAGGAAAGAAAGAGACGATCCTCACGGTCAGCCAAGTCGGCGAATTCTCTTTCTTTTTTCCCATCTTTTTTTTTTCGAGTGTCACCGGGCCCGTTACCTTGAGACGTCTCGATTTTTTCGCTCGCAAGCTATATAACAGTGCGAAACGACTTTTCTTGTATTCGCCACGATCGTTAATTGCAAATTTATATCTTCCTGAATTCGTGTACGATGTATTAGTCGTGTGCCAAAGCCGTTCGAGGAGATAAGAGACATCAACATCTTAACACATTGTCAACCGACCGTGGGAGTTTTCACCATGTCACCGCGATAATGTGCAATTGTGCATTTATGAACATACAGGATAAGTGTAAATAAATGCGCTTATCCTCGGTGTATGGAACCTAAATTCAACACAGAGGAGATTGCTGTACCTCTGAACGATTTTTAGATTTTTTTTTGGCAAGGATTAGTCTGTTTATAATCGCCCCATAAAGTGCACATAAAACGTACTATCCTTCCTCCACAATATGAGGCATTATGCTCGAGCTTTGCGTACCAGACTATCGGAATTTTACTGAACTCGTATTTCCTCTACTAGTGACTTCAAATTTTATTTCTGAGACAAAATGATATGGGATCAGTACCGATAAATATATACGCTATACTATTTAAGTATCGAACCGTATATAATGCATTTTTTAGAAAAGAATGTTATGGAATGGTACACATATTGGTAAAAATATGTGCACACTGCATTGATAAACTATCAATTAAAACAAACGATTCGAAAGAATAACAATTCAACATACAATAATATAACCATAGAAATGAAATATATTAAACGGCTGGTTTGATTTTTTTTGTAAAGTATCACTTGATAATCTACACGTGGTACACCGCAATATTAACTTATTTGTAGATTGTTTAAATTCCTGTTTTTGGTGTTTAAAACAATTCCTCTACATTGATTTTATGTGAAAACATCATTAATTTTTGTTTTATTGTTAGTTATTTCTTTACAACTTGTGCTAGTGAACATTTGGTAAATTCTATTATAAGACAATATAACAATTCATATAGTGTATATTTCTATCGATCAGGATTCCATAGCACTTATATTAAAAGAATGTAAACAATCCTAAGTCTTCAGTTGAGGTAAAATAGTTCTGTAATTCATTACGTACATATTAAACTCAAACTAAATTCAAATCGAAGACGATTTTCAAACTCGATTTTCTTGAAAACTAAGCTTTAAATGAAAGAATATTATTTCATATTTTGTTCTTATTTTTTTATAAGAAATCCATTGTTGTTCCACACCATTTGTTAATCAAAAGGTATGATTATGAAATGGAATAGATGTAATAAATTAAATATACACATGATTCAGCTAAAAATTACAACGATTTAAGTTCTTAAAGCTTGTTGTCTGTGAATAACAACTTTATTGTACGTTATTATTGACTAGAATTAACGGCACTGGTTGTTTCGAATCGTTTAAACCTATTATAACGTATACCGTACAGCACTCTCCCCTATTTATGATCACTTATGTTGCTAGTCTCATGTGGACTCTTTTAGTCTCTTTCAGGAGCTAATTATATTGTAAAAATTTAAAAAAACTTCATATTTGAATGATTCCACAAAAATTTAATTAGTGTTACTTAAAAATTCATGTCAATAGCGGCTAACTTAGATGACCATGCTACTTATATTTCACGTTAAAAAAACACCAAGAAGGTCTATAAGAGATCCCAGGGTTATTTCAAAAAATAATATAAACCTATTTATTAATTGGATGACGGATTAATCAACGTCATTTATTAAACTAACTTCGGAATAACAATATTTATAGAAGCAAACGTGTGTAAATTCTCCCTTGCTTCGTGAAAAAGTAACTGAAAACACTGGTACTTGATTTATCAAGTACAATGAGAGGCCTTTATGAGATAACCATGTCGGGGTCCCCGATAGACTCCGCGTGGTCATCTAAGTTTACAGCCGTATTGTTGCATAAAATTCACAAAATGCACAGTTGGCAAAGTGTTAAATGTCCCGACGAGTCTGCCATTATCCCGAGCTAATAATAATATAAATATGTCGATGTTGCTTCGAATTATGAACGTTCGGTGGTTCGGTTGGCTTGGATTCGAAGGATCTCGAGGTCGACGCCGATAGATCGGATCGCATCGACGACGGTAACGATCAGTGCGACGCAAAAGTGTGAGAAACTGTGATAGAATTTCGTATTAGAACCTCGTTGCACATCGTCCCCCGCGTGACATCGTGCTAAATACTTATTTTTTTCTTTCTTCGTGGTGATCATCTTCGAGTCTGCAAGTTGGACAGGAACCGATGGGGACGTTCATCCCCAAAAGTGACCGTAAAGAGGTATACCGTAAGGATGCCGGGCAATCGAATAGAAATGATACCGAGGATAGCTGCCCAATATAAGGGGAGGGGGGAAAAACGACGTAGAAATGATCGCCGGAATGAAAACCCGGTTTGTTCGACGCGATTTAACCATTAAACAAAGGTTCGAGACCTTACGATCCGCTGGAATTTAAGAACAGTTGAATGCCTTCGCTGCCATTGAATAATTATAATTCTATAATCAAGGATACTGCGGTCCTAAGCTAAAAAGGGGATTTCGACGGCATGTTTCCTTAAATTTTGCGCTTAAATCGGCCAAGTTTCTTTTTCATTTTCGATATACATATAAACAGAAAACTGAGTACTACTTATGGCTCTTTTTTTTTAATTGAATACTATATTTAACAGTGTAAACTTGTGTATGGTTTATCAATTTATTTGTAGATTACATAACATTATTTTTCTAAAATTATAATATAAATATTTGGTATTGTTGTTTTTTTTTTTTTTGGACGGATACTGTGATTTAAAGATTTGAGTTCGTAGAGTGGTCTGAAACGAGAATACAAAGAAGATTTTTAATTAGTATGCGTATTGCTATTGTAGAGATTACGAGAAATTATTAATATTGAGAATTTTACAAAATGGTGCATGTTGAAATGTAAATATCGAAATTGTATATGTTTCTTTGAGCAATTCTTAAAAATTGTATGATAAACTCGATATAAAAACGTAATTTTGATCTCGACCAAAGTCATTGGTATGTAAAAGAACATGTTAAAATTTCAATTGAGTGATGTACCAGCTGATAAATCAGGTCGATTCGAGAAAAACCGGTTTAAAGTTACTTGTACCTATAGGCGAAAAACAGCTTAACAACTACAAAAGCTAAAATACTTGAAATTTGTTCACCAAAATTTCACAATATATTTTCAAATATATCAAATTTCGAGAAATAGAATTTTTTCAATCAATTTTTTGAATGTATTACATTGGAATGATCCATTAATTTCTTTAGCATTT
Source organism: Hylaeus anthracinus (assembly GCF_026225885.1). Classification (NCBI taxonomy): domain Eukaryota; kingdom Metazoa; phylum Arthropoda; class Insecta; order Hymenoptera; family Colletidae; genus Hylaeus; species Hylaeus anthracinus. The sequence continues at coordinate 2,994,796 of NW_026534337.1, read as the reverse complement.
CTATGTACTTAACGAATAACTCTTACTGGATGCCAATATTTTTAGACTGTACATAAAAAATGTTGTAGCTATAAGAAGTTTGAAGGGATATTATATATTTTTTCTTGAACGAACATGACCTTTCTCATTCTTTTTACAACAAATAAACTATTAACGCAACATTCTGTACACTAAAAGTTACTATGACACGTTCGATACGGTAAAAACGACAATGTCACGTAGGAAATGACGTACGTCCGTTAAAGATTAGTGCAAGTTTATTTCGATACGGAAACGTGTAAAATAAAATACTAGTTATCCTACTGGAAAACTATAAAACTTGGAAAAAAGCAAGACACCCCGTTTTGGCTCAGGACGGCTGTATATAATGTTGATGAATTAAATATCAGAAACACGAAAAAGAAAGACACACGGAAACTCTAATCAGAATACGAGGGATAATATCGGTACTTGGCATTAATAATGTGCTATCCGTCATAACACTGAATTAACGCCATCAATCAAATCAAATCAATCAAATTTTAATTAAATATAAATACTTGGAAAGAAAAGAGCACACACAATTTTAAAGAGCGACGCCACAAAGATGTCTTCGAGTTGCTAGTCGTCCATATTAAATAAAGCTCTCGAAGCCCAAAGGGTTAAATTCATCCTACGATTAGAATAGAGTATCGTTCTTTAAAAATGCAAATTTTCAAATGCTTATCCATTAAAGGTTAATTCTTTAAACCGTATCACTATTAGTGCGAAGAAGCGATATGTACCACGTAATATCGATGGCAGTAGAAGTGCTAATGAAACTGTAATATTTATTAACGACTATTGTCTGCTCGCATAACAATTAATCCTATCATCGTTTACACGTTCCTTTAACACCGATATCGTAACTCGAAGCCTATTCGTCAAACATCTCAGAGTTATAATATCGGTGTTATCATTTCTTCTTCATTTTGTCGTGTAAACGTACTCCATGATCGCTCCATGATCAGCAGATTCGTAAGGAAATCTTAATTTAGCGTTTAAATCGAGTAGAAAGACACTTAAGCCCATACGAAGATACGGACTTCGAAGAGTAACGCGTACCTTAGACATATACATGTATACATATATCTATATATTAATATATACGTATATTAACATGTTAATGATCAATACAGTGGATATTGATCATGAATGTGATAATATAATTGTTGCTGTATCATCTCGAGAACAGGGACCAGAGACATCGACTCAAGTTACCAGATCCCGCAGACGCGCGGGTACAACGCATCGACTAGCTTCGCGCAATTGATATGCAAAACTTGCGCATCCCTTCTTCGGCAACAGAGGAGACGATGCATTTAACCCTTTGCTCTCGTCGAGATTTTTGCCAAGACGAACCAGCAACTCCAGACGGTTTCGCGAATATTTGACGAGGTCGAACGAAACATTCGCGGAAAAATTGAAATTCGCCTCCTTCTGCGTCATTACCGAAAACCACATTGTAGTGCCACCATGAAAATTGTTTTCATGCATACCGTACAAAGAAACGATACTTATTTTGATAGTATAGTACTGCGAGACGAATATCAAATTTTTATGATCTAATAAAAAAGCTAAGAACCACTGGTAATTGCACATTAAAAAGTGTAAATTATAATGTAAAGAAATAATTTACCCCTTTCCTCAAAATTTCTTCAAAAGATTTCGACTGTTGAAAGAGTCATAACAGCTTTTTCGATTGAAAGAAATGACAGGAAATTGCTCCGAAGCCGGTGTTAATATTAATACTGATTTTTTATACAAATAACTTCGACTTGTAACAATTTCAAATCAAATTCATGTTCGCTCACTTCGAGAAAAAAAATACATGAAGAAGTTTGGGAACCTATTCGTGAAATGATGTCGCTATCAACGTTTACAGATTCAACGAAATCTAACGCAAAGAAAGATCGTCGCCTCCCAGTCGCCACTCGAGTTGCCACGTGAAACCTAGCGGCGACTAAGAGTCGCCTCTCGAGCGCAAAGGGTTAATAGAACGTGGGCACGGTGCACACTGCACAGCCGATGCGCGAAGCTGGACGTGTACAAATATCATTTTCGTTTTACTTGTGAGTTTTTTTCTACTTTTATCACGTTGCTCTATAAACGCTTCTCTGTTTTCTTCATTCTTAATTCGCTTTCTTTCGACGCCCCGTGGTTGTTTCGAAAGCTCGCGAGTCAATGATGGGCAAAATTATTCAACTAGATGAAAATTTCGAATAACGAATAAACGATAAACCACTGCTTATTTGTTATTCGTCAAACAGAAATTAGAATGTAGATTTCAGATTGAAATATATCTTAATGAGCGAATAAAAATTTAATTTCATATGATGCGATGTGCTTGTATACGAATTAGAATACAGTAAATCCTGTGTAAGAGGCGCACGTACGGGACGTGTCTCTCACATGGTGAAGGATTCGATTCGATTTTCTTCCTTCGAAGCAAGCAGTACCAAGAATTGGTGTGGATAACCAGGCATCTTTTAGACAGGATTCACTATACAGGATGGCCCAAGTAAATGGAACAGGATATAACTTCGTTATCAGTAGATTTACAGAAAAATGTCAAAGGGAAAAGACGAATGGTTAAAAATGTACTTTATTTGTAGGACATGTTTTCTTTTATAAATGCAATGATGCATGTGCAGTCGATAGTTATACTATTTTTTAAAAATAAAAACGCATATTTTTTTACATAGGTTGATTCCTCTCATCATTTTACATAAAAAAAGTATTAGAATAAAGTGGTTAATAAATGATTAGTTTACGAGATACTTTAAACAATTGTCTGTAATGAAAAATATGTTCGTTATAGCTTGTTACACTTACCTGGGCCATCCTTAATATAGTTTTCTAAGATCTTAACAAGCAATTGTCGATATTTTCGAACATGGAACCAAAAACGTTTAACAATTGTTTTTTGAAACCTTGGGAAACCACGTAAAATTTTCATTAGTTAATCTAATAAACGACACGAATAAGTTTCTATGTTAGTTGTATTTTTTATATATTATCCGATTACAATTTTGCCTGTCTTTGTCGAGAGCTCGTCGAACGCTTTGTCGCGGCGAATTTTGTACGGGGTTCAAGCCCGAAAATCGCTCCCTTCCGATTTTGTTCGCACGCATGTCTGGTATTTGCGTGCTGATACTACTGATCGTACATGCAGCACTGTTCAAAAGTTTCGATATGTGTATTAACTAACTCGTATTCACCGCACCTTTCTCAATAGACATCAGTTTCAATCAATTTATATTGTCATTGCAATGTCCACGAGATGTTTTTTTTTTAAGAACTGTTCTTTAAGGTCGATAATGCAAGGGCAACTGTGCGTTAAAGAAAGAAGTAATATTCATCGCACGTAGGCGCGAGCACGTTAAGATTAACACAATGACTGCAAACCCGATTTCATAAAAGTTTCCTAAAGAAAATGAAGAAGTTTTTTCTTCGTAATTACGTTTTATAACCAAGTACGTTTATTTTTATATAGAAAACTGAAGTTAATGTTTGTGATTAGAAAAACTAAAATAAATAAGAATTTAGTCAGCACAGTAATATTATTGTTTAAAGTAAATGTTTCAACGTTGGGTCCACTTTGACATAAATGAGTACATTTATTAAAAATTAATGAAACATCAACTTACTTTTATACTTTAAGTAGTGGCAATCAACGCTTTTGCTTATGGTTATTCCATCGTGACAACTTTATAACGGAAGACGAAATAAGAAAAATATTTTGTATAAAAGAATGTTTGTCTTCTCTGATATCCTTCTTTAATTTCTCTAACCTTTTCCACTTTATTATTCTTTACTTTCTTCCTTCATTTTTCAGGTATTTCTTGTCGACTTATTGAATTGCTTTCCTCTATTTATTCCGTTTATTAGTATCGTACTCATATTTATAACTAGTTGTTCGCCAAACAAGGCGATGATTATAAAAAATGAATATAATTATTATTCAATTCACGTTAATATTAAACTTCACATTTTATTTACATTATTTAATTCGCAAGAATTCATGAAATTTTCCTATACATCTAATTTGAATTATTCATCTCTGGATGAACCTATGTTTGCATAGTTACGTTAAATCTTTCTATAATATATAAAAAGTTTCAACCTATGACTTCACCGTTTTAATGCAAGCTATCATTTATTTAAATCTTCACATCTATAACCTATTCCTCCTCCTGATTGATAATAATCATTGTATAAATTTTCTTTGTAAATATGTATTCATTTATTCCAAAGACCTAAACTTAAAATGCAATTGTTTACTGTAAATAATACCATGCTTGTACTGACAAACTTCTCCATTTTTACACATACATATGCGTGGCGTAGGACAGAGTTATTAAGAAAAAATTCATAACTTTTGTAACTGCAAAGTACAAATAACAGAGATTATTATAGGCGACACACATACGCATAATAATGATTTATTAATAGATAAAATTGCATTAATTGTCATTCTCCACGTGACATTCTCATTTTCACGTCACTTGACATTCATGTGGCTTATTTATTCACTATTATTTTCTTCGATCTATTCTGTAACAGTTCCTAAAAATATTGTTCTTATTCCCAACAATGTATTCTAGTAACTCACTACGTCGTATAAAAAGATTGTCCCTGCAGTACTTTTTTTTCTTAATATTCATCAAAGTCGTAAGAAACTACGGTGATGCGTCAATTATGCATTAATAAATAACCTTAGTATTTTATTTTGATTAAAAACTGAATTAAAAAAGAATAAAAATATCATAACAGACACTGGAAACTAAAGAACTTTAAAGATAGAAATGGCTGAAATTTTGTCTGTATAATTTGATAAAATTGTTCTATAACTTATGACATATTCATCACTTTTCATTCTCTCTATATTAAGAATAATAAAATACAGCAAATTTTATCAATTGCAATGAGACAATTGTAAAACAAAGTTTTTAATACTATCCGATACAAGGATTAATTTATTATTATGTAAATCTTAAGAAGAACCATACGTGTCCACCAGCGTATGCATAGTTTCAATTACAAAGATTATACGAAACAAAATGAATTTCAAACAATTTTTTAAAACAAATATTATTAAAAAATGGGTTTGAAATAATCCATTAATTTTACTCTGCAAAGCTTTGCGAAAATATTTCTTTACAAAGCTGTCCTCTAAATGTTAAAAAAATGAGAAACACTTATTCATGAGACTTCTAAGATATCCTCTTTTACTCGTTTACTCTGTTCAAGCATGAGATTGAGAAATGGTAAAAAACAATTTACGTACAAACTGTGCAAAGTATACAAAATTATAGTCATACCTAAACTTTTGAGCGGTACCGCACGTCGCGTGCGATTACTGCTTAGCTGTGCGTAAAACGACCATTGACCATATTGAATCCTGTACGTTGCGGATGTAATGAACACGTTTCTAAGTAAAAGTAATGTTATTAGAGGTGAACAAAGTAGTGAGAACACGGATGTTCCATGATATACACTTACATCTGAAAATTGTGATACTTTCCTTGCGCTAAATTCAGGGTTTCTTCGTGAAAAAAATGATTATAAATTAAATAAAAATGTTCTAGTATTTACGGATCGAAATCTTGCATTCAAAACTTCCAACCGTGAAACGTTATTTTTTCAAAAATAACATAGCTAGGTCGATCAGAACTATGAAGAAGGAACGATACATTAAAGATAGGATCCCGGTGAACCTACATGCATGTTATCCAGCAGCAAAGATGAGCAAAATTCTCATATGCATAAAAAATTTTGCTCGTTTCTGCCTCCAATATCAATTCGAGTTCCAGTTTGATGAAATACATTTGAAAGACTCTCATCGTTTCAATTGGTTAACCATGTATGGAGTTTTGAATGATTTGAGTTTACTTATGGTGTCGCGTCGCGTACCATAGTACTTTATTATGATCCCATAAACACTTCGAGCGGCAAGATAATTGAGATCAAAAACGTTGAAAGAAAGGAAGTAGAAAAAAGTAGGAAGATGACTAGTTGTACTCGGTCAAGATTGCCGCGGGTGATCCACTAATCCGAACGTTGCAAGGTCCGTTGCACTGGCTCGTAAGTATAAATATTAATTATTCTGTCTGGCCCTCAGAGAATAAAAAATTCTTTGAATGGATTCTTTGATTGCTGTAAAGAAATCTTTCACTCCATTACATTTATGCAGAGTTGAATAAAACAAAGAAAGTCGGTCTCAAGACGTACCCGTGTTAGAATCATAAAATGTATGAATAATTATAGAAAGAAGAGTGTATATATACAGAGTGTTCAAATAGAAACAGATCATCTTAATATATTCGTTAAAAAAGAAGTGTTTATTGAGAAGTATGTTTATTATCTTTTAATCTAGAATTTTATGTCAGGATTCGCTACAGTAACAAATTTTGAAGACAGAATTATTAAAATACGCCTATTCTGAATCCAACAATTTCCAAATCATCCAGCTGCTAAAATATTAATATTCCAATTTCATCTTTCTTGGTTAAGAGATAAATATCTTGAAAAGTATTAGTATTAGAGTGATTATATCTTAATGTTTTTGTTCTCAAAATTCTTTGCTTTGAACAGTGAGTGTATAAAATTCTGTCATAAAATAATGGAGATTCCATAGAAAAGAACACTTCTTCAGATTTCAGAAATGGGCGGTTTCTATCGGTGTGCTCTGTGTACCTGCGTTATATTTCAATGTAATATACATTATGTATAGATACACACATACACAGAAATATCTATAATACATATATATATATACGTAAAGAAATATATTTTCTAAATGAAAGAATTTTATAAGTGACCATATTCTGCACACGCGCTTGTGAGCAGTTCAAGTGTGTTCACACACGACGTCGAAAGAAAGAGAATATATGATACGATATACCCATATATAGAACGTAATAGAGTACATATATACAGCATGCTCGGCATAAATATAGTCAAAATGTACTCAATTGTTTCATAAATTACTAAAGACGGAAGAACGTTATTTATACATATGTTGTTTAATCTGGGAAAGAAACAGCAATGACGGAATTGCGTTTCATTCCGATCATTAAACGTGACAATTTCACGTCTACCTTAATTGCTATTTTTTTGACAACAGATTCTACTACAAATAATCAATTTTTACAATAGTAAATTATAGAAAAGTTGTTTAATTCCATACTTCAAAATGATAACTGTTCGTTGTAAAATGTAAAAGTTCGTTCTTTTTGCTTAATATTATAGTTTCTTGGGTAACAACAATTGCGAAAATAACTACAACAATAAAATATAGGGTTTTCCAAACGAAACATTAGAATTTTATTTTATAACACCAAAGTACGTATATTGAGAAGTTGACATATTAATATCGATATGATATGTACAGTGGGTGTAGAAAGTATTCCAAAAAAAACTGTGTAAAATTGTAATTTATTAACTTATTTTTGATAAACAATGACATTCTACATATTCTTGGAAATCTCTAGAATAGATAGAGTATAAAAAAAATAGCTATTTATGTAAGTTGCGAAATTAACAAGAAAAAAACAATTAATCGATAAAAATATTGAAGCAATAAGTATTCGCACAACTGTTTAAAAGTATTTTCCTAGAAATTTGATGTTTTCTAATTCACACGAAGCGATAAACTAATGTGTTTACGTTACAAACTCTACTGTAAATGGTTCGTCATAAGAATCGTACAAATACTTATTGCTTCTATACTTTTACCTACTTTTCGCATTTTTTTTGTTAATTTCACAAATTATATTAACTAGTAAATGTTGTTTGGACTATATCTATCTTAGAAACTTCCGAGAATATGTAAAATACTTTCTACACCCACTGTAAATGATAAAAATCGAATATATTCCATACCATTTGTGATTTATTAAAAATACAAAATCCTGAAGCTTCTTTTGGTACCCCCTTTATTTCGTCCTATGTTTTAAATAATCAAAATAAAAATATTTTATTTACCAAAATTTCATTTTCTACTCGAAATGTTATTTCATTGAAACAATAACATCCATTAGTTAAAATAATATTTGAAATATTTTTCTCTAAATTTTACCCAACTCTGTAAAACACTAATTGTTCTGTACTGCAAGGGATAAAATAGTCGTCAATATTCGTGACCATAATTTTTTAATGGCTGGTACAAAGCACATATTATTCAGGGTTTCTCGAACTCGCCCTTGTGAAAAGCACAAATGGGCAATGTCTCATATAGATAAATATGTCCAACAACGAATAACATGTAAACAATTCGTTAAATAATTGGAATTCGTTATTCATATAATAGCGATCTGAATTATACATTTGAATTATGTTTCCTGTTGATCGAATAACGTTTGATACAAAAAATCATTTATATAAAAGTCTTACTCGTTATCTATTATTAATAAAATTCTGGTCACGTTTGATGGCGACAGTAACATTTCATTTTATTATTCCAATGGATTGGTAACTGAATAAAAATATAATTAAAGATTGACGAGGCGTTTCTCAAGGAAAGTAATAATCAGAAAAAATAATTAAATTCCATTGTCAAGACCTCCCTCATCAAACCGAACATCATTTGTGCAGACAACGTCTTTATACCCTCGGGAGTCGATGAAATAATTAAATGTACGTACATACATTGGCACCGAGCACACTATATAAATAGACACGTATGTCCACAATGAGTCGTTTATGCACACGTACCTACGTAAGTATGCGATCGAACAATACATATGAACGAGAAACGAGAATGCATTGCCTTAAAATTACGAGTCTCGAATACGGGAACCTCTTTCCGTATGGAACAAATGAAATTAAATTATTGCGTTGTTGATAGCGCTCGAGGCACAGTTTTCATTTCAGGGTACGTGTCGTTATTATTATCGTCACCTCTTCATCCTATTCTCTCGTGAACAATTCAGAAAGACATTCGTGCAACCTTCAAACCGAATTTAATACATTTAAAATGAGAAAACGTGACAAGTTCCACGCCATACTTTCTATGGTTCTCAAATTGATTGTACACGTTCAAAGTACCTATGAACGAAACTAACACGTGATACGCGTTTACCATCCATTACATTTCATACTCAGACTTGCATATTACAAAAGAAACATATTCCTATGCCACATATTAGTTTATATTGCGCACTATGTTATTGTTATCGCTATTATTATATTACGATTTGTATTATTATTATTATTATTATTATTATTATTATTTTATTGCAATAGTTTAATGTCACGTTAGTACAATTCTTGTCATTTCGAGTCGGTAGACATACCATGCGAACTTTGTTCATGATATTATTATTTATCCTTATCGATAAAGCAAACTGAGGAGAAATAGTATTTGCAATAGAAAGTAACGCGCACAACGTACAATGGTGCACCGTTTTTTTATCCGTTTAGTAGTTGTTTTTAAAGCATTTATCGAGTACTTGGTTTAAAGTTGTAAAAGGAAGATCGGTGTTTTCTCCTATTTCTATTCCGAATGCTATTTTGCCCACATCTAAGCAACGAGTTACAGAATTCTACTAGCGTATGTACGTTCACGAACGGGGGAAATGTTTGAAAATATACATAGTTAAGAGCAAAGTATGCGCGATCGGGTGCCGTTTAACCTCTTGCGTTGGTATCATGTGCCAAGCACGTCGAGAAACTTTTCTCCTAGAATTAAAACTGACATACTGTACGCGTCGATAATCGGTTATTCTGGAAAAAGAATATAGCAAAAACTATATTATTCTCGCTTTTATACTCTTATTCGTAGTTTTGACTGAATGCACCAAAACAAATGTTGTAAACCGTTTTGTTTTTATTCCTGGATATTACATCATTTTGTCTACATGGAGAGCAATCGATACATGTATGTATTATCCAAGGAATATTCTACCAACCAAAAATTAAAGGAAAAATTATCTTCAAAAACAAAGTTTGTGCTGAAAATAAAAAGAAAACACAAAGAAATTACGTGGTGGTGTAAACAATTTATTGTTGGATTTATTGTTGATTAATAAACAGAATTGTTATTGTATATATAATTCGACACGATATATTATACTCTGTTTATAAATAGATGTTATACATGTCTGTGTTATAAACATCTATAATCAGAATTATTGTGTTCATAAAATATTGTGTTGATTCATAAATGACTTCCACTTCATAATTTACAATTTATTTTCAAATATATTATTACATAATAATTCTAAATCAATTATATAATCAATCACTTGATCACATTTAGCAGGTCAATTAAAAATTGCTACCTGCATCCAGTTCCCCGAAAGCATGATTATTTGTCAATGGAAGTTATTTATAAATCAATGCAATATTTACAAAGAGAATTTTTGATGTTCCATGAATCACGTCGAATTTATGTATACAGTTTGATTACGCATATTTATGAAACTGCGCAAGAGGATAACGCGCACACTTGCTCAAAGGATATTTTATCGAAAATGAAAGGATGGATTTTAAGATGAAAAATTGACCCTCGATCGAGTAACCACTTTTTCACTTAACATTTCGAGACACATAAAGTACACGAAAGTTACAATACGAACGATATGAAAGTATAATAGATTTTCGAACGAATCAGTCTCATTTGCTAATGTTTCTAAGGTACTTAATTTTCGATAGTAACGGGGTGCAATTTTCTATCGTGTGTATTCTTGTGAACATTTTTACAGTTTCTTGCGAACGCTGTATTGTAAATGTCTCTGTTTAAGTCGGATCGAAGGTTATTCGACAAAATTTGGAAACACTACAAAAAGAGACTGAATCGATATTTTGCGCTACCGTGCGAATATAAACTGAGCGTAACGATACAAGGAATCGTAGTGAGAATGTGGACAATTTTAACGACGATTGTATACAGCGCTTTAAGTACACACATACCGTATATATTTGTGTACGATACATGAATATAAACCTCCTAAATAAAATGAGCTGGCCTCTGTAAGCCCTGTTTTGCGTAAAAACACGTCTTCTTATTTCCGAACCTTTTGTTTCGAAACATTGAAATTATATACAGTGGGTGTAGAATGTATTCGTACACCGATCAATTTCCCAAAAAACTTTTCTGTGAAATTGTAGTTTCTTAACTGCTTTCTTTATAATCAATGATATTTTACATATTCTCAGAAGTCTCTAAAATCGATATAGTCCAAACAACATTTACTAGTTAATATAATTTGTGAAATTAACAAAACAATGCGAAAAGTAGGTAAAAGTATAGAAGCAATAAGTATTTGTACGATTCTTATGACGAACCATTTACAGTAGAGTTTGTAACGTAAACACATTAGTTTATTGCTCCGAATACGTGTACGAATGTACGAATTAGAAAACATCAAATTTCCAGTAAAGTACTTTTAAAAATGGCTCTTATAGAGGAATTGAAAAAGATCCCACTTCGAATAACTACATAATAATTTAGTTAATTCAATGTTTACAAGAGTTACAATAATCATAAAATCAAAAGGAAATCCCTCAAAGGAAATATTATGTACTTGTAAATTAATGTAAATTTCTTTTTTTTTAATGAAGTTTTAAAAATTAAACAGTTGTACGTATACTTATTGCTTCAACATTTCTATCGATTAATTGTTTTTGTCTTGTTAATTTCGCAACTTACATAAATAGCTATTTTTTTGTAATTTATCTATTCTAGAGATTTTCGAGAATATGTAAAATGTCATTCTTTATAAAAAATAAGTTAATAAATCACAATTTTACACAGTTTTTTAGGAAATTGATTGGTGTACGAATACTTTCTACACCCACTGTAAATACTTCGTGTTAAATAATTGGAATCATTTGGCTTCTGACTAAATTATTCACCTATCTCCTGATTTGAATAAAAAGATCGGTTCAGAGATCATGACTTTTTGTATCATAAACCTCGTAAATCGAAAAACAAAAGAAATTTAATTAATTTATTTGAGTTCCAAATAAATATAATATACAAATGGTAGACAAGAAATATGCGATCAACCATTGAAAAACATATAAACATGTAAGGTAAGTTCATCTTTTCGAAAAATAAAGTTTTCTACAAGCAATACTTTAAAAATATGTCTATTCTGTCTCTAAAAATGTTTCATTGTTAAAGAGAAACTATTTTTCTCATTCATGTGATGCACTAAATTCAATTGCTCGACAAAATAAGTAAACTGCGAATTTTTATACAATATGCAATAATATAAAAAAATATTGAAAGTAATGTTCGTATAATACAGTAGTATTTACACAGTAAAACGAATTCTTCTTTAGGTTCAATTTGTGTATGAAAATGGTGTCTATTGACGAACACGAATGATCATATGTTTCTGTAACAACAATATTACATCTGTATTAAATATGAAATTTTTAATATTTCTGATTAAAAAAAAGCACGATCATATGCACCATTCTGCAGTTAAAAATTTATTTTCATATTTCCAAGAACACAAACATTTCTATGTCTTAATAATTAAAATTAAAATTATCCATTTTTACGATACCATTTCACATCCCTCTTGAATTTTAAAATGCCTCCTTATAAGTAGTGCCCTCAGTTTAAAAATTACTACGTCAGAATCATTTTACCATGTCAGCTTCAAATATAATTTTATGAATTCAAAGTGGAATATGGTTACAATGCTACTAGCGGTAGGTATAGAAGAAATTAGAACCGCGTTACTACGACGTTATCGATTCAAGCTAGACTCAAAGTTCAGTATTCACAGATTATTACCGTAAATATACCTAGCTACGATAAGTTAACAATTTCGATATATTAAAATTCAAATTCAAATTAAATCATTCCATCATAAATTTTCCACTGTCTATATTTGATGTAAGAGATTATTATAATAAAATTGATAAATGATACAGTCATCATGAAAAATGAAGGTTTTATTAATCTGAATGAAATAGAAAAGTTATCAATCTGTTATTTTTTACTTCTTTTATAAGAAGTCATAGAGGAAGTTACTATAGATGAATGTTATAATTTTGATTTCTGGTACTATTGGTTAAACAAAACCTATTTTTTTTCTTTAATTGTGAAAGATGAATATTTTCCTATCAATTTTATTTATGGTATGAAAATTATTTGTAATACTCATGTCAGAACCTATGATGTTCGTAACTTTAAACACATTTATTCATAACCATTAGTGAGTCGATTTTACCGTTAAAATATATATTCTTTCTTATTTAACAACTTACAGCTGATAAATTACCGGACAATTAGTTGTATGTATTTTTAATTTATAGTATTAGTCAAGAATAAGCATCTAAATTGGAAATTACAGCATGGTGTTAGCAACTCTAATCTTAACTCTGATTGTACGTCCAAAAATTTTAAATTGATACTCTCATCTTTTTTATGAAACAATCAAGATGGACTCTAAAGGACTCTGCTGCAGTCGCGTTTTAATAAAATCTACTTTATCTTCTGATGGAACAAACTCAATAGTCTTCAATAGACTCAAGTAGTCTCCACTCGAGCGCTCTATGAATGTTTATGTTGTGAATTTTCTGGAGTTCCTAACCTTCAAGTTTTCCCTTTTTGCCTTATTTCTTGGTTTAAAACTATCTATTGTAAATAGTTGTGATATTCTTCGCGAAGTTAACAACGATTTGAAGGTTCGTATTTATGCATAAAGTGAATGAATGAAAATATTTGTATATGTAAATTGTGTTTGTTACCAATAAATTTAAAATCAATTTTCTTTAATTTATTCGAGATGTAATGAGAAAACCTTTGATTACTAAAGTTAATTTTTAAATTTATTATCAAATAAAAACTTAATAGCCTATCATAAAAGATCCTACTAAACTTATTAATGGTTTCAATTGTTTCAATCATAGATATACGGTTATATATTTAACATTAAAAATAACTGTCTTTTCTATTTATATTTATTTATATTTCAAATATTTGACATAGCATGTATTTTCCATATACTGTAATAGTTTTCATTAAAATAAAATGTAATAGCATTATTCATTTAGATATGGTTACAGTTCGATAATAAGAGTTTTGTTTTATATTTTTGATCAGATATGTTTCAAGAATGCAACCCAGAAAATTTGGCCCATGGCAAGACATTATGGTTGGAATTGAAGGATTCCTGTGGCAATGTTATACCCAATGGTGATTCAAATGTGATACTGACGGAAGATATCAACAAAGGTATCTCTGACAAAGAACAGAAACAAATCATAGAGAACCAACTCCTATTAAACAATCAATTTTCTAGCTTAAGCATCAATGTGACCAAATGTTCGTTGGATTTAGTTCAACTTAATTTGTCTGAAAATAGATTAAGCAATTTACCAAACTCCTTACATCTATTAAAGAAATTGGTGTATTTAAATCTTGATTACAATCAGTTGACTAGTATTCCAGATATCATCTGTGAATTAACTAGTTTAAAAACATTGAAAGCTAGCCACAATCGTATAAAAGATGTTACAAATAATTTAGAGACTTTATCAAATTTGGAAGATCTGGATCTGAGTTTTAACGAGTTAACGAACTTACCAATTTCTTGCGCGAAGTTAAATCATTTAAAAAAATTGTATCTCATGGGCAATAGATTTAACGAAATTCCAAATTGTGTTACAACTGGAATGCACAGTTTGCAAATCTTTAATTTCTCGCAAAACGGGCAGTCAAAGTTAAACACTCCGCCAAATAGTGTTAATTTAAACGCTTTCTACGCCGAAAAGAACATTTGTCCATCGTTCCCGACATGGATACTAAGTCCGAAATTTGCAAATCTCGAAATAGTGTCGTTTAATGAAACAACATTTCATAAATACGATCTACCAGAAGAACCATCCACATCGTGCATTAAGAAGTTATCCATGAAGCAGTGCGATCTATCTGAGACGATTGTAGATAAGATAATCGCGCGATTAACGAGTCTCGAAGAACTGATAATCGGAAATGCAAAACCCTTCTCCAGCAATAGTTTCTGGTATATGCCAATCGAATCATTTAAAGAACCATCTTATCTGAAATTACTCGACGTGAGCAGAACAGGAATAACTGCGATACCGAAAATTATCAGCAATTTTACTAATTTGTCTAGAATTGACTTGAGTTTCAATGGTATCAACTGGTTAGCAGAAGAAATTTGTTCATTAAGGAATTTGAGCAGTTTAATCATAGATAGCAACAATTTGGCAATTCTGCCTGAGAACATCGGTGAACTAATATCGTTGAAAGAGTTAAAAGCATCTCATAATAATTTGCACAAGTTGCCTGATAGTATCGTAGCTTTGGCCAACTTACAATATTTTGATCTATATGACAATGAATTCGAAACGATGCCGGAATCGATAATGAAGCTGCCAAACTTGATAGGAGTGGACCTCGAACAAAACTATTTTCCGACTGACGATTTATTGGTAAGCGCGTAAATAAATTGCAGTCTCACAGTTAAAAGCGAGCAAAAATTTGTGAAAGTCATTCTGTCGAATCCTTTGCATACAGTGAGTGTCTTTAATATTGATTATGTTAGCTTTTTAATCGGATATTCTTACCCGACCGACCGATTATTGACCTTCCGTTTCTACATATTTTAAACTAAACAGTTTCTTTTAAAAACATTCTCTAACAAAATGAAATTTAACATCAATATGTTTCGTTATCCTGTAAAATTCTGGATTTCGTATCAATCTTTATAGCGCAGGGGTTATTACCGTACAAAATTCGTTTACAATCAACTTCACTCGATATTTCACTCAATAAATGATTCAACCATACAATCTCCTTTACCGCCTCACATGACGCAACGTACTCCGCTTCTGTTGTGGATAATGTGGCTATCTCCTAATTTAATCAAATAACCAGTTGTGGATCTCCTTACTGATAGATCACCTACATAGCCGAATCACTATACACATTTATGAACTTTCAATCATTTTCGGACTTAAACACCAATCTATGATTCATAGTTCCTTTGATGTACCTAAATATTCGCTTTATTTTCGATGTACTTATTTTGAATCGTTTGCATATTGACTGACTATTCCTACTACATAAAAAAGATCTGATCTTGTTAAGTTCGACAAAAACATTAAACTACCAATCGCTTCACGATTTGGTACATCTAGAGATTCTGACTAATGTCCTTCAAAACTACTTATATCCTGATTGACGTCCATAGGAATTGATACCAACTTTTACGTCAGTCATGCGAAAACGTTCCAAAACTCGTCTCACGAACTCGTCTAACTAAAATAAAGTAAAATGTATTTCTTTTCTTTCCTACTTAGAGACCAGGTCACGTGACTCGCGGTTTCTCCGATATACGCTATCAAATACAGAAGTGCCAATAATTGTATCATTTAAAATTGATTGGATGTATTTGATGTGCGAATTAGAAGGGCAATTATAACATCAAAGGTAATGCTGAAACGATTAATAAGAAATAGAGTGATATTGGAACAGAAATTAAAACAGTTAACTGGTTAATAAACAGAATTATTATACATCTATATAACGCCAATCTTTAAACAGAATTATTGTGTCTTTAAAATATGTAAAGAAAAATTCTTACCACTCCACAACTAGCGTCGAATTACTGTATAAAGTATATGCTATAAACTTTATATAGGTGTATAATAATTCTGTTTATTAACCAGTTAACTGTTTTAAGGGGTTAGTCGCAGTCAGGAAAATGGAAACGGACAGTTTTCTAGTGTGTGGGTATTAAATAATATTTTTTCTGAATGAAATGTAAGTATATTACAAAATATGTCTTAAAGAACTATAAAAGAATTTTTGTTTTAAAAAAAGGTTAATTCATTTCGTCATAACAGGCGATGGCGTGGGTGGTCACTTGGTTTGCGGTGAGCAAGATTTCTTCAAACTGGTGCACCTGAAAACAAAACTAAAGGTAGATTTGGAAAATACATTAGACTAACGGGTCTCTGATCGAAAGATTTTTTACTTTCTTGTATACTTTTTTTTTATCCTGTATTGAATCGCTTAATTTTAGTGAAAAAATTGAAAATCAACTTCAAATGTACGCAATCTTGTTTTAAATTAATTTTTTCCAAAATCCTTCGTTCAGGGACTCGCTAGATTAATCTGTTTTCGATATCTACCTTTGTTTTTGTTTTCAGGTAAACCAGTGTAGAGAAATCTTGCTCACCGCAAACCTATGTTTTTAAATCATCGTCTACGTCATCGGCTGTTATGACGATATAAATTAAACGTTTCTTAAAACGAATAATGTTTTTTAGTTCTTTAAAACATGCTTTATAATATACTTAATTGTTACTTATGCAAATTATTATTTAATAACTAAAAAAAATCACAAAGGACTGCGACTAACCCCTTAATTTCTGTTCCAATATTACTCTATTTCTTTTTAATCGTTTCAGCATTACCTTTGATGTTATAATTGTCCTTCTAATTCGCACATCAAATACATCCAATCAATTTTAAATGATACAGTTATTGGCACTTCTGTATTTGATAACGTATATCAGAAAAACCGCGAGTCACGTGACCTGAACTCTAAGTAGGAAAGAAAAGAAATACATTTTACTTTATTTTAGTTAGACGAGTTTGCGAGACGAATTTTGGAACGTTTTCGCATGATTGACGTAAAAGCCGGTATCAATGTTGTTTATATTATAAACAAAAAGGGATATTACTCCGGTTGACCGGTGCCTTCCGGAAGTACAGCCACAAAAAGGAAGAAACAATCGCGTATAGTGTAAGCAATGTTTTTTTGCATTACACATTTTATAGTGTTTCAAAGTATATCATTCTACAAAAATAATTAATAAATAGAATTATTGGCGCTCCATGCATCGTGTCGAATTATATACAGTTTAGTTACGCATATCCACGAAATAGTTGCCAACTCGAGAGGTTGGTTAGATTGAATGTTTTAATCTGATATGTATATTAATTACTTGATCCTTCGTTATTGAAAAATATACAAATCGACAAAGTAATAATTGCGAAGTGTCCAAGTGTTTAAGTTACTCACTGTAATTCAACGGTTGACCTCGCTTATTTTTGGAACGATACAACTGATTTTCTGTATTAATAAATAATATCAATAGTTCAATAGGACTATTCCTTATGAAAGTATGAGAGATCTTTTGAGGGAACACTGGCACGATCTCAAACTGCCTAGTGGAATTAAAATACAAACAGCCGACGACGAGAGGGAACTTTCATCGCTATCGAGTTCTACTACGAACAGCTCACTGAAGGAAACATACTTATGCGAACTGTAAGATGACCATTTAACCCTTTGCGGTAGTATTTATTCCAAGCATTGTAGTCGTACCGATCCGAATTATTTTTAGGTTGCAACCATTTAGCGAATTATTCTTTAAAAAACGTGTAAATTTTATTCGAACGAGTTTGTTTAAATTGATTCGTTAAGTTATGTATATTTTTTTTTTAATGTAAATTCAGAGTTGCCTCAACTACTAACGGTTATTAGCGAGTTAACTTATCGTTATCGTTAAATCTTGCTTAATAAATTGAAATGTTTCAGGAAAGTAACAATATTGTTGTTTATCATAGTATTCAATATTTTATATAGATTTGCCTATAGTTTTTCTTTATACGATGTAATAGAGCCTTGCGATGGTGAAACTTCTCATTTCGTTGGTCTTTTGGATTGTAAGTTATAAAATGTGACTTTTAATTTGAACTCTTTATTTAGATTCAGTTAGCTGAATTTAACTTCAATATTATCTAAGAAGTTGCTAACTTTTTGAATTCTTGTTATAATGCTACTACCGTTTGAAGCATTTATATTTACCCGTAATATTTAAAAATACTTTTACCATTATTACGACTTTTTCAATGAGGACTATTCAGTATTATTTTTAGAAATTACAAACTATTGCATTCTTTATAAATGAAAAATTCTTTATATTTTTTTCTACAACGAAGTTGCCTTAACCTCCTCAGTGTAACGAAATTTATATTCATAATTAGTCATATAAAAATCAACAGGGACAATGTTACTTTCGTTTTAGACCAGACAGAATAGAAATAACGGATGAGCGTTGGGATACCTCAGAAGATTCAGCTGATGAATTTGATCCTCATGGTAAGATTCAACTAAAGCCGACAGTTAACACTTTAAACGCAATAAAATTTTAACTGTTGACGATATTTCATTTATCTCTATAAGCATGTAGTATAAATATACCAGTCATTGAAATATTATATTGTATGGTTTAGTAGAAACAATATATTATAAAAAAAAGAGGAAGAAAGTCATTAGAAACTCATGCTGTATCATTATCGGCGTGAATAAAAGTCCGTATTACGTCAGAAGAATGATAAAAAAAGTTAAGTCATGCGTTTGAAACGCTATGCTCTGTTTTCAGAATGCAGAGAACCAAAGCAACGTGTTTATTCGCCATTCACGTTTTACAAGCCTTTCCAGCGTGTCTACTGTCCTGGGGAATATCATGAAAAACGGATCCTAACGCGGATTATTCCAATGTTGCGAAATGGAACCCTAGTTTGGTCGACGGACTACGAAGAAGGACAGTTCGAAGATCCCTAAAGTAAATAATCTATATCATATTTAGTAAGTAAATAATCAGTTTTACCATTCCAATTTACCATTTCTATTTGTCAACTGACAAGACACTGGTGTAAATTCATAAAAATTTTGTGTTTCTCTTGTTGTGTCGAATTTAGAAATTATTCGTTCAGTGTTAACAATCGTTTAATTGGACTATTTTCGTGTGAATTGTTTTAAATTATCGAGTTCTTTGACGTATTATCGGTAAATAAGATTTATAGAATTACGTCTTTAAAAGTTGTTTATACCGAAGTAATTTTTATTTGGTAGTTGTCTACAGACTACAACATATCGAAATTTCGACCTAATCCAAAATACTCGAAAAAGTATTCGATTTTATATGATCTAACATAAACGAATAAAATATTATGTTTAAAGTAATTGAGAATTCGAAACTTTTAAAGATTCAAAAAAAAAAAGGTTGAGTACCAAATATGTTTCTAATATCAAAGCAATATTTTGTATTTAATAAAGAAATATTGTTATCGAGAGTCTTCTTTATGTAGAATGAACAACTTTCTAAACATCAAATACCTATCCAAGGCATAATCTTACTCGATTTGAATTTCAAATTAAATGACAATGCAATATATACAATTTTACAATTACTATAAATTACAAAATGATTTTCATAAAATGGATTCCGATGATGTGTATGTGATTCCGTGATATGTGAATGCAACATATTACTCATAAAAATTAAAAAATTGGTAATCTAAATAAAGTAACCAATATTTTTGAATATGTTCACGGTACTCGAACTAAAAATCTTATGATATAAAAAAAATCTTATAATCTTAAAATATTATGATTTTTTTATTTTTTGATGTTCGTAGTTTATTCTTCAGAATATGATATTTAATTCATGTTTTAGATATCATATTTTCTATTTAATTTGATCAATATATAAATACACAACATACGATTTCTACTGTGATAAGAAATACGTATTTAATAGTAGTATCCACCAACATAGGGAGTATTACAATAAGTGCAACATCATAGTCCGATACTCATATTTTCATTGCCATAATTACAACTATCATTACAACGTCACCTTAACAACTTCCTCGATTATCCGTTACCATTAATAAAATGTGTTCTTAGTTGTCCTATAAAAATGTTATAAACAACGTTCGCTATGACTGGTTTTCTATAATAGAAAACGTTTCTGTGTACGAACAATAAGATAAAATAGGAACAGATAAAGTATATCTTGTAAAATAAAAATAGAAGAATCAATAGAAACTATATGTAATATTATATTATATATATGTTACAAGATTATATATTATATAAATGTTACAATTTGTGATATTTCATCTGCCGACAAAAGATATTAGCTATAGGTACTATAATACTGAAAAATAAATGTACTACGAGGTGAAAAATCCTTGTATCAATTTACACATTAATATTATATTAACAATAATTTCGACAAAGATTATAAAATGACAGCTTTCAAGTGTATCAATGTTTTACAAAAACATACAATCAATTCGATTAGAGGACAAAAATTTCGAAAAACTATAGTGATCTTAATAAAATATAATATTTTTAATATAACATTAGGCAATGATTTTATCGAAGTTATCGATTTATTTCGTATACAATTCGTTCATTTCAATGTGTAATTGACATATTATTTGAAGATCTTTAGCATACTTTATTACCTAAGATTATATTAAACGCCTTGTATTAATACAAAAACATTGCATTTTTTATTTCTTATTGGATATTATTATATTTCCATGCCTCTTCCTTTCCAAGTAGTAATTCATTTACATGTATCCCTGTAACATACGTTTCCATATTTCTCTACTCTCCGCAAATCTTCTTTTCGTCTTTTTTCTTTCTTTCTTTTCGGTTTCAATTTATACAGTCCTCTCTTTTCATTCTCCTTTCTTTCGCGAATCATCTTCTCTAAGTAAATAAAAAGTGTTTTTACTATTAAGTAAACACATGTACGATAACGAGTTAAAGTATTCCAAATAAAATTTATTCGTCTCTATGTATACCTTTAGAGCTTAAATTACACTTGCAGCATGCACATTGTCGATAGTCTCCTTGGGAAATAATTGGATGCTTTTCTCGTTTCTTTGTAACGCATTTCTCTAAAGTTTTCCTTAAGTCGTGGAAAGATGCTGATGTATTATCGATAAAGTACGCACAAGATGCATTACGTAATTTCAATGATGCTTTTGCAGCAGATTAGTCACGATACTGACAAGAGCAATAAATTAACACTAGACAACATAATCTTATATGTTGTATAATATCCTTTTTCGTTTTGTTACGTTATTTTATTTTGCATTGCGTCGTGTTATGTAGTTTTATGTTGTGTTGTGTGGTGTTACGTTGCAACACATTGTGTTTGTCATGTCTACTGACTATCAACCCAGTAAATTTGACTGGTGTTTGTCGAGCTTATTTTCAAAAGTATTCAATTACTAACGATGCTTTTGCTACAATTTTCAATTTCCCTGTAATTTTAAAGATACAGGGTGGCTCATTATAATCTTTCCACGCGATTATCTCGCAAAATATTCATCATTTGAAAAAAATATTTAAACGAAACATGCTCTATCTAAAGGGGGACATTCAATGGTGTACATTGTCTTTTTCTCGGTGGAGGCGCCTCCGAAATTTGAAGGTCATTTTTGTTTTTTTTTAAATGGACACGTAGTTTTCTTCACGCTAGACACATAGCTTATCTCAAGACGAATTCCTTGGCCTATATTATGTTGACCTTGAAATGTCATTCAAAGGCATTTCCATGGCTTAAAGTTTTCTTCTTCTGGTGGCCAGTGGAATGTTTTCTAAAAGGATTTGCAACTCACTACGAAAAAAATTATTGTATTGTTCTCCAGTTAGTGTATCATAAAAAAATATGAATCCACTAAATAGCCACCAATAATGTCACACCAAACATTTAGAGACCATTGACGCTGATGTTCAATTGCTCGATGGCAGTGAGGGTTTTTATCACACCAATAGTGGAAATTGTGACGATTCATTTCTCCCGTGTTTTTGAAAGTTGCTTCGTCCGAAAATAGCACATAGGAGAAAAATAAATGATCACACATTATCCTACGCTGAGACCATTGACAAAATTTCAATCTGGCATCATAATTGGCGTCACGTAATGCTTGATGTAAAGAAAATAATGTCGTCGAAGGATTCTTGACACCGTAGATCATGATACGCTGAACGTGCAGTGAAGAAGAAAACTTTAAGCCATGGAAATGCCTTTGAATGACATTTCAAGGTCAACATAATATAAGCCAAGGAATTCGTCTCGAGATAAGCTATGTGTCTAGCGTGAAGAAAACTACGTGTCCATTTAAAAAAAAATAAAAGTGACCTTCAAATCTCGGAGGCGCCTCCACCTAGAAAAAAACAGTGTACACCATTGAATGTCCCCCTTCAGATAGAGCACGTTTCGTTTAAACATTTTTTTCGAATGATGAATATTTTGCGAGATAATCACGTGGAAAAATTATAATGAGGCACCCTGTATATATAGTTGAGTGTTTAACAGATATGAATCGCCCTCTGTAGTTCTAGTGTTAATGTAATAATGGTATAAACATATTGGATGATTCGTGGAAAGGCTTTCGTGATGCATCTTGCTAGTTTCTATATCCTATCGTCCCAGTATTCTTCCTTTTTACGCACTTCCTATCCCGATTTTCCTGGTCCTTCTCCCGTTTCTTGTCCTGAGAACATTTTTGAAGAAAACTGAACCGTTGTCTCTTCTTTCGTTTCCTGTCTTTCGGTTTTTGCACGCAAACCGAATTCACGTGTTTATTGGGAACATCAGAAAGAATTTGATAATTTCTACTACACGTGGCACATTTTCCCGTACATCCAACCTCGACATCCGAACAGGAGCAGAAAGGTTCATCGTTCCATTCGATGTGATCGGTAAGAGTGTCCTTGTCCTTTTTATCTGGCAACCAACTGTACCTGAATATAGAAGATGCAAATCGGAAGTAAGTCATTTTAGAATTGACGGAAACCGAATTATATTCAAACATGAACGCAATGATCGAATTCACTATAATCATTTGCAATTAAGTAGTAAAGCTAATTATAGGTGAATACCACTAATGTAATAATTACTTTTTTTAAATCGTTTATACGTTGGAATTTTCTTGAAATTAGTTCTAAGGGAATGCATCCCTTATATGAATTAATAACACGTAATTTCTTAACTGCATACTAATTAATTTATTTTTAATAATATCAACGCACAATCTTGTGAGTGTAAAATAATAATAATGAAAATCACTTTTTCGCAATCGTAACACATGTCTTAGGACAATGAATATTTATTTATGAATATTTTTTTCAAGTATGTAGCATACTTATGTGTAACTAATTTTGTTGTCTTTTTTTTTTTATATCGATTTAATATCCATAGTGAAACAAGCCAACAAATATTTACACCACTATATGGAATAACTTATTAAAATGATTTCAGAATGAGTGACTAAACACTAAGCTCTATTTGCTTACGATGACTTTTATTTACTTAAACAACTGTGTCCAGAATATTTTGATTATGAGAATATCGACACAGTAGCTCGAGAGCGTAAAATAATAATAAAAACCACTATCAGCCTCAACAGCAAAAGGAGCTTAATATTTAGTTACTCACTTTATATATATTCATAAGGGCTTTTTAATATTATTTGTACTTATAAAAATATTCACTTTTCAATATATAATTAAACCTATACGATAAGATACAAAAATTGTACGTAAAATTTTATAAATTGGATTTTAATTTTAATTGTAAGCAATTTTTATCATTTATATCCACTGTAAATTTCAGGTCTCTTTTTATAATATGTACAGCTAAAAGAAACACAAAGTGACTAAACTTTGTTGGAAATTAATTTAAATCGTCTATTGTAGAGAAATACACCAACCATGAAAAAATTAACGTTATAACTATATAACGAAATTATCAATTTTGTTTCTTAACCTATTAAAAACTAAATACATTTAAAATACTCTGAAACTTTCATGTTTGTAAATTACGTTTAGTTTGTCTATGATAATTACTTGAATCGCGTACCACGGGTCTTGGAAAGATTTCGTCTATGAAGGAAGTAGGCTGCCACGAGACAAAGAACAATGAAAAATAGAACAACCACGATTGACCCATAAATTGATCGGTGCTCTTCAAGGTAACCCTTCTTCGACTGCGATTTATTTTCTTTCTTTTTCAGTTCGCGAACCTTATGACTGAAATGTTTTAAAATTGGCCCAGTGTTACTATATCACTGTTTAATATTTTAGTATGTCTTTTTCTTTTAAAGCATTCTACTTTAAGTAATAATTAGATACATGTAAAATTGTTAGTATTTACGATATTAAACTCTGTGATATTAGGAAAATAAATACATTTCACTACGATTTATTTAAAAGCAATCGTATGTATACGCTACACGCATAATTCAATTTTTTTAAATTGAATATAAGAAGATGAATTAAATTTTTTCTTAGACTCATGCTTACAATTGTTAGAAATAAAAGAATATAATAAGTGTGTATTTAATATGGAATTACAAGTATTAAAATGCTTTAATGCATCGTTCATAGCAGCTATAAATAATTCTAAAATGTTTGTAACAAGGGAATATTGTAGATTAGATACAAAATCTAGATTAGATACAAAATGTTTTTAACACCACAATAAAAGTACAAGATAGATTAATTGTAAGCATCCAAAGGAAGGACGTATTATGCGGCTTACGCGACTCGATAAATTCCTTCTGATCTTTATACAAAATGCAATCGTATCGACTTAGAATAAAATAGGATTATAGTGCACTACACGTTATATAAAAACAAACACTTGAAAGTAAACTTAACTTTATACTTTATTGTATAACCCTATACTAAAGTATTAGGTTGATGGATAATTATCTGACGTTGTTTAAAGACAATATTTGTCCGACAACTAAATATGAAAACACACGGTCTGTCTAAAAAATGTCCAAACTTTCTTCGTACTGATGGTATCAGTAGCGTCAACCAATTAAATGAGGTTGCGCCATCTTCGATGAAGTTTTATTATCAAATTCTGTATGTGGAATTCAGTTTTGTCCATCAATTGTTTTACCACAAATATAAAACCGACCCAACCTTTGTAACACTCGTCGAGAAGTCACGATGTAACAAAGAGCAAATATCAAATTTTATGCGAAACTGGACAAAAATGTTTATAGAAACATTAATAACGTTACAAGAGGCTTATGGGGACAAAGGCTTATCGTATACATTAGTTTACGAGTGGGTCATGAAGTTTAGAGACGACAGAATATCGCTAGAAAATGACGAGAGCAGCGGGAAGCCTTCGTACAGTCGAACGGACGAAATCTTTGAAAAGATTCGTAATCTGTTCGAACAGGACCATTGTATGTCTGTGAGATTTGTCGAAGATATCACTGGAATTAGTAAATCACAAATGTATCAAATTTTGACCGATAGTTTGAAGTTGTGAAAAGTCTGTGCGCGATTTATTCTCCATTCTTTAAACGACAATCAAAATCGAGTCTGACGTGAGTTCTGTACTCAAAAGATCATTTCTGTAACTGATAATGATTCGAACTTCTTGAAAACCATTATATTATGTAATGAAATATGGTGTTTCGTATTTGTTTTGTTTTTCGGTATTTAATTTGAATTTTTGGAGTTTAAAGACAGTAGTAAAAATTGTATTTCTTCAGATGAAATGTATTTCGACTAATATATATTTAAATGTATAATTATTACTATACAGAGTGAGTTTTGATGAAAGTTCAGAAACTTTTTGGGCAGACCGTGTACATTCAGAACATGTTGGAACGATTATTTTCAAATATATTCACCGCCTACTTCAAGAACTGCTTTCAGTTTGCTTATCAGAAAAAAAATTTTCCCGAAAAAGTTGTTTAATATGTTTCTGGAAATTCTTACGCGCTGTGTCCCGTTGCTGCAGCCATTGCTCTATGAATCCCTTTATGCGACGTCGCGGAAGTGTGTCTTTGATGCCCTCTTTTCTTCTTTTCCTGCTTTCCTTTTGCCGATGAATACTTGCTATTCTCAGGGCTATGCCTCCTTGACACTTTGTGTCCTGGAAATTCTAACGTATCGGCTATATCGTAATCCTCCCTATCGAGGAATTTAATCGATCTGCGATTTTCTCTCACATACTTTGCCAGGTCAGGTCGTCCTAACCATCTCAGCGTCATCTCCATTGCTGAACGTCCTCCGAATTTTGGACCTTCTATGACGAAATATGGATTTTACATTTTTACTGCTCCATAACTATTCGTCCAAACGTGCTTTCATTTCATTCACAAGAAAAACGTTTACACATTTAAGACACCCCGTTTTTGTGTTAGGTACAATTCTTTCAATTAAAGTGTATTTTACTTCATATGGGAGGAATATCTCAAGTAGTGGAGTAACCATTGTCATATAAACTTTTTTGAAATTATGAAAATTAGAGAAAATTTTGAAAAGTGAATCTACGTTTTAGTAACGACATTTTTTTAAGTTTCAAACCCTCTATCGTACTATAAATTGAAAAAAACATATTGCGAAAAAACTAAACACTGAACTATGGTACAAGGAAATATGTATATAAAAATATGGTAAGATGGTCATGAAACACTTGTTAAAAAAGTTGTGCTGCAAATATTATAATATTATAAATTATGTATCAATATGTTATATTATTCAATTATATATATCAATATATATTGATTTATATACTACTTTATTTAATATTTGTTTATATAAAATATATTGTTATACATGATATATAATTAAATAAATAAATATTTAATGGCAATAATTACTGGTCCTTATATCACTTTATACATTAAATAATTTTCGTTTACAATAAATAATTACTAAAAGAATGAAATATTACGTCAAAAACATTTGTGATGTATCATTGATATGTCAGACTTTATTATCTAAAATACATAATTTAATTTAAAAAATGATATTTTATATCGTTTTATATACATAGATAAGGTATTTCATTCAGAAACATTTAATGAATGACTAAAATAATGATGTAATTGTGTCCTATTTTCTAATTATTTCCTAATTGTTTTACTTGGAAAGTCATTGTTCCATTCTTCGAGGTTAACGAGACACTCGTTCGGAGTAGCCGACAAACGAGTTAAATCTCCATTTAACACTCTATATTTCTTCTCTTCGCGTTCTTCTCCCGATGGAGACAATTCATACACAGCTTTTACGAGCTGCAAACATTCCAAAGGATTTAATTGCTGGGATAGATGTACAAGCTCGGTCTCCTTGAGGTTAACGATACATCGAACGAGCGATTTTTCCTTGAACAGAAAGTTTTATTTTCTTCCTACTACCGTTATTAATGAACAAAATGAAATATTTTTATTTCTGTGAGAGTTTCAGTGTGGGTATTCTTGCTTGCGAAATTAACGAGTAATGAAATATTTCTTGCATGGTTAGATATTTCGTGTTTGAGAATGAATATTCTTGTTTCTGATATTTATGAAAAATTGATTTATTTTTTGTTGGTCTGAATATTTCACGATGCATGAATCGCATGGAAATTTCTCAAGTGTTCAACGCGTTAAACCACGTGGAATGTGACATTGTGCACTAGAGAAATCACTTATCTACGCATTGCTTTATCAGTAGATTATCAATGCGTTACGTCTGGTATAATATTAATCTTTCTAAATATAATCGAAGGTCAAAAATAACTCTTATGGGCTCACCTTGTTTTCTGCAAAAACGACAATCAAAATGTAAAGCGTGCGTACAAATGTCATTATAAAACGAACGTGCGTAAAATTTCTCTGTCAAAAGAGTAATTCGTTTGACAGATTTACAACTGACAGTCTTTGCAACTCTATCGATTATCAAATTATCATATGAGAGTGATACGTTTCCTTGATATCAAGAATTCTGCAAAATAAATGTTTTGAACAATTAAGGAAGAAGAATTTTCCTTTGTGATTCAAGCCATTTATTAATATTTGAATATCAAAACGTTTTCATACTGTTTCGATACATTTCTATTCGAATATTAATAAATTGCTTGAATCAATAACAAAAAATGACCTATCTGTTTAAAAATCATCTCTCAAACATCATTTTATATATGAATTGTTCTGATAAGTTGTTTAACGTCTGAATATATATTCACGCCACAAGTTCCCATAAAATACAGAAGTTTGGTAAAGTCTATATAGTATCGATCAACTATGAAGTTGGACATAACTGTTTCATAAAAGTATTTTAGCATATCGTATCCTCTCTGTGATGCTATTTACATGTTGTTAATAAACTTAAAAGTGTTGAACACTAACTTTAAAAAATAGCTACGTCGAGCTGTGTATACGTTACGTTGTTAAAAAAAACTTTATGCTTGAGGTATAGTTTCTTTCATTATTTTAAGAAATCCATTACCCCCAGTTCCTCAATTATTCTTTTTCTGTATCCTTTTGTTGACTTAACCAATCAATTACATTTATTGCAGAAGTTCGATAAGACTTTACAAACGTAAAAGCGTATTACTAGCTGCATTCGTATTAAGTCGATTCCAGAATTTATGGATTCATGGAATCAACAAACAATGCAACGAACTAGAATGTGAAATTTGTTTGGGGCCCTCGATGAACTTAAGAAACATTCCTAAAAATGCACCGTTTTTTCTTCTGCTTTACTGTGCCTCTTCTTTGTCGCAGGTACACTTACTTTCAGATTCAATTTTCTATGTATCTTCTCGTGCAAAAATAATTGAAATGAATCGCACAATCGCGACGACGAGAAATAAACATTTTCAATTGAGGTTAACGAACGAGTTTTTATTAAAAACATTAACTTTAAAGACACAACGGATGAATGTAACTACGTTTTAATTTTCATCATGCATTATTATACATTTTATTTGATTCGCAAAGATTATTGCCGAAGTCGATGTGCCAGAACTCCAGCTATTAGCATCGAACTTAAAACCGGAAGAGTGTGTAAGACTTGTCTCTTTAGATTCACAGTGTAAGTTGATCATACGTATGAATTATTTTACGACGAAACGTAAAAAGAGAGTGGAAACAGTTTTGTGTTTCCAATAAAGTTCTCTGAAATGCTAAACAAATTTTTTTCTTCGTAATTTTTCTAATAAATTAAGATTTTATTTCAAGGTTTTATCTTCACTGATAAATAAACATGTAACATTATTTTTATATCCCATGATTTAATGTTCCAATATATATACAATATTAAAATTATCTTCACTTAAAGAATGAACTATCAACGATCTGTATGTATTTGTATCTTTTGAATTAATATTTCAATATGTAATATAAAAATTGTTATTATAAAATTGTTTTAATCCAAACGATGAACTGTAGACGACTTATGTATTTTTGTATACTATTATGAAACTTTATTATGCTAAATGTCGATAGTTTCTCAAACGTTAAAAGAAACTTTCCAAAAAACAAATAATTAACTGTGTAAATTATCTTAATACAACGATTTGTAACGTAATTTTTGCAGCATCGCTGTCAGATGCACAAATACAGAAAATAGCCGAAGAACAGAGCTGCTTTCGAAGATTGGTGAAATGGATCTGTCAATTAAGAACAGTTACGAGAAACACGTATCCAATTTTAAACGATCTTCTTGAACGCATCGGAAGAAAGGACTTAATTGCGTGTCTCTCCGAATTGAATATGAAAAGTTCGAAGGCATCGAAAGTGGCTCGCGACGTTCAATCTGCCGAAGATTCAGAGTAAGTTCTCTGTATTCCACGATATTTAATAAAGAGTTTTTCGATAAGAACGATATGATATTAAAATTAAGTAAAGCAACAATAAATCAAGATAAACCCATTTTTTTTTATTTTAAATGCATGACCATTTTGTGTGCAATTTGACATCAATTGAATGCCCACCTCGTCTTTATTTACAGGAATATATAAACTCAATTTTCAATCACTTCGTTCAATACAAGTGATGTGCATAATTATAGGTTTTAAAATAAATACTTAATTTCTTAATGAAAAAAAAGTCAAAATCTAAATCAAAGGTGTTTATGCACACTAATGTGTATCGATTCTAACTTTACGAATACATTGCTCGATATTTATCCTTAATTTATCCAGTTGTCATGGTTTGTTGACGTAGACAATTGATTTCGAATAATCTTACAAAAACAAGAAAGTAATCTAATAGAGCCAAATCACAGACACATCTTGGAAACTAAGTAACAACTGCATTGTTTCAAACTATCGATGCACTAAATGTTTGCTCGAATAAGACAATAGTAACTCCAGCATTGTGACATGTGGCACCGTCTTGATGAAACTCCATATCGTCTAAATTATCTTCATCCAATTTTGGACACAAACAATTTATTACCGTCAAATGGAATTGCTTAACGCAATTTTTCACACATTTTGATATCCACAATTTTGCTCTGGAGAGACCAAAATTAGGTGTTCTGAATTACCCCACCAACAGGCATCAGACATTTATTTTGTTTAGTATAGCAAAGATATGATTGTTTAAAAGAATTTGAATGGCCTTCTAAAGCGTTGCTTTAGAATAATTTGCATAGGTCCTTCGTTAAGATCATTTTGTACATTCCCGATATAATTTATTAAGTAAATTTACCAAAAAAAAATTAAATAACAACGGTGATTTGAAACACATGTTTGAGAAGGCATCGATAAAATAACCTCGAACATTAATATATTGCAAGTATTTTATATAATTGTACAAAAACTCATTGTCGGTGTTGCAAGTACCCAACACATGCAACACAGAGCAAAAACAAATATTTCGCATAAAAGTAATAACCTATATTAAATGATCAAAATATCCTTTTTTTAGGGACGTAATGTAAATTCATAATATCATATGCAAAAAAATTATGTGTAATCATTTTAGTATACACATGCAAGTATCTATGTATGTTCGCTGAATCTTTTTCTCTAATGAGAAGAAAAAACTTACAAAAGTAGCTTGGAAATAACCAAATTTTCTTCATTACTGTTTACTAATGTTACAGAAAATAAATTATGATGATATTTACTCTCTAACGTCGACGAAGAAAATAGCAAAAATAAAAAATCGAATAAACAACAAAAGGCTGCAAGTTATTCCGTTATTCCAATTCACTCCATTTGACAGCAGCATAAAATTAAAGATAGAAAATATATGTATAGAAAATATAACAAAAATATATATTTCTTTTATTTTTAACTCAAATGTCAATAAAGTGATTAATTATGTTATTAGTAGATATTTGTTCAAATCACAAAAAATTGAACAACACTTTTTCTCGCCACTTGAACTATATCTTGTACAAAAGAAATGTTACTATACATTTTACTGTCTCAGAGAGGATCCAATAACCACAACGATATCAGCACAACCGGGCAAAGGGAAGGATACTACCGTTAGCACGTCAAGCACTAAAAGCTCCAACCAAACAATTGACAGACTCAGTGGTAATGAAACGTCTCGTTAATTCCATGATAATTCCATCTTAATCGTCCGTGTATTTCGATTAATTGCAGGATATACCATCAAGGTATCGATAAAAACTGGAGGGATCGTTCTGATCTCGACTATACTTTTAACTTGTTGTTGCACTTTATTTATAAGACACAGGATAGCGAATGTATTCAATAGAATATTTGGGAGAAGTAAGAAGACGAAATCAAAGAAAAAGGGGTGATTATAACATCAGCATTTCTTTTCCCAAATTAATAAACCGTATGAATAAAAAGCATAAATTAATATGTATTTTATATATTTCATAAATTTTCAACATTTATGAATGAACGCTTTAATATGCTTATTTTTATTCACATGGTTCGATAATCATTTGACGATGTTTAGAATAGTACAGAATTATTAATCAGTAACATCATTTTTCAATCAGTAAATATATAGCAATCGACACGGATGAACCGGGCTATTATGTTCGAAAAGCACGGCCAAAGAGGAAACGGGAGCCGTCTTACGAACTGGTGGACATGGGTACACAAAACACCATAGCCGTAGTACCCAAAGAACCCGAAGAACCACCGCCGACGGGTTGTTACAAGTGCTACAAGAAGAAAAGAAAGAAAAGGCCGTACAGATGAAACGTGTAAATTAACGAATGATTGCATAAAGTTTTTATTAAACGTTCTTCGTGTTTGTACTCAAGTGTGATTGTTGTAACGAACGAGCGCACCACTGAAGTTTATCAACAACTAATTAATCACAGAGGAACAACTTTTACTTGTCGCATACAATAAATAATTTTACCGTATAAAACATAGATAAGTTTTTTTGGCTCTTATTGTCAGGCAGGAAATTATTCAGTGCCGTATATTTTTATTAAAAAATATTTAAATATTTAATTTCATATAAATTCAAATAAAATGTTGAGATATTTTAACGACATAAACATGTATTCTATTTACAATATCTTATATTATTTAACAAGTGTCAAAAACGTGGGGATTAATATTTCACTATGACACTAATTGTAAGTATTGAATATAATTCGACAATAACTGCGAAGCATAACTATAGCATCACCCATATTTATATATGTTTCAGACTTTTTACTCGGTACGAAATAAATAAAAATATGCGATTAAAGGCAACTTCAAAGAAATTAACGTAAATGACATTATTTATCATATCTTTCAGCTCATATAATTGATTTTGAAAGCGAAGGAAATAACTATCTTATAAACTTATTGCAGCAAATAGACTATTTTTTTTTAGCTCACATTCGACTTCTTGCTTATTAATTAAAAGAGTTAAGGTTAAAGAAACAAAAGTCAGTTCTTTTGTTTCGAGATCGTGAAATGGTATCGTTCTAACATTTGCGATGAAAATATTATTAATAGAATGGTCCACATGTCTGTGTTTTATCGTCCTTCTGTCCCAATACAAAGTACTTAGTACCATAGATGTTAACTTGAGCGAACTGGAATATTTAGCTGCACGTCTGAATCCATTCGAGTGTCGACGCCTGATTGCTGCTCTTCATTACACGAGTTACGAATTGCCGAAGAGTTTAGCAGCAGCTGGTAAATAAACGATCAATTAAACAAAATAAATCCTCTATAGTGTGGCTATTCAGAAGCTCAATAAATTCAATCCCAATTTTGTTTAGAATATTTTGTAAGAATTTCTCTTGGTAAGTAATCTATCCTTTCGTCTTGAACTATCGCATGATCCCTCCAAAAATATATAGTCCCGTTAAAAAACGAAACTTCACCATCGTATCTTTTAAATTAATAATATAAAAAAAATTTCATTTACGCCACAATATAGAGCCCATTGTATCCTCCAATTAACATACAAACAATTTTTTCGTATCATCAATAGTTATTGAAATATGCGTCTGTCACACTTTAGCATGGTCACCCTGTATATGGTCACGCCCGTTTGCCAATTGTAGGAAATATCCGGGTATTAATTTTTAAACTCTTTTACGACTTTATCACTTTTCTTTATTTCGCACTTGCCTCGTTCGCTTCTCCTTACATTCTAACACTCGTCCTCACATTCGTTCTCTCTCTCTCTCTCTCTCTCTCTCTCTCTCTCTCTCTCTCTCTCTCTCTCTCTCTCTCTCTCTCTCTC